>NC_044048.1:19623974-19653974 GCF_902167405.1 Gadus morhua | reverse complement strand
AGGCAGATTTTCGGCATGTAATGGCTAATCACTATCCCACCGGGTGGCATAATATGTCACCTTTAAAACAATGAGTGGGAATGAGTATAAACAATGTACAGGGGGGGGAGGGATCGCAGCTTGGCTTTTCAGGGCTAAGAAGGGGGTCACGTTCCAGTCGAACCGCTCAGAGCCACTTGAGTGGGTAGAGGCTCTACAGGGGAACGGTGTGTGTGTGCGTGTGTGTGCGTGTGTGTGTGTGTGTGTGTGTGTGTGTGTGTGTGTGTGTGTGTGTGTGTGTGTGTGTGTGTGTGTGTGTGTGTGTGTGTGTGTGTGTGTGTGTGTGTGTGTGTGTGTGTGTGTGTGTCTGTTTGGTCTGACCTCTGACCTCTGGCCCCTGGGTGACCCTGCAGGAGCCCCTGATGGAGGAGTACGCCATCGCCGCACAGGTCTTCAAACTGAGCACGTGCGACATGTGTGAGATCTCCCGGAGCAGCGTGCTGCAGAGCGCCCTGTCGGACGAGGTGATCGCCGTGACAACCGCACCTCAAACACACCCCGTCTCCCGGCTCACCTCCTAGGGACACACTGTGTAGTAAAGCCATATAGTAATAATGATAATATAGATAACAAGAGATTGGTCAAGAATAAACAAGAGAATAAATATATTTATTTAAGAAATCATCGTAGAATTATTCAAATAAAGAAATACATGTATTATTTATATAATCATATAAATTAATAAATAAACTCATTGTATTATCATATATATATATAAAGTATTTCCAAAGATCCTATGGTATCTATAAGATCAGGTTTCCCTATGAACACATCTTATGCCGTTGTTATACTCTGACGGAGCCGTTGTATTGACTGTTTCCTCCCGTTCTCCGGTCGCAGGAGAAGACCCACTTCCTGGGGGAGCACTACCTGAAGGAAGGCCCCGAGGGCAACGACATCCGCAAGACCAACGTGGCTCAGATCCGCATGGCGTACCGCTATGAGACGCTCTGCTACGAGCTCAACCTCATCAAGGAGGGCGTCAAGGCCGAGTGAACACAGCCCTGTTAAAGCAGTGCCACACCGCTCCTCCTCCTCCTCCTCCTCCTCCTCCTCGGAGGAGGCTGGTTGGAGTTTGTTCGGTTTGTTCTGGAGTTCGATTATAATTGAAACCAACCAAAGCATGCAATAGGATATGGAAGAACAATGTGAAAAAGGTAACAATAAAAATAATAAACCAAAGAATCGATGTTATTTTTATTTTATTTTGCCGCACTCCCAATACTAGATTTCCCCATATGCTATCGTTATTCTAATCGATAATGCCTTTTAATAAAATAATAACTTTGCAATACGATGGCTTATTATAACACAAGCAGCGTCGTGGGAATGATGACTCGTACTTCAGGTTTGCGGTTCTCTGTTCTTGCACAACCTGTCAGGAACGAGAGATCGAGGGACTTGGCAGCGATGACAGCGGGAGGAGATGAGGGAGGGAGGGAGGGAGGGTGCTGACGTCCTCCCAACGCGGAGGTGGGGGGGGGGGGGGGAGCCCAGACAGCAAAAGAGCGTTGAATCAACGGTGAATCAACCTCCGTATTTTCAACCAAAACATGTTGAATCAGCGTTGAGACCGGGCGTCGATTCAACGTCAGTTTGCTCATACTGTCCACCGTCGATTCAACGTTGAATGGGAGGCGAACGACGACGGTGCGTCGATCCCTTTTCAACCTTTATTCAACGATTATGGTCGAATTTTGGTCGATTCAACGGCAGTTTGCTCATACTGTTCCAGGTCGATTCAACGTTGAATGGAAGGCGGCCGACGACGGCGCGTCGACCCCTTTTCAACCTTTATTCAACTAGTGATTATGGTCGAATTTTGGTCGATTCAACGGCAGTTTGCTCATACTGTTCCAGGTCGATTCAACGTTGAATGCAAGGCGACCGACGACGGCGCGTCGATCCCTTTTCAACCTTTATTCAACTAGTGATTATGGTCGAATTGTGGTCGATGTTGGTTCTTCACTCACTGATTTATTTAAAGGACATCATGATATGACTCTACAATTAAATTAGGATTTTAAGGCTACTGAATCTCCTTCAAGGCTCTAATGAATATATGAATACACAGAACATAGGCTATTGTTGTCAAACATATTGTAGCGGCGGCCAAGAAACGCACAGTCAGGCTTTATTTAACTGTAGTTCTGCGCCCCGTACACCCCTCGACGCAGACTACTTTTATTAAAATCCTCTCACATAGAGCACCCAACAAACAAACATGACACAACAACGGTGGCGACAATAATGAACAATACAACGTGATAACCGAACACGAACAACCCAAACCCAATTAACCCTATTATTCTAACGAATATAATTATTATTTACACACACACATTCATTCATGGTCGAGGATCCTGCGGCGCCTGAAAATAAATAGAGGAATATTAACATAAGCAGTATAGGCTACAAAATGAGTCCAGCAATACGACTGAATGAGGTTTGTTTCAAACTACGCCATGCGCCCGTGACTTGCATTGTATGGAGCCAGTTTCCTGCCATAATTCAAACCTGAAAAGAAAAGTTTCAAAGGCTTTTAAGTCTGGGTTTGAAAACTCAACACCTTGTAAAAAAGGTTTTGCAACACTGAAAAAATACATTATAACCTGAAAAAAATTCAAACTGTAAAAATGATTTTGTGTTCTATTTTATCTTCTTCATCATTTTCACCAACACATTTTCAAAGTATTTTTTTTTTTCCACAAACATGTTTTCAAAGTTCAAACAATATCACCAGCGCATTTGCATAGTTTCAAATCTGGCACTGTTCTAACAGTGTATTTCATTGTTTCCCGGTTTTGAAACCTTGTAAATGCAAACAGGTGTTCATACATTGAGAAATAAGTTTTGAAAGGTTGAATATTTATTTTTAAAAACTTGTAAAGGTGTATGTTTACGCCATTGCAATGTATTTTTTCAGAAGTGACTTATCAGCACTGACTTTTCAGAGATTCGACCACACAGGCGCAAGCTTTGAGTCACGTGAATATTGGCAGTGTTCTGTCGCGCATTTGTTTTGAAACTCCTGACAGTCTCTGAAGAAAAGGGTTAGCAACCAATAGGTTTAGAGATAAATGGTCCCGCCCCCAGGAACGTTTTCTTTTTCTTCAGACTTGTCAGGAGTTTCAAAACGAATGCGCGACAGAACGCTGCCAATATTCACGTGACTCAAAGCTTGCGCCTGCATGGTCAAATCTCTGAAAAGTCAGTTCTGAAAAAAGACATTGCAATGGCGTAAACGTACACCTTTACATGTTTTTAACACCTGTTTGCAGAATCCCATTTACAAGGTTTCAAAACCGGGAAACAATGAAATACACTGTTAGAACAGTGCCAGATTTGAAACTCTGCAAATGCGCTGGTGATATTGTTTGAACTTTGAAAATGTGTTGGTGAAAATGATGAAGATAAAATAGAACACAAATCATGTTTACAGATGTTTGAATTTTAGTGTATAACTCTTTGAAACTTTTTTTTTCAGGTTGGAATTATGGCAGGAAACTGGCTCCATAGCATTGCGCTCTCGAAATGCATTTTGGGTCCGTCCGTTCAGACCTGTCCATGGTTCAGAGTCGCACTCGCGACGCTCATCCGTCGAAGGACGCATGGTGTGTGGAACAAGCGTACATAGGCCTACCTGATCGCGTTCATTTGTTCGCCTCCCTCCACCTCCCTCTCTCTCCGGTGCATATTTAAGCCACTTCTTCAGTGTCCCTGAAAAAACAATATGGGTGGTCCCTGGCAGCTGTTTTTGGAGTGCAGCTGAAAGAAAGAAAGAAAGAAACAAACCCGGTCAAGAATTACCAACATGGCGACGGTAAGCTGTAACATGGCCATGGCCATTTTTTGCATAGTGCACCAGGCAAAAAGTCAGCAATTTGTTTCCTAACCACAGACCCTTAACGCTGTTGCGCAGTGCATTGGTTTCACTGTCCTCTCAGTCTCATTTTACTGCACTATGGGTTACCACATCGACTCCATCCCAGTTACTTCTTTGATTACAGAATGCATGCATGCAGGGTTAAATTGGTAGGCTACGGGACGACGCTGAAGTTGGCATCCGATTCGCAGCATCCGATTCGGCAGCTGGTCCACTTTAAATCGGTCCTTATTGAAAACCACTACACCTAGACTCTTCAAATCTGGACTAAATGATCACAGTGAGGCTATACATTATGTAAAACATAGTTTCAGATTTGTGAGCCTTTACCCTATTTGTGAAATGCAATAAAGGCACATTTATTGCTTTTTAGGGGTCCAGACCGCATTAGAACTGATCCTGATTAAAAACCACTACACCTAGACTCTTCAAATCTGGACTAAATTATCACAGTGAGGCTATACATTACATGTGAAAATGCAATACAGGCTCATTTAGGGGTCCAGACCGCATTGCATTTTCACAAATAGGGTAAAGGTTTCAAAAATCTGAAACTATGTTTTACATAATGTATAGCCTTACTGTGATAATGTAGTCCAGATTTGAAGAGTATAGGTGTAGTGGTTTTCAATCAGGACCGATTTGAAGATTCTAAGTGGTTTTCAAGCCGAATCGGATGCTGCGAATCGGATTCCAACTTCAGCGTCGTGGCTACGGGCATGTATGCCCGTAGCCCGACATACCACTCGTAGCCAATGCTAGCGGAGTAGCGCGTTGTTACATTCTTATGTGAATGTAGGCTTTCGGTGCAAGATAGCTAGATAGTAAAAGTAAAATAACGTCAAACTAAAGTGTTCTATAGTGCTGACTGATAGTCCAAGAGTGCAGTGCAGAATATTGTCAGTGTTAAAAGCATTGCTGCATCTGGACACAAAACTGAGATCGCATAGTAGCCTATGAATGGACTTTTTCTGATTTTACATGAAATAAGCATAGCTCAGAAGACTACCCATAGTGCATATTAAAAAATCGACTTGCTGGTTTAAAAGCATTTATTTTAATCAGTGGTATCTGTGTCTAATGCTTGTGTGGTGTGACTGAGTTTTGACAAACATACCGAACAGTACATCACTAAGGACAGTGCTTTTAAAGGCTTCCTTGAAGCCTTTCCCCGCCCAGTTGAAGCGACACGCCAGGTTATTTGTTAGGCCACTCTGCAACATCCTTCTTACGGCCTCTTCTGCAGTGTGCCCTCCAATTAGACTGAATGTTAAGATCTGACAAGACATAATAAACCAACAAACAAGTGAAACATTGATAATTATAACATGTATAATTACAATATCTCCCAAAAGTGAATAGGCCTACACCCCTCCCATTTTTGCAAATATTTTATTGTATCTTTTCATAGGATAACCCTTGGCATGAAACTTTATTATAACTTAAACTAGTCATTATACGTATTGTAGAGAACTATAGATTTATTGTCCTCAGAATATGACTAAAAACGCATCCATTAACAACTAAACAGCTGGCCACATAACTGAGTACACTTAATTATGAACATGACCATTGCGCCCATTGTGACAATAAATCTTATCGTAATCTACAAACTCTACACGGACTTCTTTAAGTTACATCAAAGTTTCATGTCTATAGAGTTATCCCATGAGAAGATACATTAAAACATTTGAAAAAATGGCTAGGGTTTTGTGAGATACTGTATATGTACCAATTTAGGTTAGGTGAACTTCTCACTGTTTCACATAATGAGTAATGTGTTAATTTTGTTTTGAAAGATAATTCCTACAAATACTGAGTGATGTAGTGGATGGCTGGAAAGAAGAGGTATGGTTTTATTAATTTACACATATACTTTGACTAGCTTTTGGGTAGTGCAGATTTGTACCTACCATCTTTTGTTTTTCGCAGGGGGTTTCTCTCATAACAGCCTCTGCTAATTGAAACTCCTCCATTGTCCTCAGAGGCAGCTTGATGGACGAAGCGGCAGCTTCTGGTGCTACCGGCCTCACCATCTCTCTCCTAAGCGCCCTCACTTCACTCCCCAGGTTGGTAATTTCCGCTTTCATCAATTTATTTTCTTCCAGCACTTTGGAAAGCAGCTCCACAACTTTAGATATTCCCATATCTGTTTATAGAAGTTACTTATTAGAAATGTTTTCTGGGGTTTGGTGTACTTTGGTGTACTTTCCCATTTCATCTTAATTATAATGTGTATGATAATGATGAAAACAATGGTTAGAATGTTTGTCTCCTCGACTTACCATGCAATAGCTGGTGGCTTGGTTGGACTGTATCTATATTCAAAAGTCATTGATTAGTGTCAAGTGCCAATGATTATATATTTTTTTCAAAGTAGTGTATTTAAGGAAGAGTTTGTAAGATTTACCTTGTAAGAAATTTATATAAATACATGTTCAATCAATACATGTTGAAATTAGTTGTTCTACTGACGCCAAAACCTACCTAGATGTAGTAGCTCAAGTCTCTGGCTGCCATTTGATTGAGCTGGAATAAAAAAGTCATGTTATTGTGTGTAAGTTACAATATTTTAAGTTTTACTTGTTCAACCATCAGTTAGCCTGATATCGAGGAAGTTTGGCTTGGTCCTGGGATGCCGTGTGTGTGTGTGTGTGTGTGTGTGTGTGTGTGTGTGTGTGTGTGTGTGTGTGTGTGTGTGTGTGTGTGTGTGTGTGTGTGTGTGTGTGTGTGTGTGTGTGTGTGTGTGTGTGTGTGTGTGTGTGTGTGTGTGTGTGTTTCTTTACTGCACAAGAGGAATGGCTTTGTATGCAGTTGGGTAGTCCTTCATCCAGTCAGACCAACAATGAAATGTGTCAAAAAAACGTGTTGGTTTGAAGCAATGATCAACGGGGAAGATGGGGAAAACTATGTATGAGGAACAATTATTTAAAGTAAAATTACCTCTTTGGGTGGTCGATGGCCCAAATAGCCACTCACTATTGATGTCTGAAAAAAATGAAACACTTCAAAACTGAATAAGAGAGCCAAATGGTATTTCTAACATATGTGTTAAACATGGTGTTGTTTCAAATGGTGCTTCAAAGTACCATTTGTACTGGCATTAACCAGTAAACACATGCAACATATTTTTACCTACCTGGCCCTACATCTACAGATTGTCGTGCTGTTTTCCTTGGGGGGGGGTGGTGCCTCGTCATCAGTGTCCACACCTTGAAGCATAGTAAGTGCCAGTTTAGACAAAATTTACAAAATGGGCAGTCAAACAGCCGTTTCTGAAATATTTATATTTTAATTTCTAAAATGTTTCATTGCTGTTCAGTTTAACTCTAAAGGTCTGCACCTTCAAAAAAGTGTTGCGGCGGGCCCGTAGTGGTCTGGACTCTTCCAGCTGGCTCCTGCAGGTAGCGTGAGTTTGGCCTTTGGAACAAATCAAGGACAGTCATGGCAGTCAGTGGGTAACACCAGAAATATTAACAGAGAACATATACATTTATGCATTTAGCAGATGCTTTGAGCTGAAGCGATTTACAACAAGAGGACTAACATTTAAGCTACAACACTATTTAAAACCTTGCTAAGAGTGCCAAAAAGTGCCACTAGTCACCCGAAAACTGTCTGAAGTTTAAGTGCAATAGAAAGATGGAAGAGAGTGCATTGAAAGTTAAAAAGTGTTAGGACAAGAGTCATTCTAGGAAGAACTGAGTTTTCAGGAGCTTTTCGAAGGTAGTGAGGGATGATAAGTTGCCTGTGGATGGTTCAGAGAACTGCCTGCTATTAGCAGCCACTTTGTCAGTAAAGAATGAAGCATAAGGTTCTGCTGTGAGGTTTGTAGCAAGAGGGGAAAGGTTTAGTAGATATTTGAAAGTAGAGAACAGTTTCCGGGTGTCAGTTGTATTGTGAATCTCAGTTGTACTGTGAATTTTTCGCTGCTGTGACATTGTAAGCAAAAGATGATAATAGTTACTGGTATTGTGTTAAATCTGATAGGTTATTAGTTTTATGCCATTCTCTCTCAGCAGCCCATGAGGTTAGAGCGCATCGATTGAAGGGAGTCGTTTATCCAAGGAAGGGGCTTAGAGGGTTGGGAGGGTCTGATGGATAGCGGGAATGTGTGGCCCAATTCACCTCTGGAGAGGAGAACATTTTTTGTTTTTTTACCTTTTTTTCCTTCTGATAGGGTCTTCAGCCTCTGACTGTATGTCTGATGTTAAACACAGTAAGGACTTTTTCAGGTAGTCCTTTGCCTTAACATATGTTGCTGAAAGTGAATGGCATGCATTAGTGAAATTTAGCAAGTTGAATCTTATAGAAACGTTTTCATATGCAGCATTTTTCCTTACCACAGCTAACCAAGACCCTCACGTCACCGTGCACGTCCCACGCTGCACCTGGAGGAAGGTGGTGCGCGACTGCCTTCTGGAGGCGGTTATGATCGTAAGAACTAGGAGGCCAGAAACAATTCCATGACTCCCCTGCCTCCTCCAACCAGCTGCTTGGCACTATGGTAGTGCTCCTATCTTTGAATTCGACGACCTTCCACACCTGTGCCATCTGAAAATAAAAAATCGCTGTGTTTTGAGTGTGAAAAATAAGCCTTAGAAATATATTTGGCCTATATATCAGTCATTGTTGTTATATATAACATAGTGTGTATGTTGCAAGATCAACAGTGATCACAGTTGATCACAGTCTCAGAAATATTTGGCCTGTTAAGCCCTTTGAGACTGTAATGGTGATTAAGGGCTATACAAATAAAATTTAATTGAAAATTGAATAACTATCATAAGTGGTGAGAGAACTGCATACACCAGCTTAACTTGGGTGAAGACGTACTCTGAAACCTGTCGTCTCTAACTACTATCTAAGCCTAACTATCTACAACCTAACTATCTTCAAAGGCTTGCCGGGCTCGAGGCAAATGCCCCCTCCCCAGAATTACCTTCTCAAAAACCAAAAAAATAGAAAGAAAAAAAAAGCACTTCGCAGGAAGAGTATACAATGCTACTCAGCTGAAGCACTCTAACTACTCAGATCATTCACAGCTGATTTACAGCAGTTTGTCACCACTCAGATATATATTTTTTGGCTATTTGTCGTTTTTTTTTTTTTTTTTTCATTCATTAATTCGATTTTAGGACTGGTGTATTTTATATAAAGAAAATTCAATAACAAAAAAATCTTTTTTTTTTTCTTTTTTGGATTGCAGAAGACAAGGAATTAGGATTGGTGAAGAAGAGGGATGGCAACATAATGGTTTTGGTCTGGAAAAAGCACACATTTTCTGCTGACATCCCCAAGGAGCTCAACCTCAAGATCATCTACCAACGTATGGACCTGAAAACAGCCTATTCGAGAGGAGGGGCAGGGATATGTGAAATGGGATTCCTTGTACCCAAATCGTCTGTAGATGATGAAGACTGAACCAGAGGATAGCACAATGTTTTGGACCAGTCCAATATCCTGTCCTACTGCTATGCAGTTGTTCCCAGTCTTTGTTGACAGGCAGAAATCTGTTGTTACTACCTTTCTGTACTGTTTGGCAGTACTGAATTGCAGAGGCAAAGGACCATCCTTGTGCATTTCGTACAAAAGGGGCTGCTTACTTGGAGGTGGAGTAACAGTTTGAGGCACCTCTGACAGTCTCTTGACTACCTGTTGTAATGGTAGTTGAGGCTTTCGCAACATTTTTTTTACTTTTCCAAGGAAGTTTTCATAAGGAAATGCAGAGACACGGTCAAGGGCACCAAACTGTTTGTACACATCAGCTAGATGTATCACCTGATGAACTGTAAATACAATTTCTCCTTGACCATATAAATCTCCAAAGCTTTTAACAAATGCTGTTAGGACTCGATTGGCAAAATCAATCATGGGTGCAGAGAGGTTGGGGCTGAGTAATAAGAACACACCCACGGAAAACAACAGGAAGTTCTCAAAAATCTCTTCTGGTAGATTGTGCTTTAGGACCACAGGTCCACTGTACATCATGAACTGCCTTAGTTCTGTAGCCTTCCATCTTTCGATCTCTGTCAGCTCTCGTGGTTTTCGGGCAAATTCAGATGGAATATGGGGACGGAGAGCAATCAGTTTAGATGATATAGCTGAGATGACATTAGATGGCTGTCTTATGGCCAGGTTTTTGCCCTTCATCCAGAAAATAATGAGTTTTTTTGTTACACCCAAACAGCAGAGGTGCATGTAATCAATGGGAAACTGGGTTACCATCTGAACAATGCCAGTAAGGGGACTAGGTCGCAGGTGGTGATCTGTGTCTGACATTAAAGCAAAGTCTTCGTCTGATCTAAGCCTGGCATTTATTTCAGGATATGTCATTTTATTTTGCCACACGCCAACTTGATTGCACTTGTCACACCCAGAGTACCCATTGTGGGACTTCATCTGTTTCACAAAAGCACGTGCTGGAGCATCACAAATGAACGAGCACACCATCACCTTTAGAGGTTTACCTCTGAAGGTCAATCCATTCCTCAGTAGCTGGGTAAGGTCATTGACAAATTCTTTGAGGTAGTCATACACACTAGATGGTTTTCCAGTTCCACAAAACAAACCAATAATAAAAGGTTTTTTTGTGTAATCACAATCAAGCATCGCAAGAATTGGCCAAAACTGAACTTTGGAACTCTTAAAAATGGGTAAACCGTCGATGTTGAATTGTAACCGAATTGTCTGAAGGCAGCTAGGCAAATGGATTGAATTCAATTTTGATAAAATTCCCTTAGCCAATCCAAAATGGTGATATTCACCACCACCTAATGCATGCACAGCTATTTTCTTTTGTGTGCCAAGAAGTGTCCTGGCATCTTTAGGCAGCTCAGAGTGGTGTACTCTCAATATTGATAGAAGAGCGGTAACTGCAACAAGAGTAATGCCAAAAGTTGATGCCCATTGCTTTAGTTTAGCTTGTAAACTCATTTCATCAGGCTCACTTTCATCAGAGCTGGATAACCCACTAAAATCCTCTCTTTCACTGGCATCACTGTCTGTAGTGTTTTGGTCAGGACTGTTCTCGAATTCTGAAGTTGTCCCACACAGTGCTAGATCTGGTAAGCTAGGGGGGGCATTTTCAGCCTGATTAACTGTACTTAAATGTAATTGCTGCAAAATCTCGTTCTCTGTCTCCCTTGCGTTGGACAAGACTCGCCTCCTTTTACTCCAATAAGAGGCCATCTCTGTGTGTATCGGATACAATTATGAAATGCAAGTTTGATACCTTTTCTGCCGTGAGTTTTGAATGGTCTTCAGTGTCCCATAAATATGCAAATGAAGAAGAAAAAAAACACAAAGTTAGTTTTGATGGCATAGTGTGACAACAATGAATAGTTGCATTTAACCCTTTCACATGCAAGTGAAGAATCCCCCTTCTAATAATGTATAGCCTATTAAGGACCTATTTCAGGATAAATATACAAATACATTCACTTTGAAGTGTAGAAGGTCCTACAGACAGCTGTAATAAACTAAGATATACTATTTATGAGATGGCTTGCAGTGTGCTTATCTGACAGGATTAAAACCGTGCATTCGGTGTGAATGTGTATTTGAATGTTAACATTTAATAACATGTCGTTTTTAGTTATGTAATCATTTGAAAGTCCCTTCAAGTTGAAAAAGCACATGCATTCTTATTATGGCCACACCTAGCGTACTAGTAAATCAACTGTGATCAGATTGGTTAAAAAAATAGAGGCTGCGTGTGATTTCAGTTCCGGTTCAATGCATTTGTAATGAGGGGGCGCACTTCTGTGCAGTGTGCACAAGTCGTCGTTGCCAGCAGGCTGCACCCGACAGCCAAGGGATTTACATGTGGCATAGCAAGGTAAGCAGCAGAATTGTTTCCAAATGAAGCGTAATTTAGAAATGGAGTTGTTGAGTATTATGGTTTCATGAAAGCAAGGACAGCAATCGGTTGCTTTCGAAACTTTGAATCGCCAACAACGGACGTTTCGGGCCGCGCGCCCTTCAGCGTGTTATGGCTTCTTCACGGCCATTACACGCTGAAAAAGGGAAACGTCCGTTGTTGGCGATTAAAAGTTTTGAATGCAACAGTGCTGTCCTTTCTTTCAGGAAATAATATTACGATACGTTGGATTCAGCACGCAGTTAAGTTATATAAAGAAGTCTAGTTAGTGTGAGCGCGTTACTGCATATATTCGATTTTTTTTCTTGCCCTTGTGGAGGCTTGGGTGAAGGGGGTCATTAATATTTGGTTTTATTTAGTATTATGGTACAATATGTAGCTGGGCCGACATGTCCACGGGTCGATTTCCCGTAGTATATTGATCATTTTTAATGATTTGGATTTCCCCGCGACGGTTTCGCGGGATTCAGCTGCTAGTCAGGGACGCAGCGCGTGACCGTGACAACGTTATTTATTGGGAAATGGGACTAAAACGAATATAATGGATGACATTCATAGTATTATTGGTATAAAAAATCCATTACTTGTAGTACAGCAAACGAACAATTTTGTAAACATGAAATCGTTAATAATTTATCAATGTCCTTCTAGAATCTGTCATGAACTTTGATAATCAAATCAAACGATGTCTCGAGCGCAATAGATGTCTCTGATATAACGGACATTTAGCTGCTATTCTTTGGCAATTTGACATTTTAAGTTGGCCATATGAGCAATGTTGTTTCTTAATGTTACTCATATATGAACGTAGTCTAATATAAACATAGACTACGTTAATGTGAAGTAAATATACACAGCTGTGATAACCGCAATAACTTATCCTGGCATAGCAGTAGCCATAAGCAATTTGGCACAGAGTTTAGCTGAATGTCATTGATGATAAAGCTAACGTTAGTTAGTATATCTAGTTAGTCATCTATGAACGAATATGGTCGAACTAAAGTTGCTAACAGAACGACAGTCAAACATGATCGCTATTCGTGTTATTCTACTTACCAAGAGTTGTATATAATATTAAATAATTAATAGGTTATTGCTGTAAATGTCAGTACGACCGTAGTTGCCAACTACATCAACGGAAGATGAGCATCTTCCCTGGGGAGGTTCGTGCGCCTGGTTCAGGAGCAGTGTATAGCTCGAGCAGTCAACTGCTCTTGAACCTGGCGCTCGAGGCTCCCCAGAAACTGGAACGTCAAGGTTAATGTTCGTTTTACCTTATTTGTGTATTTTGCTTGGGTGCCATTTTTATGTTTTTGCCAGGATCAATTCATGTACCCGTCATTTCAAGGTTATTTTCCCTCACAAAAGCTAGAACTTGTTTGGGCAATTTAGTTGTGCAGTACATAATACATTGTAAAAAGCCTGTAGTAAGAGAGAAAAGAAAAGACATGATTATGTGTACTGTGGTCAAGACACCCAAGTGGTTTGACATATTTGGTGTAACTGATGTTTTTCTTTTACTCTTGCAACTTTCCCTTTTAGTCTCTGAAGCAGTGTCTCACACTCGAGTCCTGACCGAGGGCCTTGAAACTGGCATGCCTGTTCAAAACATCTCCAGGACAACAAGGTTATTTTGTGTTGACGTGTATTGAATTCTTAAGGGCAAAGGTAACTCTTAACAGGCAAATTCTGTAGAAACTCCATAAAAAGAAATATTAACTCACTAAGACCATTCATGAAACATCAGTAAGCTGCAGTTTGCATAGCCAGTCAGTAATATTTTAGTTCTTGCAATTGCGACTGCTTGTAAAAAAAAAATGCAATGATGCCACCAACAATAACCAATACAATGTTGTGCCAGATAACCTCAAATATAATTAGCCTACTTCCTATTTGTGCAAACCCATCAGATACCTTTGAAAAAAACAAAAGTGCAAAGATGCTTTGTCTGAAATTAGTTCCCTTACCGTTTAATTTGGAGCAAGTGAAACAATCACGGGCTTGTGTTATCTGTAGGGTCTCCGTTGTTGTCAACTGCTTCTCGGAGAGCTGGATGGAGAGGGTTTGCAGTGTCTGTATTCCAATTGGTTGTCAGGGTTTTTGCATTGGAAATGCATCAGTGAACAAATCGCCTGCTTGTGCCATCCGTAAGGTCTTCGTTGTCAACTTCTTGTTGGAGAGCTGGATGTAGAGGTTTTGCGACGTCTGTATTCAGATTAGGGCTGCACGATATGGGCAAAATATGATATCCCGATATTTTTTGGCTGAATGGCGATATATCTCGATATTTTCTATAGAGTGGGATAGATGGCTTTGTCGCATTGTCCTGCGTACTACGGTGAGGGTTTCAGTGCGCCCTAACTTTAATCCCCCGCCCCTCCCTTCTCTGTTCCATTTGGGAACATGTTTGGTTTAATTTCGCTTGTTTCGTATATTTTAATTAATTAATTAAGGGCGCCTCCAGAGGGCGCCCCCAACACATTGGATCAGCCCTCCGCTTTGGGGACGCATTATCTAGAGCGTGTATTAACTTTTGATAGTCTAACGTGGTCCATTATCCCTTACTTGTTGCAAGACACAGTAGTCTACACATACATCTATGCATAAGGTTTCTGAGAACAGCAGGACAAGTTGGCACATCAACATTCACAAACGGAAGGCTTGTGCTACTCCATCTAGGCACTTTGAGTTGTAGCCTCATACCATAATTGAATGCCGCTTCTTTTGTAGCAAGAAGCAGCAGGTGTTATTTTCACAGAAGATGAACACATACCAAATTTTCTGATAAGAATATTAGCTTGTGCATACATCATACGATACTGCCTGCAAATTTCACGGTCATTAGACTGGTCGTCAGTTATGTAATGTTATAAGTTTTTAGCCTCATTACATATGTTAAGGACTGTGCCAGGAAAGGAGAAATCAGTAGTTATCAGTTTCTTATCTGCCTTACTTCATGAGCATCAGCTGTATGTGGCCTTAGTGCCTAGATTTAATGACAACCGCCACTGTTTGGACAGGCGGGTAGACGTAAACTGGCAGATAAATCTAAGTGTTATGATTTCGCTCATTCATTTCTTATGTTTGCATTTGTGTCTTGCAGAAGATGAAGGAGAATGCGTGCAGTGGGCTGAATGGAGAATTCCAGATACCAGATTTTTTTTTTTTGAAGACTATTTATATATGGAATCTGAATGCACTCCAGGATATGCTGCAGTTCTTTGTGCCACAAGAGGCCAAGAAGCTCTACTACAAGACGTTGAGGCAGAAGATGAAGATTATTACAAATTATCCAAGTCAGTTCCGACCAAGTAATTTGATTGGACAAGAGGCATTCCAGTGCTGATGTAGAGTAGCCTGGCGATGTCATACTCATAATTCTAGTCAGAATATGAGTCTGAGACCGAACCATTGGGTGATTATAGGGCGGAACCAGGAAGGAAAATGCCTCTTCGCTCAATTGGATAGACCTAAAACCAATCAGAGCAACGTAGTATGTGACGTATGTTGTGCGAAGCACAGCTATTCTCAAACTAACTCAACTGAGCGCACGTTCGAAGAAGTAGAAAAAGTAGATGGACATAAACGATTTATGCCTGTTTTGTAAAAAGAATTTAAGGATACACGGACAAATTGGCAACACGGTCAGCATTTTTGGGAAAAAAAGTAAAAGCGCTGAGCGCTCTTTGGTGACGTGGTTGATTACGTTAATGTGTATCATCTGTCCATCAACGTATAAAGCCCGCCCTTACAATTTGATTGGTCAGATCACTTTTTGATCTGACCTAATACCTCCCAACGAGCTCAATTCCAGACTGATTCTCCAGACCAAATATTTTGTGGGCGGAGTTCAGGCTGGTATCCAGGCTAGATATAGAGTATAACAGCACTGGGTCTTTTAACTATACACGTATCGCTCCGCTTTACGGGTGTTCTCATAACCGTTAATGTTATTAACAATCTTTTTGTAGCTTAGATTGCAGCTAACTTTGCACAGCAAATATGAACATGTTTCCAGGAATAACATTGGAGTTGAATTAAGAATGGTCGCCAGAAGAGGACCAAGGGAACCTAATGTAATGCTAATGTGTTTATGTGTTGCTTGGCAACAGTTCAGTCCAGTTGCGGATCTATTTGTGTTGGCGGAGCCAAATAAATCATTAATGAACCAAAGAAATCTGATCATAATATGTTAATTATTATTGTTAACTAATGATTGGTGCTTGTAGAACTGTTGTATAAAAGCAATATCACTCAGGAGTGAGTGCTGTTGTACTACGGCTGGGATTCGGTCGTAGGTATGAGGCCGTTGGCCGAGTGCCGAAGAGAATCACAGCCGTAGTACAACAGCACTCCCTCTCGTGTGATGTTGCTTAATTATTCTGTTCCAAAATTCCATAAAAAGTCTGATTACTAAGAAATATTGATGTATCATTACTTTTGTCAGTTTCAAGTTTTTGTTTTAACACAGGTCTACCAACAATGTGTATGATGTATGACTACCTGAAAGCATTTGTCTATGACCTCACCCAGCTGCTGAGAGAACCTTCAGAGGTAAACCTCTAAAGGTGTGCTCCTTTATAAGCGATGCTCCAGCATGTGATTTTCTTCAAAACAGTGTGCTATCCTCTGGTTCAGTCTTTATCATCTACAGTTGATTTAGGTACAAAAAAAGCCCATTTCACATATCCCATTGATTAAATGCACCTCTGCTGTTTGGGTGTAAATTTTGCCATCACTATTTCTTGTTACGGAGATGAGGACAACTACTTGCCTCTTTCATGCATCTCCTTTGTCCACATCTATGTTTGGGGATTGTAATTTGAAGCCATTCCTCAAGTGTTTGCTATGCCTCATTGTTTATTATACTGCATACTACATTGGCACACTTGGGAAAAAATATATATTTTATTCAATGTCTTCCCTTCTACAATGCGGCAGCAAAATCATTACAGATTTTTTTCCCCCACTTTATTCTGTTTTGGGCATTTCCTACCAGTGCAAAGATGTTTAAATTAGTCACTGAAAGCAGTGTTCTGAAATATCAAAAATAGTTGTAGCCTGTATGCATGGCCTTCACATATTTTTTGTAAAGCTGTACATGTCTTTAAAGATGTTGATGCGGATGTTTCCACATTTACATTTCTCAGTGCAAATGGGTTTTTGAATAAGTTTCTGAAAGTAGTGCTTTGAGATGTTTGAGATAACAAACATTTAATATGTTGGAAATATTTTTGGTCGCTGTGTCATAATTCAGCTCAATATTTAATATATTGTTTCTTATGGCACCTTAACGAGAAAATGTCAAACTGGCACTGAATGTTGAAAAGGTTGCTGACCCCTGGTTACTGTATTCCCGCTCCATTACATGTATGTTCGTTTATTTCAACTTAACTTGTTTTTCTGTGTTATTACAACCTTGCAACACATTTCCATTAATGTAGTTTGTTTATTCCTTAACAGTTTTCCAAAAACACAATCAAATGGGTATTAAAACCTTAATCTTTTGTCAAGCCAAACTCTTGAGTAATTATTTCAAAGAATAGGGGCGTGGAAATCAATGAGGTAAGTGGGCTTTGGGGCTTATCTTATGACTAACTTTGGATCTGAACTAATGTGAATTGTGAGTAGTTCTCATGGTGTTTACATCACTTTACTAGGATTTCTAAATTGCAGCTTCTGTGTTTTAACCCCTCTCAAATGCTACTGTTGTAATGGGGTTTTCTTAACCAGTGATCTTTATTGCATTTGTGAAAGCTGTTTGTGTGAGCTTGCTAAAAGTATATAGACCAGTTTTCCTGCCAGAAATAGTTGTAGCTGCAACATTCAATGGCCATACCTGCAGATTATCTACAAGGAAAAGCTTTAATTTATCTCATTACAAAATGACAATCGAAATATCAGGAAAATTGCTAATATGCGTTACAACCTCAATTCAACGCCATTTCGACGTGTGGTAAATGACGTTGAAAATTAGCACGCAAATCATCGTTGAAACAACGTAGTATTTTCGACATTCTCCGACCGTTGAGATAACGACTATCCACCACGTTGATTCAACGGTGAATTTTAGTCGTCTGACGGAAACCGACTATTTTAACCAACAATCAACCCGTTTTCGACGCCCCATTGCTGTCTGGGAGTTGACGTCACCTCAACGTGGAGGATCCCGGACTCAACTTTCTCACACAGCAGCTCAGTGCAGAGGAGCGGCCGAGAGGGGCTTTGGAAATCGGCTCGCTTGCTGCAATTCACAATTTTTCTGTTCGGGTTTTCTCTCTTTTTTTTATCCCACCGCGTATCTCGTCCTCCTAGCGGGACGCCAGAAACGAGAGTCGGGCTCGAGTCGGTCGGATTAAACTTTCCTTGTGGAGATAGCGGATAGAGCAGCAGCTCGGATACGAGGCTAGTTGGAGAGCTAACGCTCCCCTGGACCCGGGGACCGAACATGGATGTGTTCTGCTTTTCTTTGTCATTGCGATATGTTGGAGGTATGTGAACACTCTCAGCCGCACAAGCTCGACTCGAGGTTCGCTGTTCGCTCCACCGCTGGGTAAACACGCGACCGCAACGGTTCAAAGTTGGAGTGTGTGTGTGTGTGTGTGTGTGTGTGTGTGTGTGTGTGTGTGTGTGTGTGTGTGTGTGTGTGTGTGTGTGTGTGTGTGTGTGTGTGTGTGTGTGTGTGTGTGTGTGTGGCCATTCATTCACATAAAGTTAGACATTTGTTCTAATTTACTCCTAAATCTGTCACTTTTTCGAAGGCTTCACTGTTGATCAATTCGTGGACCATGCTTAGTTACAGCACATGTATTAATTAATTATATTTTAAAAAAAGGCCCAGAGAAGATTTAATCAAATCAATAACTAATCCTCTCTCTCTCTCTCTCACGCACGCACGCACGCACGCACACACACACACACACACACACACACACACACACACACACGTTGGATTTATTTAATTAAGGAACGAATCACATACCACGACTAAGTATCTTAATTGCTTTTCGGTGTTTGAACAACGGGTCTGATGATCCCATCACACTCATCCAGGTGAACCGGATCCTAACCTGTTAATAACACAGTAAACAGAGAATGAATCACACACCAATCCCTCTGTCTCTGTTGTTAGTGGTCGCTTTAAAGATGTTCGCATTATGTCTTTTCCGGTTCATCCGTTGGATGGCCGACAGTGGGGTGTCATTACGCCAATGCACAGGCGCTGTAGTGGCGCACCGCTAACGCGCCGCACTCTTGCCGCGCCCCTCTCCTGCCGCGCCGCTCTCCTGACGCACCGTGGCTCCTGTGGCCAACACCTCTACGACAAGTTCAGACTTGCAGCAATTCTTGAGTTGGGCGTTTGAAGGTGTTATTAGGGTTTAAATTAGCCCTGAGCCGATGACAGGGTAACAGCCCATGTAGGCCTATACGTTGTCTGGTTTCCACGGTGACTCACGAAGTTTCACTGGTTTTACAACCATTTGGGTTGCTGTCCGTTGTTGCGGCACATCCTAGACGTGTGGTTTGTTATCAGTGCGGTTTGTCATCCAGTCTGTTTACAAACCGCCCAGCTGTCAGTGCAAACTGACAGTTTGAAAGGGTGTGAAGGAATGGCCCTAATAACGGCAGTTATAACGCTGCTCGTGTTTCACGGCAGCGGTTTGGATATCGCACAATACATAATTATGGACCAAGCTGCTGATCCTCCTTCCTGCCTTTCAGGAAATGCATGACGGGCATTCCGGTGTAGCCTACTACGTAACCGCACACACACACACACACACACACACACACACACACACACACACACACACACACACACACACACACACACACACACACACACACACACACACACACACACACACACACATTTACGTTGCAGGGTTTGTAAGTGAATGCGTGATATTCGGACATTCCTCTCTCCACCATACGTTACATTTAGGTCAGACCAAACAAAAGACTATCCCCATTATCCCCGGGAATAGCTGGGCTGGGCTATGCTTTGGGTGTGGGTTCGAATCCCTCCCTCCACCGTGCTCAGCGGAAACACTTTTTTTCCCATGTCTCTCGTTTAGCGAAATGCTTTCTCAGCCGTTTCCGACGTAACCTGCAACGTGGCCGAGAGAGAGAGAGAGAGAGAGAGAGAGAGAGAATCCATTCCATGGCAGGAGCTGGGTTGTGGGTTCATTCCCCAACATCTGCCTGGCACAGAAGCCCAGAGTTGGGACCCTTCTCCCTCAGTGACTGCTATGGGTGTTGCTGACGTGATGAAGGAGCCAGTATACTATGCATCACGTTTAACTACAAGGGATTAAGCAGTCTTTCCCCATGCCGAAAGGTTGTGAGTTCAATCCCCAATATGTGTCTCCGACCGACACCCTTGAGAAAAACTTCAGACCCCCACCCTGATAACTGGGTGAATGTGGTGTTGATGTGAATCATGGGGTCATACATTCTCCACATTGTCATGTTCAACGACATGACTGATGAATCATGATGGCGGTAGGTATCCCATGGCTGTATCCCACGTTGACGTTCAGGGTTGGCAGGCTTATTGTCACTGGTTCAAAGTAAACCTCGAGGGTTTGAACCAGTCGCAACCAGTCATGCCAAACTTCCTTACTTGCCATACACCGGTCGGCGTGGGAATGTTTGATCAATAAAGTGCATTGTCCTTTGTGGACGGTTACGGTAGACGAGAAGTAGCCTGAGGGGCTTCCCCTAAACCTTGACATGTCAAGATGAGTTCCGACTTTAGTCTGTCCTCATCTGAACGCTGGGTGAAAAGAGAACAGCACTTTTATTTTTGTATTGCTCAGAACATGCATGCATACATATTTTCTGTGAAGCCAAAGGGAAATTGAGTTAATAATACATACTTTTTAGGGGAACAATCTTCTGTGTTCCCCTTCTGTACACACGCACACGCGCACGCACGCACGCACGCACGCACGCACGCACGCACGCACGCACGCACGCACGCACGCACGCACGCACGCACACACACAGGTACGTCGTGCATGTGTGTTCCATGTACATAATCATCTACTGGTGGCTGTCATTTTTACTGCTGTGTAGCCAGCTAACACCACGGAGCAAGCGGTCTAGATTACCAGCGTTTCAGGGGATTTCCCCCTCTATCTGTAAAGGACGCAATGATTAAACGACAAGTTCCTGTCGGTGTCACGCTCATGATAGCGGGACGTACTTTGACCTGTACCTTCCAGAACTCTTTAAGGTCTCTGTCCTGCTTAGAGACAGAGACTGCTACAGATCACTGCTTAGAACATATCACTGCTTAGAACTAGGGATCGGACGATATGGATTTTTGAGGGCCGATACAGATTTTTTTTCATCAGCCGTAGCCGATAACCGATAACGATTTTCTTGAGCCGATATTTGGAGCCGATACTACCCTGGAAATCCAGGGTTCTCGCGAGAGCACGATTTGAATTTGCTCAGCGAGTCACTCTGGGAACGAGCAATGTACTTGTGTATATTCTGGGCCTCCCCTGGCCCAGAACATTAATGAATCACATCGATTTATCAATATAGGCGGGCCAAAAGCGTTGCTGTTTTACCGACCGGATACGGCAAGAGTCTTATCTATTGGTTAGCTCCACTGGTCTGGATACGTCACCCCTTGTATTCTCCTGATATTTTCAAATGTATGCTTGGTGCAGCCCCTCGAGTTGGGCCATTTCATTACTCGTCGCCAGACCCTACGGCTTTCTAGATGTAGGTCTGGATTTCCAGGCTAAGCCTCCCTCAATTTACATCATAAAAATGACACAACGATGATAACAAATGTTGCAATGTCTCAATTTAAAAAAATTAACATTTATTGAACTGTCTGTAAATCATGGCACAATAAATACAAATAAAATAAAAGGCTGATATATCGGTCGATCACTACTTAGAACTACAGATCACTGCTATGACCGACTTATCACTACTTAGAACATATCACTCCTTAGAACTACAGATCACTGCTTAGAACTAAAGATCACTGCTTAGAACATATCACTGCTTAGAACTACAGATCACTGCTTAGAACTAAAGATCACTGCTTAGAACATATCACTCATTAGTACTACAGATCACTGCTTAGAACTACAGATCACTGCTTAGAACTAAAGATCACTGCTTAGAACTACAGATCACTGCTTAGAACTACAGATCACTGCTTAGAACTACAGATCACTGCTTAGAACTAAAGATCACTGCTTAGAACATATCACTCCTTAGTACTACAGATCACTGCTTAGAACTACAGATCACTGCTTAGAACTAAAGATCACTGCTTAGAACTACAGATCACTGCTTAGAACTAAAGATCACTGCTGCTTATAACTACAGATCACTACTTAGAACATACTACTGTTTATAGCTACAGATCACTGCTTAGAACTACAGATCACTGCTTAGAACTAGATCACTGCTTAGAACGCTTATAGTGATGTGTTTCTCTGTTTTGGCCTTGAGCTGATGTGAAGTTTGAAGTAGAAACATTTTGTGTTTCACTCACCTTGTTAGAGCGACTGTAAACATTACCATTGGATTTAACTTGTACGCTTTATTTCAATGTTCTAGGATTAAACATTCAAATATGTGTGTCTGATATATGTTTCTGCACTCTACTCCTAGCTGAGGTAGCGTTTTGATAATGAAATGTGTACTCTTGGGAAATCCCCATTCAGGACCCCCTTCCTGTCCGTGTATAAATGAGCGTTTTGAGGGGCTCCCTCTGTGGTCCAGCTAATGGCGCGGTGAGGCGGTGCTGGTAGAGTGCCGGGCTTCGACCTTCTAGTAATCGACCGATATATCGGCCGATATTTGCGATTTTTTACGTGTATCGGCATCGGCTGATTTTCTCTGTTTTTCCGTAACTTTTTTTTTGGGTATGATTTATAGACAGTTCAATAAATGTTCCTCTTTTAAATTTAGAATTGTAACATTTGTTAATCATCATTGGGTCATTTTTATGATGCTTATTCTGGGAGCAAAAGCAATATCGGCTCCAAATAGCGGCTATAGAAAATCGGCATCGGCGTTCTGGTCTTCGGCTATGGCTGATGAAAGAAAATATATATCGGCCGATCCCTAATCTAAGAAGAACGCCCCCTTGCTGAGAACATACGTCTGGGACCCCTCACCTCCACCTGCAGGACACGGCCTGACGGAGTGCGTCTGCCCGGGGTGCTGCTGCGACCTGCTCCTTAACGGCCGCGTGTGATTGATCGAAGCTCTTTGTGTGTGTCTTACCCTTCCCTTTACAGGCTGTTTGTGAAAGGAGCAGGCGGGAAGGGAGCTACGTGTGCTAGTCGGTTCAGCGAGGAGACGCGCCCAGCTCAGGGCGAGAGAGACCTGACCATCAATCACACCGTCTGGATCAACCAATAAGGGATAAGGGAGTGGGCCGGGGCAGGGTGCCCCCTTCGCCGGCGTTTGATTGGTCGGGCCCCGGAGTTCAACCAATGGATGAGTGATGAGGATGAGCTGGCGGTCGCCCCCCTGCACGGCGCGCTGGAGCAGGTGAGGAGGGGGGGGAGCAGGGTGGCGGCCATGCAGAAGCGGGCCAGCCCCGCCTGGCTGCCCCACGGGGGGGGGGGGGGGGCCCACGGAGCTGGGCTCCAACATACGGCAGAAGATCTCTCAGTGGGAGGGCCGCAGTCAGCCCGCCGCCGTCGGCAAGCCCCGCCCCCCCGCCTTCACCCGAGCTCTGTCCGCAGACCTCCTTGGTCGTGGTGGGGGTGGTGGTAGTGGTGCTGGTGCTGGTGGAGGTGGTGCTGCGGGTGCGGGTGGGGACGATGCCCCTCGAGACCCCTCACAGAAAGCGACCCTTTGCAAAACCAAAAGCCTGGCCTTGGATTTCCGGGAAACCCAAGAAGCCACGGGACTCAGACCGGTCGGGCGGAGGTCGGAACCCTTCCAGAGAGACTCCCCGGGAATCTCCACCTCCGTCCCGGACAAGAGGCCCTCGCTCTCCCCAGCTCTCCGGTCGTCCCCCAAGGTGGTCCCCCAGACCACGGCCCCCTCAGGTAAACAAGCCACCGCCCCGGCCGAAGACTTCCGGTACACCCCCAGCCGGCCCGTGCCACAGCCCGAGCACCCCCCCAGGGACGACCCGGACCCCGACGACGACAACATGCCCGCGGGGAACTTCTACACCAGCCGGGGGTTCTGGCGGAGGCTGGAGGGGAACAAGCTGCTCTGGGAGAAGGGCCTGGGACCCCCGGAGACCCCCCAGCCGCCCCCCAAACCCCTGAGGACGTTCCAGTACCTGGAGACCAGGGCCGGGGCTGCGGCGCCGAGCCAGGGGGTCTCGGACTCCAGGGGGGGCAGGATAATAGCCCGGCCGCCCGACTTTCCCCCCCCACCCTGCCCCGGTGACAGGACCAACGGGCTGTCACGGTACAACAAGAACAGGTGAGCGTTTACATCCGGGGCGTTTGGCAGACGCTTTTATCCAGAGCGACTTACGATGAGGACATTTGTAAGGCGGGAGAAACTACAATAAATCGCTGTCAGTACAGTAGGGACGTTCATAGAACCAAGTGCCAAGCACTAACAATCGCTAGGTTAACCCATTCACCGCTCACAACAAAGATAGCTAGGATAAGACGCTACACGATGCTAAGTACTACGTTTAAGTGAAGACGTACAACATACAATAAGTGCGCGTACACTAAGTGCCAGGATGTACATCATACAATAAGTGCGTAGATTAAGTGCCAGGACGTACATCATACAATTAGTGAGTAAGGGGGGTGGGGGGGAAGGTAAGCGGATAAGCGGATCACCTTTTCGTCGCTCGGCAGGTGAACTGGGGCTTGTACACTCTTGCTTGCTGGTTGCGTAGCAAGTCTGTGAACAAGTCTGTTCACTTCCAACACAGCACTGCGTTCCAGATATGCTGCGTCTAGAGATGAATGTGGTCGCTTTGACCTAGGCAGACGATCTGCTGTACTGTTGCCGTTTGGTGGAACCAGTGTGTATCAGCCTCCCTGTATATTTAGTACCTTTTTGTGCATTTTTCCATTTTATTTTCTCTCTCTAACTTGTTCAGAGTAATATCTAAGGATGATATAATTGGTCACATCTGTATCTGGAATCGTTTATATAATATGACACATTCTCATACAAGGCTTATAAGAAATGTTTAAGCCAAGAGAAACTGAACTTTAGGAATGGTGCTCTAGTCTTTAAATTGGATTGCTTTTGGAATGGTGAGAAACAAGGGTTCTAGTGCGGATAGAACTAGGGAACAGGGGTTCTAGCGCAGATGGAACTAGGGAACAAGGGTTCTAGTGCGGGTAGAACTAGGGAACAAGGGTAGAACCAGGGGTTGAAGGGGAGAAGGAACCGTTCGTGTCTGGATGTTGGCTGGATTCCCGGTGTGATGTCATCTTCGGTGGCCCAGTTCCTCCACTCCTGGGGTTGAGCTTTGGCTTTCTACGGCCAAACACCAGTTAACTCTTCAGTGTCTCTCCACTCCACTCTGTAGCCAAGACGCAGACCAAGACGCAGACCTAGATTGGCAAACACCTCACTCTCGATTGATGGTTTAATCCTTTAGGCTTTAAAATCTCAACACTAATCGCAAAAACCATGACAAGTTACCATAGTCCAAAATGATGTTTTGAAAGAGCTTGCTTTATCCGACAAGCAGCCAAGAAACAAAGCTATTACAAAGCTATAACAAAGCTGGATCATCATTTTATTATGATCCATGAACCAAATATTTGAATATAAATGCAAATTAATGAGCATATGTTTTTTATTTGTATTTGAGGAATGACTTGAATAATTGATCGATTATCCATATTGGATTCGCTGCATTTTCTGACAGTCGGTTTATGGATGAATCGACTCAGCCCTAACTTTACATCCCTTTGGGTAAGAGCATCAGTAAAGCAGGTTATAGTCATAATATAAGTTGTATTTAGATGCAATAAGATCTCTTCTTTATTTTTTGTACTCGCTAGGTGCAATCTCTGTCACTGTGCTAACAGGAACCTCTCCCACTATGTTGAATAGATTGATCAGACTAATTGTTTCCACTTCAAGGCGGGACAGATTTAACTAGACATGCTGGCCCCTCGTCCCCTCCTCTTCCTCACCTCCTCTTCCTCACCACCTGTGCAGGAAGTCCTTTGAGTACGAGGACGCGTCGCACATCACTGTGAAGCAAGGCATGCTGGGAGACGAGGAGGGCCTCTACCACGCCTACTCGGACGACAACATCTACGAAGACATCATCTGTAGGTCCCTGAACGTGGAGGGATGACCACAGACAGGTCTTATAGAAGATGACCACAGACAGGTCTTATAGTAGAGGACCACAGACGGGTCTTATAGTAGATGACCACAGACAGGTCTTATATTAGATGACCACAGACAGGTCTTATAGAAGATGACCACAGACAGGTCTTATAGTAGACGACCACAGACAGGTCTTATAGAAGATGACCACAGACAGGTCTTATAGTAGATGACCACAGACAGGTCTTATAGAAGATGACCACAGACAGGTTTTATAGAAGATGACCACAGACGGGTCTGTGGTCATCTTCTAATAGAAGATGACCACAGACAGGTCTTATAGTAGATTACCACAGACAGGTCTTATAGTAGATTACCACAGAAAGGTCTTATAGAAGATGACCACAGACAGGTTTTATAGAAGATGACCACAGACAGGTCTTATAGAAGATGACCACAGACAGGTCTTATAGTAGATTACCACAGACAGGTCTTATAGTAGATGACCACAGACAGGTTTTATAGAAGATGACCACAGACAGATCTTATAGTAGATGACCACAGACAGGTTTTATAGATGATGACCACAGACAGGTCTTATAGTAGATGACCACAGACAGGTCTTATAGTAGATGACCACTGACAGGTCTGGTCTTCTCATGGTAGATGACCACAGACAGGTCTTATAGTAGATGGTCTTCTCATGGTAGATGACTGAGCAGAGCTCCTTCCATAATGTTTTATTGACTCCTGAGACTCACTGGGTCTGCTTCAGAATCAATGCAGTGCATTACCACTGAACAGACCTTTCCATGTCTGGGATCTATTGGCTGCTAATGGCCATCGCCCGTTCCTGCCATAGCACTCGTTCATTGCTCTGACATGCAGTTTTGGGAAATCCTGTATTGACGATACCGTGCAAAAATCGGAACATGATTGCATAAGTAGTCTGCCTTTCACTTTAGAATAAAATAGTTGCATTGTATGGCTTAATTTTCAGTCCTGGAAACACTTAGTTCTATGGGGTCAGCTTAAAGGGAGACGATCCGGTTTGAACCCGTCTTGTCTTCATCTTTGTTTCTGTCGTCATCTTGTTGCCTATTGGCTGCTGACCCGGGGGGGGGGGTTCTCTTTGACTGCTCCAACGTGTTTCGTGTGATACTGCACCTCAGCTGTTACCCTAACCTCTGACCTTTCTCCCCCCCCCGCTCCAGCTGAGGGCCCCAGGGAGAGCCCCTACGAGGACGTCAAGCTGTCCCCCATGTGCCTCCCTCTGGGAAGGGCCCGACCTCGGCCCTCCACCTTCTCCCAGAGGGACAACCAACGGGGGCCCAAGGTATGGACGGAATAGGGGTGTCTGGGTGGTGTGCTGGGGGCTACGTCCTCTCAAAGACGTCACTGGGTGGCGGAGGCCTCGATACGAGAGGAGATGTACCTCACTGTGACCCGATGGGACATGTGGGACTCCCAGCCGAAACACCGCACATATAATGGAGAGAAGAACTGTTATACCACTATGACGACAATACTGAGAATACTGTGATACTTGTGTTGGGATCTGTCCCTGGAAGGGAGGGGGGGGTGTTCTTTTCCTGCTGGCTGGTTTCAGGGTGAATGTCTGTTGATGAGGGCTACTCTGCCTGTCTGCTGGTCCTTCTGTGACTAGATGCGGTACTTGGACTTGGTTGACGTTTCTAGGGACCAATTCCAAGTGTACTTGGATGGTGTACTTTGGATACACCATCCAAACCACCATACTCAGGATGTTCCCATCCATACCTGCCTGCCTGGGGCCTTGAGTAATAGTGTCTGCAGATCAGGGGCGTAGCCACGTGGGGGCCCCGAGTATGAAAAAAAAAAAAAAAAAAATCCAGTTTGATCTAACTTTGACTTCTTATTCAAAGTGTTATATTTTGACGTTCTGAATAAATGTTGCACTTAAAATACCCCCCTCCCCCCCCCGACAATCAAGTGCCACCCCAACTATAAGACTGGCCCGAGCTGGCCACCACAGTAATTATATCCTGGCTACGCCCCTGCTGCAGTTCAATGCTCATATTGATCATAGTGATGTAATAACGTATATCTACTGGTTATAAATGTCAGGCGTCGTCCAAGCCCCACACCCTGCGAGACCACCCAGCCCGGCCGAACAGGAAGGGGTCCCAGCAGACCCTGCCCACCAACGTCTCAGCGCTGCTGGACACCCCCAAACCGGCCGGCCCCCGGCGCTCGGCCACCCAGAGGGTACCCCGGCAGCCCCCACCCCAGGCTCAGGTAAGACCCCCCCAGGACCCTCTAGACCCCCAACCCTTTAGACCCCCCACCCTTTAGACCTGGGTCTAGAAACCTCTAGACCTCGACCCCCCCTACCTTTAGACCTGGGTCTAGAACCCTCTAGACCTCGACCCACCACCCTTTAGACCTGGGTCTAAAACCATCTAGACCTCGACGCCCAGCACTTTAGACCTGGGTCTAGAACCCTCTAGACCTCGACCCCCCACCCTTTAGACCTGGGTCTTAATCCATCTAGACCTCGACGCCCAACACTTTAGACCTGGGTCCAGAACCCTCTAGACCTCGATCCCCAGCACTTTAGACCTGGGTCTAGAACCCTCTAGCCCTGGCTCTGAAACCCTGTACACAAAGACCCTTAACCCTTTAGACTGGGTCTGAACCATTTGAACCTGGGTATAAACCTCCTAGTCCTCGGACTAAAGTCCTCGAGACCTAGACCCTCAACTCTTTGGAGCTGGGTCTAAACCACCCTCTATACCTGGACTGAACCCTCTATACCTGGACTGAACCCTCTAGACCTGGCCTCAAACCCTCTAGACCTGGACTGAACCCTCTAGACCTGGACTAAACCTTCTAGACCTGGACTAGAACCCTCTACATCTGGACTAGAACCCTATACATCTGGACTAGAACCCTCTAGACCTGGCCTCAAACCGTCTAGACCTGGACTAAACCCTCTAGACCTGGACTGAACCCTCTAGACCTGGCCTCAAATCGTCTAGACCTGGACTAAACCCTCTAGACCTGGACTAAACCCTCTAGACCTGGCCTCAAACCGTCTAGGCTTGGACTAAAACCCTCTAGACCTGGACTAAACCCTCTAGACCTGGACTAAACCCTCTAGACCTGGACTAAACCCTCTAGACCTGGACTAAAACCCTGTAGACCTGGACTAAACCCTCTAGACCTGGACTAAACCCTCTAGACCTGGACAAAACACTCTAGACCTGGACTAAAACCCCCTAGACCTGGACTAAAACCCCCTAGACCTGGACCAAATACCCTAGACCTGGACTAAATCCTCTAGACCTGGACTAAAACCCTGTAGACCTGGACTTCAGGTACCAGGACCTAAGCCACACCTGTCCTTCCTTTGGAAGAGTCCATCTGTAGTGCACCTCTCCGTCTATTGGTGCGACAAACTGCTTTTTAAGAATATATAATAATATAATATATATCTGCCCGGTTCTCATAGAGAGACTATCGATGGAATCGTTTGCTTTCAGAGGGTAGGGGAGAGTAGGGTGGGATGGGAGTGTCTCGATGACAACAGGAAGTAGAGGCAACATGCAGGAACAGGATAATAGAGTGAGGAGAGCTTATTTTGAACGTGAGTGAGTTGAAAAGCTGGCGGAGTCTTCCAACATCGGGAGGGAGACGGGCTATGGACGCAAGGTAGAGTTTCTGGGGCTCTCGAGATTAACGTGGCTTTGAATACTGCAGCGTGTTTTTAAAAGTAACTAGAACTGCAAGCAGTTATGCAGGGGTCCAAGAAGTGTGCATTTCGCCGGCACAACGCGACAAGAAATGTGCGTTTCGCCGGCACAACGCGAAGCATGTGTTCAAAACGCTACCCTGAACCTGTGGATACAAAGGATTTGACTGTGGTAGGAGTAGCGAGAAGTCA
>NC_044048.1:19546474-19618974 GCF_902167405.1 Gadus morhua | reverse complement strand
ATCATGCTGCACCTGGCTGATTGACCAATCACACGGCACCTGGCTGATTGACCAATCACACGGCACCTGGCTGATTGACCAATCAAATGGCACCCATCTTATGGACCAATCACACAGCACCCGGCTGATTGACCAATCATGCTGCACCAGGCTGATTGACCAATCACACGGCACCTGGCTGATTGACCAATCACACGGCACCTGGCTGAGTGACCAATCACACGGCACCTGGCCGATTGACCAATCACACGGCACCTGGCCGATTGACCAATCACATGGCACCTGTCTGATTGACCAATCACACGGCACCTGGCTGGTTGACCAATCACACGGCACCTGTCTGGTTGACCAATCACACAGCACCTGTCTGGTTGACCATTCACACGGCACCTAGCTCATTGACCAATCACACGACCCCTAAACCAGGCAGAACATCCCACCTCTACAGGCAGGGCCTCTGACCTCTGTCAGGGGAGTGTTCAGGGTGAGGCTGAGCTGCTATTGGCTGAGGTCCAGCTGTAATCCCCAGTAGAACAGGTGGGAGAGGCCACGCCCTCAGAGCTTTTGTGTCTGACAGGTTCAGAGAGAAGAGGGACGGGAGGAAATAATCCCTCTCCTTCTGGGAGGGGTGCAGGCGAACAGGTTCTCTCCACACACACACACACACACACACACACACACACACACACACACACACACACACACACACACACACACACACACACACACACACACACACACACACACACACACACACACACACACAATAGGTGCACCTTGCCCTGCCTTTACAAATCCCGTCTAAGGGCCGTGCTACTCTTTCATCAAGGTGTGTAATTAAACGTGTGTGTGTGTGTGTGTGTGTGTGTGGGGGTGTAGATCCTGGTGGAGGTGGAGAGACGGAGAGAGATCTGTCCAGCCCTCGTTCACCCCTTCATGCGCAGCGTGATGGAGGCCCCGTTCCCCGCCCCCGGGCGCACAATCACCGTCAAGAGCTTCCTGCCCGGCTCCGGCAACGAGGTGAGCCTTACTGGGAGTTGTAGTTCTTTTGAAGCCGCTGTAGAACTACATTCGGATATAAAGCGCCAGAAATAATCTGATTTGCACACACTAGTGTCACTACTGTTTAATACCATGGTCTCACTAGTGTCACTACTGTTTAATACCATGGTCTCACTCTAGTGTCACTACTGTTTAATACCATGGTCTCACACTAGTGTCACTACTGTTTAATACCATGGTCTCACTCTAGTGTCACTACTATTTAATACCATGGTCTCACTAGTGTCACTACTGTTTAATACCATGGTCTCACTCTAGTGTCACTACTGTTTAATACCATGGTCTCACACTAGTGTCACTACTGTTTAATACCATGGTCTCACTCTAGTGTCACTACTGTTTAATACCTTGGTCTCACTCTAGTGTCACTACTGTTTAATACCATGGTCTCACACTAGTGTCACTACTGTTTAATACCATGGTCTCACACTATTGTCACTACTGTTTAATACCATGGTCTCACTCTAGTGTCACTACTGTTTAATACCATGGTCTCACACTAGTGTCACTACTGTTTAATACCATGGTCTCACTAGTGTCACTACTGTTTAATACCATGGTGTCACTAGTGTCACTACTGTTTAATACCATGGTCTCACTCTAGTGTCACTACTGTTTAATACCATGGTCTCACTCTAGGGTCACTACTGTTTAATACCATGGTCTCACACTAGTGTCACTACTGTTTAATACCATGGTCTCTAGGGCTGCAACGATACGCTTATCAAACCGAAAATCGCGATACTCAAAGCCACAAACCTGTCTCGCGGTGTGAGAAGGCAGAAGCGCGATATGCCCTTTCTAACTGTTCGGTCAAATTGTCCGATTGAAATTTGCTAATAATTTGTCTAAATAATAGTCTGCTGACAGCGCCCCCTCCTATCGATGCCGTAAATATGTGACGAGATGCCCTCGCTGTGATCACAGCTCTCTGTGGCTACGGAGGATTGCATTTCTCCACAGCCGTCGAAGTCCTCATATGCGATATGAACGACATTTATCCAGAGTGGGCCAAGCGCGAAAAAAATTGCCTGTGTGATCCTGTCTCTATTGTTTTGTGTGATTTGACTGGCAGTTTGTCTGCTTATAGGTCGGAATGAAGTGGCCACCGATTATTGACAGGATGGGTACTTTATTCTACCGGACTCGTTCGCTTCTTCACTCGACACACGCGCTACCGCTCGCTCTCCTCGCTCGTCCACTCACTCGCTGACGTCACTCACACACGCATACGCACACTGCCATTCTCCCGCACACACATATGCTACTCGTAACACGAGTAGCATATGTGCCTCGTTATTGCGACGTTCATGTTTTTCCTCATCTATTGAAAGTTAGGCTATTAAACATGTTGCATTCTATACGGCCTGATTATGTCATTATTTAAGCTACATAGCCTAATAAGAAGCGCTAATAAGGATATTTGAATAAACCAACCAAACAGTTAAAGGGGCCCTATTATGCCTACCAGCAAAAAGCATCCTCCAACTGCAATCTTTGGTTATTTCTTTATTAATTTAGCTATACTTTAATAGTATTCTTTCGGTTCAAATCTGTTCAGTGTTCCAAATTATTTGTTATTAAATGTTACATTAAGATAATTGGTATTTAAGTGTTGTTTAAATAAAATGCTTTTTAAATTTAAAAGAATCGTGGGATGTATCGAACCGTGGGTCAAAAATCGTGATACAAACCGAATCGTGAATTTGTGTATCGTTACAGCCCTAATGGTCTCACTAGTGTCACTACTGTTTAATACCATGGTCTCACTAGTGTCACTACTGTTTAATACCATGGTCTCACTCTAGTGTCACTACTGTTTAATACCATGGTCTCACTCTAGTAATAATAATAATAATAATACATTTAATTTAGAGGCGCCTTTCAAGACACCCAAGGTCACCTTACAGAGCATATAGTCATCATACATTATTTTAAAAAAAAACAAGACATTGTGTAAAAATAAATAAACATAAGCAATAAGAAATAAATAAAACAAAAACAAGACAAAACAAAACAAAAAAACAATCTAAACAGTGATCAGTTAGACGTTGTGTGCGAGTTTGAACAGGTGAGTTTTGAGTTGTGACTTGAAGGTTGTAATGGTGTCTGATTGTTTTATGTGTGGGGGGAGGGAGTTCCAGAGCCTGGGTGCTGAACAGCTGAATGACCGGGCACCCATTGTAGTGAGTCGTGATGTGGGGATACATAGTAGTCCAGCAGAGGTTGAGCGGAGGGAGTGTATTCTTGGAGGAGGTCACAGAGATAACTGGGGGCTAGGTTGTGGAGAGCTTTGTAGGTGAGGAGTAGGGTTTTGTATTGGATACGGTAGTGTACTGGGAGCCAGTGAAGTTGAATGAGGACAGGGGTGATGTGGTCAGATGATTTGGTGCGGGTGATGATCCGGGCGGCTGAGTTCTGAATGATCTGCAGTCTGTTGATGAGTTTGGTGGGGAGTCCGGTGAGGAGGGCGTTGCAGTAGTCTATGCGTGATGTGACAAATGAGTGAACTAGGATTTCAGTGCTGGATTGGGTCAGTGATGGGCGGAGTCTGGCGATGTTGCGGAGGTGGAAGAATGCAGTCCGGGTGATGTTGTGAATATGGGGTGCGAATGAGAGGGTGTTGTCCAGGATGACACCGAGGCTCTTGACTTTGGAGGAGAAGGGTACTGGGAATCCATCGATAATTATGAGTGGAGCTGGGGTGTGTTGTGATTCAGTGAGGGTGGATTTGGATCCGATGAGCAGGGCCTCGGTCTTGTTTCCATTGAGTTTCAGGAAGTTCCTGCTCAACCAGCTCCGGATCTCTTCCAGGCACGTGATGAGGGAGGTGGGGGGGATGGCAGCGGTGGGTTTGGTAGAGATGTAGACCTGTGTGTCGTCAGCGTAGTGTCACTACTGTTTAATACCATGGTCTCACTCTAGTGTCACTACTGTTTAATACCATGGTCTCACTAGTGTCACTACTGTTTAATACCATGGTCTCACTCTAGTGTCACTACTGTTTAATACCATGGTCTCACTCTAGTGTCACTACTGTTTAATACCATGGTCTCACTCTAGTGTCACTACTGTTTAATACCATGGTCTCACACTAGTTTCACTACTGTATTATATTAGTTATATATTTCCTTTTTAACTCTGATTGGATAACAGTTGCATCCACAAGGTTGTGGTCTTGTTAACTGGTTGAGCAAGGCATTGAAACTGGTGGTTTGATTTCCAATTCCCCTCCAGAATCAACAAAGTGCCACCTTATCAACCACATCTGAGCAAATAGGAACAAAGCACAGTTGACTAGAATGAAAGGGCTGCTCCTATTGGCTCCCCAGGTGCTGACCCTGTGTCGGCCGGTGGACTCCCGGCTGGAGCACGTGGACTTCCGGACCCTTCTGCAGTGCCTGAGCGTGGAGCGGCTGCTGCAGGTGTTCAGCTCCCTGCTGCTGGAGCGCAGGGTCATCTTCATCGCTGACAAGCTGGGGTACGCAGCGCCGCTATTGGTCGCTCACCGCGCTCCGCACAAGCTTATTGGACGATTTTAAACGGAAACATTGATTGAATATGACAGTGGGTATTCATATATATATTTATGTGAATATATTCTAAGAATTAAAATCCTGATTCCGACAAGAGCAAAAATTGACAAAAAGTTAGGAAGCTAGCAGCTGACAATGCCTTTGATTCCAACCGACCCTCAGCCAAGCCTCGCTAGCTAGCTAGCTAGCTAGCTGTATTCCATAGGAGAACTGCTAGCTGGAGAATGTGCAGAAGCTCAGTCCATAGGTTACAGTAGCAGATACCTGTCGTAGCTTACTGGTGTATCCATCTGTGGTTGTCAGTTAAGCTAACTAGCTTATCTTCTGTCATCCCAGGGTGTTGTCACGGTGTAGCTAACTAGCATATCCTCTGTCCGCTTAGTGTGCTGCGTGGTGTAGCTAACTAGCATATCTTCTCTCCCCTAAGTGTGTTGTGGTGTAGCTAACTAGCATATCCTCTGCCCCCTTAGTTTGTTGTCGCAGTGTAGCTAATTAGCATATCTTCTGTCCTCTTAGTGTGTTGTCGCGGTGTAGCTAACTAGCATATCCTCTGTTTCCATAGTGTGTTGTCGCGGTGTAGCTAACTAGCATATCCTCTGTCCCCATAACGTGTTGTCGCGGTGTAGCTAACTAGCATATCCTCTGTCCCCTTAGTGTGTTGTCGCGGTGTAGCTAACTAGCATATCCTCTGTCCCCATAGTGTGTTGTCGCGGTGTAGCTAACTAGCATATCCTCTGTCCCCATAGCGTGTTGTCGCAGTGTAGCTAACTAGCATATCCTCTGTCCCCATAGTGTGTTGTCGCGGTGTAGCTAACTAGCATATCCTCTGTCCCCATAGCGTGTTGTCGCGGTGTAGCTAACTAGCATATCCTCTGTCCCCATAGTGTGTTGTCGCAGTGTAGCCATGCAGTGCTGGCGCTGCTCTACCCTTTCATCTGGCAGCACACCTTTGTCCCAGTGCTTCCGGCCAGCATGTTGGACATCAGCTGCTCTCCCACCCCCTTCCTCATGGGGGCGCTGGCTCCCTGCCTGCCTCAGCTGCTGGAGCTGCCCATCGAGGAGGTCCGTTGCTCCTAGAATGATGCAATGTTTTATCAAATGCAACTTTGTGTATTGTGCGTTTGTCGTTCATAAGGGTAACACAAAGTGCTTAACAAGGGAAATGACTCAACAAGAACGAGACATTTGTTTATAGTTTGAGATGTTATATTATTGATAACTTTCAACCGGTAAATGCATGCAAGACAAAAAGTACAAAGTAATTTCTCAAAGACGTAGCGTAATTTGGTACGGCAACAATGTTCTCATATTTTTTTGCAAACTTTAAAGTCAACCTATTTATATGGCGACACATTAGTGCCATAATTCACTAATGTGATAAAAGATGCATTCGGGCGTATTATATTATTCCACACGCGTAGATATTAACTGCGAGTGCGCAAATGATCTCTGCGCGCGCGCAAATGACCTCTGTGCGCGCAAAACAGCCTCTCACGCGCGCAAATTACCTCAGTGCGCGCAAAACAGCCTCTCGCGCGTAACAGCCTCTCGCGAAAGATGTTTTTACGCTCGCTCGAATTTAATTTTGGCACTATGGGGGAGGGAACCAAGGCAGGGCGGGCTTTCCTATGATTGGCCGTTTCTGAAGCGCGATATTTGATTGACAGCTCTCCTCAGCCTTCCTCTCATTCAATTCTGAATTGTACAGTAAATAGCTGAAACGATAGTAACGTATTGTAACTCTAGATTCTATGAGTATATAGGCACAGCCTTTTAAGGCTATTGCTATTGGGTTATCCCTAGGCGTGAGCCGTAGCACTGAAAAATGTGTAATCCTCGACCACCAACAGCGTGGGCCTCAATTACGTCCGCGTGCGGCGTGCCTCAACGACGTCCGCATTTCGCAGATATAGTCGGGCGCCGGCGGCTTTCTGCTCCCTATAAACAGCTTTTCTTCAGCTATTTAAAGGACAATGAGGCCGACACTTAAAAGGCTGTGCCTATACTCATAGAATCTGGAGTTACAATACGTAACTATCGTTTCAGCCATTTACTGAACAATTCAGAATTGAATGAGAGGAGGGCTGAGGAGGGCTGTCAATCAAATATCGCGCTTCAGAAACGGCCAATCATAGGAAAGCCCGCCCTGCCTTGATTCCCTCCCCCATAGTGCCAAAATTAAATTCGAGCGAGCGTAAAAACATCTTTCGCGAGAGGCTGTTACGCGCGAGAGGCTGTTTTGCGCGCGCTGAGGTAATTTGCGCGCGCGAGAGGCTGTTTTGCGCGCGCAGAGGTAATTTGCGCGCGCGCAGAGATCATTTGCGCGCTCGCAGTTAATATCTACGCGTGTGGAATAATATAATACGCCCGAATGCATCTTTTATCACATTAGTGAATTATGGCACTAATGTGTCGCCATATATTTACATAACAATGTATATATTTATACTGTGTATGGTATGATTTTGAAATTATATTTTTTCTTTCCTCTTCAGGTGCTAATTGTGGATCTGTGTGCGAACAAGTTTGTCGTTCAGGTGTGTATGTGTGTGTGTGTGTTGTGTGTGTTTGTATCCTTATAAAAGGGGATGACGGGTCCGTCAGCTAGAATCAATAGGAGGCCGGTATGAAGCCCTTGCCTGAACCTGTCTGGTTTATTTTTACCCACAATGCACTTCAATGTGACAGAGACAAATTCCACATTCCATACTCGATCATTGCTTTGGAAAATGTTGCAACAATAATGGTGGTGGGTCGAGTTTACACAATAATAGTCTAATGTATAGTAGAACTCTATAGTTGAACTCCAACCAATGTAGTAAACGTCACCTGACACAGTGCACACCCTCCCTCCAACTCTAATACAGCGGTTACAATTTGTCAATTCAATTTCAATTCAATTTTATTTGTATAGCCCTTAATCACCATTACAGTCTCAAAGGGCTTAACAGGCCAAATATTTATGACACCCCCTTTTACCCAAGCCCCCACATGGGCAAGAAAAAAACTCCCATGCAAATAGCAAGAAAGAAATCTAGAGAAGAAACGCATAGTTGGGGATCCCTCTTCCAGGGATGGTCAGGAGTGCAATGGGTGCCATAATTGACATACAGGTAAATACATTCACATCATATTAAATTGGTGATGTGGTGCTGGCCGGTTATCCATGAGGAGAGTCCAGGAATCCAGTCCAGTCACCGCAACACGCTAGAACAGACAGAATAATGAATTACAACGGAAAAGTACATAGTGGGAATGTTGCTGTATTAACAAAAGCACAAACAAACACAGAGTGGTCTCCACGTCGCATCTGTGTCGTTTTCACACTCCTATGTTCCAGACACAAGATTGTAGGAGTGCGTTTTGAGCTTTCCTTTGAATAGCTCCACAGAGTCATTTTCCATGATCACTGGTGGTAGCCTATTCCATAGGAAGGGGGCTCGATAAGGCAAACGCTCTCTGTCCAGCCTATTTCTTTTTAACCTTCGCCAGTGAAAGAAGGCCAGCTCCCGAAGACCAGAGGGACCGAGAAGGACTATAAGGAATGATCAGGTCCTTCAGGCAGGATGGAGATAATCCATGCAAGGCTTTATAGGTTAGCAATAGCACCTTAAAATCCGATTTGAAAGTTATTGGTAGCCTGTGCAAAGAGGCGAGTATAGGTGTGATGTGATCAAACCTTCTCGGTCTGGTCAGCAGTCTAGCTGCAGCATTCTGTACAAGCAGTAGACTTTTCTTGAAAGAGTTTGGTAGTCCTGAGAACAGTGCATTACAATATCCAGTCTTGATGAAACAAATGCATGAATCAGTGTCTCTGCATCCGCTGCAGATAACATTGGTCGGATTTTTGCAATGTTTCTCAAATGGAAAAAGTCAATTCTAGTTATACTTCTAACATGTTGTTCAAGCACAGTTGAGGGTCGAACAGGTCAACAATATTTTTGACAGATGCACTCTGTGGGATGCCGAGGCCATCCAACCACAGTGAGACATCCTCAAATTCTCTCTGGTCCCGCTTTGAGCCGATAATTATCAGCTCTGTCTTCCCAGTGTTAAGCTGTAGGAATTCCTGTGACATCCAGCTCTTCACCGCAGCCAGACAAGACTCAACCCTCTGGATCTGGGCCGAGTCCCCTGAATCTACAGGAATGAAGAGCTGGGTGTCGTCCGCGTAGCAATGGAAACTAATTCCGAAGCTGTGGATAACGTCGACGTTATCCAAAGGGAAGGATGTAGATTGCAAAAAGTAATGGACCAAGGACGGACCCTTGTGGTACACCAAAGCGTAGTTTGCAGCGCTTCTGCGATTCTGAACCCTCATGGAGCACAAATTGTGTTCTATCTGTGAGGTACGATTCAAGCCAGCAAAGAGCCGTACCCCCGAAACCAACATAGTGCTCAAGACGGTGAAGAAGAGTGCTGTGGTCAATTGTGTCGAACGTAGCACTCGGGTCCAGCAGCGCAAGCATTGAGCTTGTATTTGTATCCAAAGCAAGAAGGATATCATTAACAACTCATGTCACAGCAGTTTCAGTTGAGTCCTTTAACGCCATTTGCGTTAAAGGATTCTGCAGATTCGCTTAGCTTGTCAAGTAATATCCATTTGACTCCAACTCCCATGATGCACCAGCTGGGGGACGAGGACTGCATCCTGCCCAGTAAGCTGCAGGCGGCGCTGCAGCAGGTGCTGGAGGAGAGAGAGCTGATCCTGGGGCAGGAGGCGGAGCAGGAGGGGGCCAGCCCTGGAGGTCAGTCCCCATCCTGGGTCCCATGTGGAAATGAGTCCATTCAGAGACTCAAATTCTGCTTTTATTCTGTGGTATAAATGTAATGCTATGCATGGTGTGCTAGTGTGTTGTTAGCATACAGAGTTTCACTATCGTCCTGAACCCCCATTGAGAGGCCAGTTGCCACGAGGTTTGACATTTTTTTGCTGGGTGTGAACACTATAATATCAACAGCCTAACTAACATGGTCATTGTCCTGAGGTATAGTTTTAATCTGATGTAACATGAGAACGGTGCGCCGTGGCCATGACCCTTGCTGAGAGACCGACGCGAGGCCTACAGTCCCCGGGTCCTCCTATACCTCCGCCATTGTAACCCAACTCCTCCACCTGAACCGCGCGAGGTCCTCGGAAGAGACCTTGTGCTGCCAGCCGGTGCGGTGCATGAACGCGCTAAAAGAGCGGCATTCATTGAACGTGCTCATATATTTGGTGAACGGTGAACTGAACGTACTCGACGCTCACACACTGTTTACCGGCTCCCGTGGGTTAACTGCGAGCAGCATGCCAGCATGGCTTAAAAGAAACAACGTAGCTACCGCTGAAGCCAATAGTGCATGTGAATATTTGAAAGAGTTTTGTGAACAAACGAGTACAGATTTGAACGGTAAAAGTCTGAACGTCAGCCACATCGGCCACGAATTTAAAAAGACGTTGAATTGAAGCATCCGACCAGTCTTGTGTCGGGAATATTTGCGACATAAAGACGGTCGTCAAGATAAGCATTTGAGCCCACAGCTGCAAAGTTCCTCCACCCAAGTCAAACTGGCCGACCGCTGTGGATAGCTCGGTGTTTCACTGTCCGCATAAATACTGTCTGCTAATTGTTTAAGGGGTAAAACTAGTGCTGTCAAGCGATTAAAATATTTAATCGTGATTAATCGCATTAACGCCATTGTTAACTTGTGATTAATCGCAATTCTTTTTTCTATGCTAAATATCCCTTGATTTCTTTGTCCCATTAATTTTTCTCATTTTAGGGTTAGGGATTTGCGTTAATTGCGCGATAAAAATTGGTTTGCGTTAACGCCGTTAATAACGCGTTTAACTGACAGCTCTAGGTAAAACATATACTCACATTGTTTTTTTCTTGGCTTTAGTAATCTTGATTCTACAGTAGTATAGAGTAATTAATTTAGTTTGGGCCGTGAGCAGTCGCAACGATTGGGGGGCAGGGGCTGGATGGGTAGGAGGAGGTTCTACTGAAAAATAATAGAATACCCTAAATGTAAATGTAGAATAAAAAAATAAAAAATGAATGTGAGCAGTTCATTTTCTGGGACTGTGAACTTGACCATGACCATGAACTAGTTCATTTTAAACTGTGTGACCTGAACTTGCCGACCACGCCGCCGCCGTCTAACCCCGATGTCCCTGCCGCCCGTCCCCAGACCGCAGCGAGCAGCTGAGCGCTCTGGTGTCGGAGGCCTTCGTGCGTCTCTTCGTGGAGCTGGTGGGCCACTACCCGCTGCACATGGCCGAGGCGTCGTCCGGCACCTGCGAGCTGCAGCGCGACGCCTTCCGCAAGTCGCACCCGTCCCGCGGCGTGCGGCAGTTCCTGCAGCTCTTCATGGAGACCCAGATGTTCGCCGGCTTCATCCAGGACAAGGAGCTGCGCAAGGGTGGGGGCGGGGCGGGGAAAGGTAGGCGGGGCCAAAGGTCCACCGGGCGCAGAGAGGCAGGTCGATGTTCTGGAGTTGTAGCGAAGGGACATGATGGACACCTGCATCTGGTTACTATTCACCAAGTCTCTTTATCTATTTATCGCCTTTATTCCCTGAATCAAATCATAAGTATTTAACCCCACGAGGCCCTCCGTCTATCTGTAAACATCTTTGAGTTTATTTCCTGCTCCCTCACCCACTTTCCCTGTGTTCAAAACTAAAGCACCACCTACATGACGTGCTAGAATGAAGACTGACTAATCTCATCTCAGTTCCGCCCCCTAGAGGCGCCATGCTTGTAGTGCACTCCCCTTGAAGGCCTGAGGCCAGACAAGTTGATGCACCAGACTAGCATCCTGCTTCATGCTGTGATACAACATGCACTCAAAAGTTTCTCTTTTCCCTGCTCCCATTACACACCTAACTAATTGTTGAATTCGATGCGAATCGCCTGATCAGTCAAAGCACGCCATCAACAGTCGAGTCGTCCTGAAGCACACCTCTGTTCCCTCAGGTCTGTTTGAAGCGAGGGCAGCAGAGTATCTGGAGTCGTACCCGGAGCCCACCGGTGTGAACCGGTTCCTTAAAGGACTAGGTGAGTGCTGCTGCCCTCCTCACCTTGTCCCTATTTCAATGTTTAACATCCAGTCAAGTTCTCTGGTCAAAAGTGCAGTTAAACATACAGTCGTTCTGTACAATGACTCACAACAAGGCAAAGGTTGTCTGTGTAGCGAGAAAAAGCAAAACACATAATAAGACTTAATATCAAAATTAAGTAATAATGAGGCTTGAATAAAAAAGCCATAAGTGTGTTTGATTTGCAACTACACTAATACAAAAACAAAGAGTCGCTATGCTAGTCCAAATAAAAAATAGAGATGATGTTTGTGGTTGGCGCCCCTCCCAGGAAGCAAGATGAAGTTCCTCCAGATGAAGTGATCTTGGATCACACCTCCATGCCTCCGAGACATGATGAAGAGGAGCACTGAGTCAGTCTGAGAAGGACAACGACGTGGAAGAAAGTTTGAATGGCAGCAGCAAAGTGTCCTTCAAACTATGGGGCCTTTAGCTTCCTGGCGGTTTGGCTAGCTATCGATCTAGTTCATTAGCGGTATGGTAAGCTATCGATCTAGTTCATTAGCGGTTTGGCTAGCTATCGATCTAGTTCATTAGCGGTTTGGCTAGCTATCGATCTAGTTCATTAGCGGTTTGGCTATTTATCAATCTAGTTCATTAGCAATTTGGCTAACTATCCATCTAGTTCATTAGCGGTTTGGCTAAATATACATCTAGTTCATTAGTTGGTTGGCTAACTATCGATCTTGTTGTTTATTGGCTAACGGAGGACTGAACTGAACTTCAGCCAAAGATGCAAGTCAGGGGAAGAAACCTGGAAAATTAGAAATTAGAGTAACACTTAATAATCTCAGATTTATAGTTGATAATCTCAGAATAACAGTTGATCATCTCGCGCATAACCTGATAATATTGGAGTAACAGATAGTAAACTCATATTTCCAGCTAAATTTAAGGAGAAATCGGATACTAAAATTCCTCAGTCACTCGATTTTGTTAATAATCCTAAATAGCTGCTAATAAACTCAAGAGTAACTTCAAATAGTTATTACAACTCATTAGCTACCCATAATGATTTTTAGTGTCAGATAACACAAAAAACGTACTTCATATTGTTTATAATGTTCACAAAGGAGGTTGTTTACATGTCTACTAACATTCCCAAACTCCCGTTCCAAGTGTGTACTGTTCAGTCGAAGTTATGGATCAGAGCGGTACTGTGTATCAGCCTGCCCCTCAAATCATGGACTCTGAAACGGTATCGCCGGTGAAAAACACCATTAGCAGTCAGCCATTATGTGTTGTGTAAATAGTTATACTTTCATGGTATGATTTTTGAATGTATTTTATGGATGGAATAAGACCTCAAAGAATGTTGTCTTTGATTCAGCTCTGTTTGAGCAGAAACGTGTAAATTTGACTAAATATCCATTTAAATGTTTTGAGTACATAAGACCATGGCAAATATTTATACTGCTCTGTAGAAATGTGACGTTCATTTCAAAAACCACTATTTTTGTCGCATTCCTTGTTTTGAAAAGGCTTTTCTAAATCTTGCATTGATTTGTTTGATTTTTGGTTTATTTGCTCTGTTTACATCCAATGATTAATTTGTTTGGTTACTTCGGTTGACCAATTTTGTGGACCTTCCTCTGAATAGACTTCCTTCAGACTGGAGTTGTAAATAATTACGTGTACTTTGCACAATGTCATGATCCAATGTACAGTATTTTTTTATATTACTTTTAATTTTACGTATTTCTTATACTTGTTTGGCATCACAGAAACAACATTGAGCACAAATTGTATTTGTGCTCAATGTCGCCTCCAAGTGGTTGTTCCAGGGTTGTGTTTTGGAGGGCAGTTCGAGGCAGTGGTTCTAAACCGGTCTAGCCTCAGGACCCTCATGTGTCGTTAAATCACGACCCAAAAATAAAAAATCTATTAACCAAAATTGCAGCAATCAACAATTCCTTCAGGTACTGTTAAGAACAATGGGTGAGCAGAAAGCTGCCCATTTGAAACATTTGTTCATTCATAGGCTTGTCTCTAAAAATAAAGGTTTGGCATTATGCTATGGCATAACCTCAACTTCCATCTCTTATAAACAAACTCCCTGGTCCTCACAAATGTCTGCACATGGTCTTATCAAGTAGGCTGTAAAATGAGAGACAAACCGGTTGGCTACGATCGGCACATGTAGAAGTTTTGTGAGGCTTACACAAAGCTGTTAGAAACGTCCATCCTGAAATTCAATGAATACCAAATGACATGTGCCAGTTGACCAACTTATAAATAAATGAGATGCATGGACTCCACAAAACACTCATATATTATTGGGTTAGGCGGCACTTCCTCTGGGCGATATTGCAGGATGCCTAGGGCACCATCCCATAATAAAGGCATAATTAAAAAAAGGTGAACCAGTGACCACAGATAAAAAAGAATCCTCTTCGAGATCACTTACTTACCTGTTTAAAATGTTTGTTATGCTAAAAAGTTAAAAACGCAGTATATCATCTATTTTAAGATTATCACTTTGCACTATTATTTGTAATGATCAAAAGCAAGTGCACAGTATGGATCAAATTAGGATATATATTTACATACATTTACTTTAAGTGTAGCCTTTTCACTTAAATGTCAATAATGGGTGACTAACTAACTGCTCTTTCCTTTGTATTGAGATTACTACATTGATAAAACATCTGTATTTAACTAATGAATTGTTAAAAAATGATTGTATAGACGCCCACTATCTGGTGCTACACTCCTGGCTAGGGTTGGGGGGTGAATTTAACCGCTAGCACCATAAACGTTATCAGTACTGTAATTAGGCTATTTGGAGCCAAACATATAACGTTACAGTTCAGTTAAAGGGGACATATTATTCCACCAGGTGTGAGTAGCCGTTACAAGCCGTTTTGAAAATGTGAAGATTCTGACATCAAAGGTAGGCGTGTCCACCTAGATGTATGACGGATAGATGAGCAAATTGCTACAGTCCTATGGGTAGGCTGTTAGACTGATCTATCCAGCACACATCTAGGTGGACACGCTATCCTGTGATGTCAGAAGTTGCACATTCTCAAACGGCTTGTAACGGCTAATCACACTCACACCTGTGCCGTGTTCAAATATCCATACTTCCATCACTACACTTAAACGAAGTACACTATCCGCACTCACTAAGTGCGCTAACTTTCAGACGTCAGTGTTGTTCCAAATCGAATAATCTGTGGTGCACTAACCGGAAATTACGATCACGAATGCCACCACGGCTCCTCCCCCGCAATAAACATCCCGCTTTGAACGGTGAACTCTTTACGCCTAGCAGCTATAAAAAGCTATAAAAACTACAAAATGACTCTATTAATGCAGGCTATGTGGAACATGCGCCGACGTTGGCTCATCCTGGCCCTGCCCTCTTCCGCTACGTAGCTAAGATGGCTGCCGTTGAGTACGAAAAGTGTACATCGCCACACACTTCGTGATTTGACCGTTTTCAGTACACCATCCGGGTCCTTTCATTACACTTATTTTCGCCCGATCTGAATCGGAACGCCCTACGTACTCAAACTTAGGCTAGTAAGTTCGGATAGTATGGATATTGGAACACGGCACTGGTGGCATTATATGTCCCCTTTAAACAGTATTTTGGGTCATTTTCATTGGGTGATGAAATTAATTGTGAGTCCACAACATCAGACGAGGTTTGGGCTGGTGTAGTGAGCTAAAGACAGTTAGCTTCGGCCAAAGTTAGCATAAACTCGGCTGTTACCGCTACGCTACCTCCCACTAACTCTATTGGAATTAAACATATTTGAGCTTCGAAATTAGTATTGGGAATATGTAAACAAGGAATTGTGTACAAACTGTACGCAATATATTTTTTTTAAATGAACAACCCACACATATAGACAGAAGGAATGGAAAATAAATGTTAAACCTTTGATTGTCAGCACCTCTGTCTGGGCTCAGTGACTCTGTGGCCTCCTGCTGGTTATTCTGTGTTTTGTCCACCATGCGTCTATTGTTGTTGTGCTCATGACTCCGCCTCTCACCTGTACATCCTGCCGTTATCAGTTTCACCCCCTTTTTCCGAGTAACCCCTGACTGCAGCTCGCAGATGTGGGCGGGCTTAAACGTTTAAGCCAGCCCACATTTAAGGAAAATTCCGCGCAGCATCATGGACTCAGACGGAAATACGTTCTCCCGCTTTCTGCAGAAAGCGGGAGAACGTATTTCCGTCTGAGTCCATGATACTGAGCGCTTTTCTGCCTAGAGGTAAGTTGCCGCTCTCAGTTCGTGTACATTATAAACTAATGTATGGATAGACCAACAAATTGATCATTAAAATATTCATGGAAGTAACATGCATAGGCCTCATGTTTATGTCATGAGGTCTTTTGAAAAATAGCATTTAGGCAGTGTTTTTCAGCTTTTTTTAACGCCATGCCCTCGGGCCAAATATGAGGACACATAATCGGGTCCACATATGAGGACAATTAAATAAACTCCAATATTTTGCTTATCATGGTAATATTCTCCAAACCACATTGGTAAGATATGTTTCGTGAAACATTGAAACCTGATTAAAATTGTGCTTTTCCCCTCCAGATTTGCCTGCACATTGCACCACGACATTGCACCACATAACACACACATTTCGAAACCAACGCAGAACTCCTCTCTGTCTGTCTGTCTTTGTCTGACTGACTGACTGATGGTCTGTCTGTCGGACTGACTGATGGTCTGTCTGTCTGTCTGTCTGTCTGACGGACCGTCTGTGTCCTTATTTTTTCTTGTCAGGTAGGTTCACTGCAATGCTTAAAAAAAATCAAATTTCATATCCGGGTCTATAAAAACAGTTACTAATGCGCTATATTTGTGTGTGTTTCTACCCTAGAGTATGTCTGAGAGAAATAAAGAAGGTAATCAATAAATCATTCACTTGAATTAGAGTATGATAAGGCATAATAACAGGATTTGAATATCAACATTTAATGCATGGCCTTAGGCCTACTCTTTGCATAGTGCATTCCATTTTGATATTGGAATTATGCGTTGACAATGATCAAAATAAAAGTAATGAAATACATTCATTTATTCATTCTTTGTGTTCATTTGTTACCCACAGCTACTTTGATTGACCTTGTGTTGCCTTCGTACATGTGTGTGTGTGTGTGTGTGTGTGTGTGTGTGTGTGTGTGTGTGTGTGTGTGTGTGTGTGTGTGTGTGCGTGTGCGTGTGCGTGTGTGTGTATGTGCCTGACAGGTGTACCACTGCTGAAATTGACGGACCTGGAAACCGGGAACAGGGTTGCTTGCTATGGGCCAGAAAAATACCTTGATACTTGCCTTTGTCAAACATTTATGGAAGCTTCTTTTTTTTTCTTCTTTACAGATCAATTTTTTTTGAAAATAAAAATCAATGATGCAAAGTCTTCTGTCTTTGGTTTATTTGACTTAGATAATATAATTGAGTGTACGAAATAATATGTGGCCTCAGATTTAGCGGTGCTGATCCTCATCCCAGCCGCACTCGGCCGCCAGCCGATCCAGTGAGTGCTGAAGGTCACAGGCCGATGATCCAATGAGGACCACATCATCTGCAAAAAGCAGTGACGAGATCCTCGGACCACCGAACCGCAAATGTGTCTTGTTTTAAATAAATGTAATAAACACAGGGAAACACGTACACACACACACACACACACACACACACACACACACACACACACACACACACACACACACACACACACACACACACACACGAAAACACGATAAATAATTAAATTCTTGAACATAATATATCCCGGGTTTGGATTGACCATGGGCACTGTTACATTTCTTTGGGGTAAAGCCTCACAATGGAGAGGGACAATCACTAACAGAGTTGGTTTTCATCAATTTGGGAGATCGCTTATCTTGTTATGAAGGGGTTAATGAGAGCCCGACAGGACAGACTAATAAACCAAACAGTAGATATCAATAATTGCAATAATCACATTTCCAAATGGCTTCATTATACCTAGTTCGTATGCGACCCAAATACTAAATAGAAAAGGTAGGCTACATTAATATTTGATCACTTTTATTCTAGAAAGGCTTTTCATGCGCTGCGTTCGATACGGAGGGAAACTCTTTATCGGCTCGAGCTTCTGGCTTGTCACAGCCATCCCGTTCTCGTTCTCATTAGCTATTAATTGAGTTCACCTGTGTCGCCCCGCACGTGCGGGATGAATATTTTTGCGTTGCTCCCAAACGCGAATTAAAATGGTCCCGCGGTTGATTGTTTTGTTTTTTGTGCGCTTTTGACTGAACAATCCGGACAACGTGGCCACCAACGGGGGAGCGAGGACCCCCGCATGCAAGTCACAAATCGTTTGTTATTCCTTGAGCTGGTTGAAGTTGTTTGGTTGTGTTTGGCTGCCGTTTTCAGAATGTGTCCACCGCACACACACATCGCTATATTCTTTCCCCTAAACTTAACCTGGATTTTACAGCTCGTCTGTTTGGTTTTGGCTCATTCTAAGTTTAGTGCAGTGTTGTAGGTTGTTTTTGAGTGCATTGTTGCACGTGTTTGTATGAGGCCTAACGGGGGACGACTAAATGACTGACTTTACTAACGCTGCGGACCGCTACAACAACAACAACAACAACAACAACAACAAGAACCTGTCTGGACACTGGGAAGGGTGTGCTCTTGAAACTGGACGCAAAATGGAAGAACACCTGCAACTATTGTGAAAGTTCAACGTTTGGGCAAAATTGGAATTGGTGAAAGCAAACAAGCGCAAGTTAAATGGTAAGTATACCAATTGGCGAATGCTACTATTTTCGCCAATTGCTTTTTAGTTTTCACAGCACCACTGGACTACAGAACATCCCTAGTGGAAATGACATCGGTGCAAATCTGGAGTTTACAATTTGATGTCACAGCACCTTCTGCCGATGCTCCACCTCCCTCAGGAATCCACAAAGAACTGGAAGTTCTGGGAAAAACCCAGAACGGATGTCTGGCAAACCGAAATTAGGGCGAGTGTGAAGTTGTGGCCTCAAACTTCCACAATGGGGTTTGTTTTCGCTCCACCCGTAACCCCACTGGACTGGTGTATGAAAAGCTGTCAGACTGACTTCACTAGACGAATGACTGCGGGCATGTTATGGTTTGGTTTCAATTGTTAGTTTTTGGCTTGGTAGGTTTGAATTTAGGAGATGGATTAGTTGATTTACACATCCACACAGTACTCTACATTCTCCCTTTTTTGAATCTTTCCTTTTTACAACTTTCCATACATTTGCAAATTGTTGACTGCTGCTGAACTTGTAGGCTACTGCTGCTTCATACTTCAATGTGGTTTTATTCTGTGCTAAATTATTTTAATTCCTTGCAATGTGGTTTGATTCTATGCAATACGGTTTTAATTCTTTGCAATTCTATGCAGTACGATTTTAATTCTTTGCAATTCTATGCACTACGATTCTAATTCTTTGCAATTCTATGCACTACGATTTTTATTACTTGCAATTCTATGCTCTATGATTTTTCATTCTTTGCAATTCTATGCATTATACGATTTTAATTCTTTGCAATTCTATGCACTAAGATTTTAATTCTTTGCAATTCTATGCCTTATACGATTTTATTTCTTTGCAATCCTATGCACTAAGATTTCAATTCTTTGCAATTCTATGCACTACGATTTTAAGTCATTGCAATGTGGTTTTATTCTGTGCAATATAATCTGAAATATGTACTCGGACAATTGCAGTTGGCCAATTGGGGAGTATAGTCGACCTATGGCTATAAGATTTGTATGTAAACATACTGACTGTACAGCAAATGCAATTGTGTTGGGAGCGTTTCACCTGGTAGCCTGGAAGCTAGTTGCTCCAACGCAACTGTGTTGGGAGCATTTCACCTGGTAGCCTGGAAGCTAGTTGCTCCAACGCAACTGTGTTGGGAGCGTTTCACCTGGTAGCTTGGAAGGTAGTTTGCTCCAACGCAACTGTGTTGGGAGCCTTTCACCTGGTAGCCTGGAATGTAGTTTGCTCCAACTCAACTGTGTTGTGAGCGTTTCACCTGTGGGGTGTTCCACAAAGCCGGTTTTATCACATAACCGGGTAAGTTAACCCAGGGTTTGCTGTAACCCTAGGTTTTCCGTTCCAAAAGGATCACGGTATGTTAGTTGCTATAGCAACATATGCTCTGAATCAAACCTGGTCGGACCAGGTTTTGCGCAGGTTAAGTTTGAAACATAACCCGGTTTTGGGTATTTCAACCGGCGTTCACCGCAGATTTCATGTGTTCACAATGGCATGCCCTTTTGATGAGAGAACTGCTGATATCAGAGCGCAAATTATACGTGCAATCCACCGGGAGCGATTGATAAGACCACGGCTCGACATCTTGGCATATTGGATGACTTTTTGCTGGAGTGGAGAGATATAGGATTCTCGCGCAAATCTTTAATATATTTAAATAGCCTTACATAGCCAACACTACCAATCGAGGACCTGGACTCAGTTCACTCCAGACTATTTGCGTAGCCCTCCGTTTTTTTCAAATGGTAGTTTTATCTAGGCTATAATGCTGGAGATGCTGAGCACATCGCAGTCGTTTCAGATGACCCATCCAAGATTTGTATCGGCCTCCTATCATACAAAGAGCAATATTGTCTGAGTAGGCCTATGCCGAGAGGCATTTACAACATAAAGTATAAAATAGTCCTAACGGACTTGCATCCACTGGAGAATGTTCGATCGTAGCCGGCGGCTTCATTACAAGCACTGATCCATCTTGATCTGTGAAGTTGATGAATTGTCACTTTTAGGTTTTCTACCCAGTTACCAAAAAAAGAAACATTTGGAATAGTATGCGCTGTGGCAAGCACACGGTTTGCATGTGTTACTTCGAAGGCAAAAAAAATCTAAAATACAAGAAAACACAAAAACCTACATTCAACCAGTGTGGGGTATGGCCCATGACTCTCTGAGGTGGTAGGTACCTCCAGGTACCCCCTCCATGCCAGGGCGCCCTGAATTTATGTTTATTAACAGCTCCTCCACCGAGGACAATTTGAAGACAATTTGAGGGCCAGATCCAGTCTGCCGACTGTCGGCCTTTTCACGATTTGCTTAAAAAAATGGCTTATTTTTTATTCTGTTCCTCTCAAACTCTTTGTGATTTTTTTTTTATACCAATACGATGGTGGGAAAAGCTTACCAGTTTGTATGTTTTTTACTTCATTTTTATACTTGATCCTCTGACCGCTTGGAAGCAATCGGAGTAGGCCTACATAGGCCTATTGTTTTAGAAGAAAGGGGTTATGTGGTGGATCTTTAAGAATGCTTAACTGGGATATTTATATAGCCTATTCATGGCTCAAATATTAAGGATCATGCTTTTGACGTGTAACTAACGCATTTACGCGGTCAGCGATCCGCTGCCAGGCTTTGGTTCTCCGGGTTCCAGAGGTTTTAGCGTTCCCTTTTCTTGTGATAATGTCCTTCTCCTCGTCATAGCTCTCCAGGAGAACCTGGAGTTCCATTTCATTGAAATAAGCGGCCCGTTTCGCCATATCGATCAGGGTTTCCATGATCCATACATCACGTCTTTTTAAGTTTGGCGTGGACGCGCACAACCCTGTGTTAACCAACCCCGAGTTGATTGAACTAATGCATAACCGCTGCTGTGGAACCGAAAACTCTGGGTTGGTCGGCACAGGGTCAATCAACCTAGAGTTCAGCGTTAACTCAGTGTTTGTTAAACCTCCGTTCGTCGAACACCCCTCTGGTAGCCTGGAAGGTAGTTTGCTCCAACGCAACTGTGTTGGGAGCGTTTCACCTGGTAGCCTGGAAAGTAGTTTGCTCCAACGCAACGGTGTTGGGAGCGTTTCACCTGGTAGCCTGGAATGTAGTTTGCTCCAATGCAACTGTGTTGGGAGCGTTTCACCTGGTAGCTTGGAAGGTAGTTTGCTCCAACGCAACTGTGTTGTGAGCGTTTCACCTGGTAGACTGGAAGGCAGTTTGCTCCAACGCAACTGTGTTGTGAGCGTTTCACCTGGCAGCTTGGAAGGTAGTTTGCTCCAACGCAACGCGGTTGATTGTTGGTTTTTTGTGCGCTTTTGACTGAACAATCCGGACAACGTGGCCACCAACGGGGGAGCGAGGACCCCCGCATGCAAGTCACCAATCGTTTGTTATTCCTTGAGCTGGTTGAAGTTGTTTGGTTGTGTTTGGCTGCTGTTTTCAGAATGTGTCCACCGCACACACACATCGCTATATTCTTTCCCCTAAAATTAACCTGGATTTTACCGCTCGTCTGTTTGGTTTTGGCTCATTCTAAGTTTAGTGCAGTGTTGTAGGTTGTTTTTGAGTGCATTGTTGCACGTGTTTGTATGAGGCCTAACGGGGGACGTCTAAACGACTGACTTTACTAACGCTGCGGACCGCTACAACAACAACAAGAACCTGTCTGGACACTGGGAAGGGTGTGCTCTTGAAACTGGACGCAAAATGGAAGAACACCTGCAACTATTGTGAAAGTTCAACGTTTGGGCAAAATTGGAATTCGTGAAAGCAAACAAGCGCAGGTTAAATGGTAAGGATACCAATTGGCGAATGTAACTATTTTCGCCAATTGCTTTTTGGTTTCACAGCACCACTGGACTACAGAGCATCCCTAGTGGAAATGACATCGGTGCAATTCTGGATTTTACAATTTGATGTCACAGCACCTTCTGCCGATGCTCCACCTCCCTCAGGAATCCACAAAGAACTGGAAGTTCTGGGAAAAACCCAGAACGGATGTCTGGCAAACCGAAATTAGGGTGAGTGTGAAGTTGTGACCTCAAACTTCCACAATGGGGTTTGTTTTCGCTCCACCCGTAACCCCACTGGACTGGTGTATGAAAAGCTGTCAGACTGACTTCACTAGACGAATGACTGCGGGCATGTTATGGTTTGGTTTCAATTGTTGGTTTTTGGCTTAGTAGGTTTGAATTTAGGAGATGGATTAGTTGATTTACACATCCACACAGTACTCTACATTCTCCCTTTTTTTAATCTTTCCTTTTTACAACTTTCCATACATTTGCAAATTGTTGACTGCTGCTGAAGTTGTGGGCTACTGCTGCTTCAAACTTCAATGTGGTTTTATTCTGTGCTAAAGGATTTTAATTCCTTGCAATGTGGTTTGATTCTATGCAATACGGTTTTAATTCTTTGCAATTCTATGCAGTACGATTTTAATTCTTTGCAATTCTATGCACTACGATTCTAATTCTTTGCAATTCTATGCACTACGATTTTAATTATTTTGCAATTCTATGCATTATACGATTTTAATTCTTTGCAATTCTATGCATTATACGATTTTAATTCTTTGCAATTCTATGCACTACGATTTTAATTATTTGCAATTCTATGCTCTATGATTTTTATTACTTGCAATTCTATGCACTAAGATTTTAATTCTTTGTAATTCTATGCATTATACGATTTTAATTCTTTGCAATTCTATGCATTATTTTAAGTCTTTGCAATTCTATGCATTACGATTTTAATTATTTGCAATTCTATGCTCTATGATTTTTATTACTTGCAATTCTATGCATTATACGATTTTAATTCTTTGCAATTCTATGCACTACGATTTTTCATTCTTTTCAATTCTATGCACTACGATTTTAATTCTTTGCAATTCTATGCATTATACGATTTTATTTCTTTGCAATTCTATGCACTACGATTTTAAGTCATTGCAATGTGGTTTTATTCTGTGCAATATAATCTGAAATATGTACTCGGACAATTGCAGTTGGCCAATTGGGGAGTATAGTCGACCTATGGCTATAAGATGTGTATGTAAACATACCGACTGTACAGCAAATGCAATTGTGTTGGGAGCGTTTCACCTGGTAGCTTGGAAGCTAGTTTGCTCCAACGCAACTGTGTTGGGAGCGTTTCACCTGGTAGCCTGGAAGCTAGTTTGCTCCAACGCAACTTTGTTGGGAGCGTTTCACCTGGTAGCCTGGAAGCTAGTTGCTCCAACGCAACTGTGTTGGGAGCGTTTCACCTGGTAGCCTGGAAGCTAGTTGCTCCAACGCAACTGTGTTGAGCGTTTCACCTGGTAGCTTGGAAGGTAGTTTGCTCCAACGCAACTGTGTTGGGAGCCTTTCGCCTGGTAGCTAACCTGTATGTTGTATTTATTCTAGAGCTGTTAGTTAAACGCGTTATTAACGGCGTTAACGCAAACCAAATTTAACGGCGTTAACTTTTTTATCGCGCGATTAACGCAATTATTTTATATTAAAAAATAAAAAAACTTTTTTTTTTTTTTTTTTCTTTGGCTCAAAACAAAGAAGCAGTAGCCTGACTGCTATGTTCAAATTACATTTCTTCAAAGCAGTCGTTTAATTGCACTATAGGCTCTTTTTTTGTATCGTCCTGTTTTGATCAGTGTATATGCCAATGTTGTTATCAATAAAAAATCATTTGCACAAGGCAAGCCGATGCACTTCACCATGTTGATAAGAGAATTAAAATGAGAAGAATTATGGGACAAAAAAATCAAGGGATATTTAGCATAGAAAATGAATTTGCGATTAATCGCGATTAATTAGAGTTAACTATGACATTAATGCGATTAATCACGATTAAATATTTTAATCGCTTGACAGCTCTAATTTATTCATATTACTTAATTTTCTAGCATCTGCATTAGCTAGCTATAGCTGCTGTATACGGGGAATGGGTTAGCCTAGCGATTTTTAGTACTTGCACTTGGTCCTATGAACATCAACACCGGCAAATTCAGATTTGTAGTACTGCAAATTAAAATTGTTGACAAATTTTCCATTTCAATATTTTGTCAAATTTCACAAAGTCCATTCCCAGATATGTACGAACTTCAGCAATGGAGGCAAGTAAGGTTTATCACTTTCTATGGCAATTTACTTGAGTTAAATTATTTGCTCTATAAAAACATATGGTTCTCACTGTACCATAATCATCTTGCTAGATATGCCTCATGCTGTCCTTTATATTACTTATTTGCAAGGAATTTAAGCATTGACAATTATTTATGAACGTTGAACCATGAAAGAACTGAATTATTTTTGTTCAGGGGTGGGTTTGCCCCTGTACATTTATTTCAAGATCAGTGTTCTACAGCGTTTGTCAAATTCAGGACTGGCGCTGGAAGCTGTAGGTGGAGGGAAGACCAGGAATGGTGCAGCTGCTGAAGGGTAAGACAATGGAATACACATATTGATGGCTTGCTTGGATTGTTTAGATTGTTTAGAATGACACGGTCAGCGACTCATCGTACAGATCTAAAGTAATCCATACAGATGTGTTCATTCTGACTGGCTGTTAAGAAAGCATTCTCGGCCACTAGGACTAGTCAGGATGTGTATTACATGTGGCTGGCTTTTGGGGTTGGGAGTAATAACTATTGTAATTAGTTCTATCAAAACAGCCCACTATGTACTGTGCTGTAAAAGTGCATATAAAATACCCTATTGACATCTGAGTGAAGTGTTGGACTGCATTAATGGGGAGAAAACAAATGTCCAGTGTGCCAAAGGGTCACGTGTGTTCCCGAAGGGACTGAGGCGACGCAGTCGGAGGTCCCTGCGGTGGCGGTCAGCGGGAGGTGTCAGGACCAACTAGCTCCTCGTCCAGGAAAGGGGAATTCTTCAGACCGTTCTTCAAAGGTTCAATAAAGTGCACTATACAATTTTAATTCTTTGCAATTCTATTCACTATACGATTTTATTTATTTGCTATTCTATGCAGTGCACTATACAATTTTAAGTCTTTGCAATTCTATGCACTGCGATTTAAATTCTGTGCAATTCTATGCACTGTACGATTTTAATTCTTTGCCATATGGTTTTATTCTGTGCCGTATAAGACGGAATATGTGCAGTGCGGTTCCTTTGTGATTGTTCTCAGGCGGTGTCCTTTTGGTTCAATCCATCTAAACATGTAATCACCAGCGAGACTTGTGTTTACATGACACTCGAGAACCAAATTATTGGGTTAGTCTCACTGTGATTGTATTTTTAAGATGCATGTATACACCTTAGTCTGACTAAAATCAGACCGGATTGGGTTTCTCATCGTCGGATTAAGACCTCTAGATTATTCGATTGATGGTCTCATTAATCGTGCATGTACGTTCAATCAGGGTTATGCGTTCTGCGCATGCTGGAGATTTTTTCCCAGAGCAGGAAATAGGAGACAATAGTCATGGTGTTGTCACTGTCAAACGGCAAACACGATGGAGAGGTCCAGGAGCAAGACACACTTTTGGACTGACGAGGAAACTCACCATGATGTACCAGTTAAAATACGTGCACAATTTACAGTTTATGGATGGGAGGAAGACTAGAAACTGATTTATTTAAAAAAGGTGATTGAAATGGGTACAATGCCATGCCACCTATTGTACTGGGACATGACATGCTTCGGCCATTGAATCGATGTGTACTTGGACATTTGCAGTTGTTTCATAAAAAGGTTGAAGACTCCCTGGGAATAGCTCAACTGACTTGTATCAATTATACATACATTTATTGATGAAAGATGGTAATCCAGCACTGACAATTTTGATGTTGTTGCCGTAATGACTTGAAGCCTTTTCTCTCCTGTAAATCAATATAAAATCCAACCTAAATTACTGAATGTAATGACCTATATTTGATGCCAGATGGTGTTGTTACTGCATTTGTGTCTTTGATTGGCCTTCACGTTTGGTGATCAAAATGTCTTCTAAATCTGCCAGCACACTGTGAGACTGACTTTACTTTGTGCCTTCAATTTATTTCAGAGTATGATGACCGAACAGTTGATCTACAACGATGGCCTACTCCCCATCCACCCTGAGGATCCCTGGTTACACCTACAATCCAATCAACCCCAGACATAACCACTCGGAGCTCAACAACTCCTACAACTCCTCCTGCCTCCTACACACCATACTGTTACCACTTTACCATTTTAACTTTAAAAAAAAGTACTGTAATTCACACCATGTTGTAGGAAAAGCATGTTTAGCTCAATGATTTATACATTCTATTTCTGTGACCCCAACTATTGTATTTCTAACCCAGTTACCTTGTAACCCTCTTTCTAAGGGAGCGACTAAAGGGACAAAGCTGGAGCAAACCTGAGCTTAACAATCTTTCTAATCTTTCTTTCAAATGTCCTAAATTGAAACATATAAAATGCCTAAAGTAACTTGTCTAACAAAACAAAAAGCCAACCTAATACCCAAACTTAACCATCTAACTAAAGATCTCAAATGCCTAAACTCTTACCTTAACCTAGTACCTAAACCGAACCATTTAACTAAACATCTCAAAGGCCTAAACTCGCTTACCTCAACCTAACCTAATACCCAAACTTAACCATCTAACTGAAGAGCTCAAACACCTAAACTCTTACCTTAACCTAGTACCTAAACTGAACCATCGAACTAAACATCTCAAAGGCCTAAACTCGCTTACCTCAACCTAACCTAATACCCAAACTTGACCATCTAACTTAAAAGCCCAAATGCTTAAACTCTTACCCTAACCTGGTACCTAAACTTGACAATCTAACTAAGCATCTCTAATAACTAAACTCTTTCCTAATCCCTAAACAATCTTTAATACAATCACTAATGCCTAAACTTAAACAAACACCAATAATAAAAGTTAACCATCCTTAATCTTAAACCCAAACCAGACTTGTCCCTGGGTCGCTCCACTTTGTTTCTTTAAAGGCATCTCTTTTCCCCTGCATCTGTGTTTTATTCCTTGAGGACTTCAGGTGGGGTGCCATACAGTGTTGCATGGGTTCTTGGGTCAATTGTGGCACCCATTGCACTCCTAACCATCCCTGGAAGAAGGGATCCCCTCCACTGCGTTTCTTCTCAAGATTTCTTCCTTGCTGATTCAAGGGAGTTTTTTTCTTGCCCGTGTGGGGGCATGGGTAAAGGGGGGTGTCACAAATATTTGGCCTGTTAAGCCCTTTGAGACTGTAATGGTGATTAAGGGCTATACAAATAAAATTGAATTGAATAAAGATACTTCATCTTTACAGATTTTGTTTTGGGGAATTGGGACAGAAGAGCAGCTTAAGCATCCTTACTGGTGAATCTGATCTGACGATATCAATCATAGGACTATGAAGCTGCAGAGTTCTTCCAAGAAAGGGTTCCAATCCAGGATAGCTTTTAACACACTTTATTTGTTAAAGTATTTTGGTATGGTAACTACGGAGCAAAAGGAGGTGGAAGCGTGTTGAACACGTGCTGAGCGTCTCCCTGCTGATCAAAAACATTAACCCTTTGTCTGGCAGCAGCTAGAAGATTCTGAAGTCCAACTTCTCTGTCGAGATTGAACTGAAATGCAATGCACAACATGCAATTTGTCCTTATCTCAATTTTTAAAACTTTTTATATTTTTTATTATTACTATTTATTGTGCTGCGCCCTCTCGCTCTCTCTCTCTCGATCTCTCTCTCGATCTCTCTCTCTGTATTAATACTGTACTTGACTTGGGAAGCCCTGCACAAGAATTCCAATGTGTTTGAACTGTCTGGTTTATGCACAAATGGCGAATAAAAACCTTTGAACCTTTGAACCTTTTTTTTTTAACCTTTTTGAGATTGATAGGGTGAAGTGGGCGTGGCCTATGTGACGTATTAGCCTCGGCTTCACCTATCTAAAGGTGCTGCCTTCTGTGTGGTTGGAGCAGCTATTGCAGCCTTCAATAAGGTCCTGCTTCCTTGGGGCTATGTGGGGGCAGCTCAGGTTCTTCAAATACGTAACAAAGCCAATAACATAAGGCTGAATATGTGAAAAGACAAGGTAGATAATGATCGAGGAGTAAACAAGGAAATGATTGGTAAATATCTAACATGGAACAAAATGCCTATTTATTTGATCTGTTACTGAGGGGTCGGCTTAGGTCAGGAGGTAGAGCAGTTGTCTTGTAACCGAAAGGTTGCTAGTTCGATCCCCAGCTCCTCCTAGCTGAGTGTTGATGTGTCCCAGAGGAGTGCCATACAGTGTTGCATGGGTTCTTGCTAGATTGCATTACGGCTGAGGCCATTGATTAAGATTGTTAATTTGAAGAGTATGAATAAAGAGTAATTGAAGTGGATTGTTGAATGTCTTTCAAATTTGTCACAATAGGGAAATCGGTTTTGAATGCATCTAGGTGAAGTGTTTATTGCTACTATAAAACACCAAGAATAGCAGGCTATGTATAAATACTGACCTCCATATTTTTTTTAATAAAAAAACCCTATGTAGTCATCACTCACCCTCAGGCTCTTGTCTAACCCTGCTGAGCACGCCTGGTTGGCGCTCTACTTCGCTGAAGGCCATTTGACTTCATAAAAGCTGCAGTTCGTAAATGGTGACAAAGAAGTCCTTATGTAGGAAAGGTGAAGGAAGGATGAAAGGGGTGCTGGTTCTACTGGTCTAATCTAATAAAAGGGGGTGCTGGTTCTACTGGGCTAATCTAATAAAAGGGGGGCTGGTTCTACTGGGCTAATCTAATAAAAGGGGGGTTGGTTCTACTGGTCTAATCTAACAAAAGGGGGGTTGGTTCTACTGGTCTAATCTAACAAAAGGGGGTGCTGGTTAGGGATGGGCATTTGAAGAAATTTCCTTGATCGAGCATCGCTAGAGTTATCGATCAATTATCGATTAATCATTAACTTTTTTCTAGGCTATATTGAAATTCCCGTTGGTAGAAAATGCAGCATGTTTTTATCAATGAAATCTTTATTCCAACAATAATGTATGGGGCAACATTAATACAATACAGTTAACTTGAAGAACTACGACTGTTTAACAGTTTTAAAATAATAAATACAGGCATTATAGGTTATAGGCCTATGCGGCGCTCGTAAAGTCCGAACAATGCGCCTACAAGCGCTCTTAAAGGTTTGGAAACGATTCAACAAGACTAAATCTGTAGCCTATTCCAATTACAATAAGTAGCCAACTTATCGGAAAACAATAATCAAACAAAGGCAGTAGGCTAAAAGTGGGCATTAAACGGTATAACTGTTTTGAAAAAACGGGGGAAAAAAGGCAGATGAGCAAAAAGATGAGCCACCCATTTACAAACAATTGCATGAACTAGTCTATCTAAAAGCAATACCTTATTGAACATATATAAGGCTGAACTTGTTGCTAAAATATCACAGTTTTGGCAAAATGTAACGACTCCAAGAGGCACCAAGCCGAAAGAAAAGCGGAGCGAGAGACAACACATTAAGAAAAAAAAGAGCGACTCACATACGGTGGTGACTGTCCCTACTGTCCATAGCATAACTCCAGCCTACATATTTTTGTTTAGGAATATAAGCATGTTAACATGCTCGCGGGTCAGATGCGAACGCAGCCTTGTAACTGTCAGTCCAGCAGCAGAAAACACCCGCTCTGACGGGACCGAAGTTGCGGGGATGCAGAGGTATTGTCGCGCTAACTTTGACAGGAACCTTCTTCCATTCACTTTCCACCAGTCGGCAGGGTGGTATTTCTCCCACATAGTGATATTCAATTAAATGCTTCAAGACTCACAGTATGCAACACAACGTCCTTTTGATCGATAACAATATAAATTGATCGACGCATTTCTTAACGATCGATTATCGAGCATCGATTAATTATGCCCATCCCTAGTGCTGGTTCTATTGGTCTAATCTAACAAAAGGGGGTGCTGGTTCTACTGGTCTAATCTAACAAAAGGGGGTGCTGGTTCTACTGGTCTAATCTAATAAAAGGGGGTGCTGGTTCTACTGGGCTAATCTAATAAAAGGGGGGCTGGTTCTACTGGTCTAATCTAACAAAAGGGGGTGCTGGTTCTACTGGTCTAATCTAACAAAAGGGGGTGCTGGTTCTACTGGTCTAATCTAACAAAAGGGGGTGCTGGTTCTACTGGTCTAATCTAACAAAAGGGGGGTTGGTTCTACTGGGCTAATCTAACAAAAGGGGGTGCTGGTTCTACTGGTCTAATCTAACAAAAGGGGGTGCTGGTTCTACTGGTCTAATCTAACAAAAGGGGGTGCTGGTTCTACTGGTCTAATCTAACAAAAGGGGGGTTGGTTCTACTGGGCTAATCTAATAAAAGGGGGTGCTGGTTCTACTGGTCTAATCTAACAAAAGGGGGTGCTGGTTCTACTGGTCTAATCTAACAAAAGGGGGGTTGGTTCTACTGGGCTAATCTAATAAAAGGGGGTGCTGGTTCTACTGGTCTAATCTAACAAAAGGGGGTGCTTGTGAGGCTATCGGTTACCGTCTTCATCGCTGCATTGGGATTCGCTCTCCCTCTCCGGTAGCGTTTCACCGCAAGAGCTCCACTTATTGGGGGGAGGCATCTCCTGGTGGGCTATGGGCGCCTCCTGTCTGTATGAGGCTCCCCTGACTACCAGATCTGACTACCAGATCAACCTCTGCTGGACTACTATGTATCCCCACATCACGACTCACTACAATGGGTGCCCGGTCATTCAGCTGTTCAGCACCCAGGCTCTGGAACTCCCTCCCCCCACACATAAAACAGTCAGACACCATTACAACCTTCAAGTCACAACTCAAAACTCACCTGTTCAAACTCGCACACAACGTCTAACTTATCACTGTTTTGATTGTTTGTTTGTTTTGTTTTGTCTTGGTTTTATTTTTAAACGATTTATGATGACTATATGCTCTGTAAGGTGACCTTGGGTGTCTTGAAAGGCGCCTCTAAATTAAATGTAATATTATTATTATTAGATTTGGAGTCTCCGTCTGAACGCCCAGACTCCGTTTGAGGAGCCTTCTGCTTGAGGTGATGCGTTGCAGCGTTGGTGTTGCGTGGTTTGGGGATGGGCTTATGAGGCGGCTCTGGGCTGGCCGCTGTCGGAGGAGTTTGGGGGAAAGTGTGTACAGTAAGGAATGGAGAAGAAAAGAAAAGCCGGTGAAAACAAGTAGGAAAACACTTGATCACTAGGACAGAGGTATTGACAAATAAGACCTATTAAAGACCAACGGTTCCTAATGCATACTATCAGGTGGGGTGCAGACTGCAACACTATTTGTTTGCTGCGTTCAAATGCCAGGGCTCTACTCTATTGGGAGGTTTATGTGCCAACTACTCTCTAAACTAAGGTCATATACCCTCTTGCGGTAGGCCAGGCTTGTCTTCATCCTCAGTGTTTTCAGCCCCTGGCTTTTTGACCTTTATAAATCTAGCCTTACCAGATTTATAAAAAAATGGTAAAAGAAAATTGTATTTCTGACGCCACTCATTGTGCAGTACATTTATATTATTGAGGCAGGGTGTAAATCTTAAATCTCATAAAATGATGAGAGCAAGAAGTGAGAGCGGGTTTTAAAGGTAGGGGAGGTTTCACAAACGGTTATTTGGTCTCCGGTTCTCCGAGGTGCTCGCGCACCAGCAGTCCAGCAGTCCGTGAGAATCGTTCCCGGTTCGGGGCGATTCTCACGGGCTCCTCCCACCAGGAGGCCGAGAGGGGTCCGGGCCGGTCCCAGCGTTCCAGGGGGCCGCCTCCGACTCCAGCCCCGGTGCCGCAGCAGCAGCAGCCGCAGCCGCAGCCGCCGCAGACGGGTAGAGCAGCGCCACGGACCGCGAAGTTCCGGAAGCTTGCTCCTACTTTTTCTTTCCCTATTAAAGAAAAAAAGTAAAGACCGTTCGGCCGAACGGCAGTACATGGTACCTAAAGAGCGATATTCCTCAGGCCACCTGCGTCCTACGCTTGTGGTGCGTTCCTCCATGTTGCCTCTTTCCCCCCCTCAGCCCGGTGGCTGTAGGGTGGCGGTCGGACGGCGTGTTCACATGGCCTCTGGTTCACCTGCTTCTAAAAAGCGGCATCCTTTGGAGCCTCGTGGACGGATCAGAGACTCGTTTCACGAGCCCGTGGATACGGCCGCTTGTAGCGGTCTCCTGGTTCCCCACATTATAGGTGAGGAGACGGGTCCGCGCGCTGTGGCTACAGCCTGCGGACAGTGCATGCGCACAGGTGCGGCGGCCGGACGGCTCGCTCCCTGTTCAGCGGGCACCAGCGCGACGTCTAGACAGCTCGTTGTTTTTACAGCGGCTGGTTCTGGTACGTCTCCTACGCTCGCTGAGCCTCCTCCCTTTCATCGGAAGCCCCCCTTGGTTCACACGCAGTGTGGAGGCGGTAGGGGCAGAGGAATACGAGTTATACCTGGACGGTCTTCCTCAGGTGTCGGCTCGCCCTCTCTCCGACCCCTATGCGTGTTGGCAAGAGCGGTGCTTTCTGCCATCGTGGTTGGACACCACGTTGAGATGGGGCCATCCCATACAGTTCAAGCGTCGTCCCCCACACTTTATGGGGTTGGTGGAGACCACGCTACGGGACCCGGCTGCGAGCAGGGCTCTGGCATTAGAGGTGGCCCATCTCTTGGAGAAGGGGGCCATCACTGTCGTTCCCCCCCACGAGACTCACCTAGGGTTTTATTCCCGCTACTTCCTGGTTTCCAAGAAGTCAGGGGAAAAGAGACCTATTCTGGATCTTCGTGTGTTCAACAGATTCGTTGCCACGAGGAAGTTCAGAATGCTCACTGTCGGAGCGTTGTTCCGGTGTGTGAGAGAGGGCGATTGGTTCACATCCCTGGATCTCAAGGATGCTTACTTCCACGTCCCTGTTCGGCAGGCGCACAGGAAGTTTCTCCGCTTTGCCTTTATGGGGATGGCGTACGAGTACCAATGTCTGCCGTTCGGCTATTCCCTGGCTCCGCGCACCTTCTCGAAGTGTGTGGAGACGGCGTTGGAACCGCTCAGGAGGATTCTCTTCTACCTAGACGACCTGCTTATTCTGAGCAACTCAGAAGAGACCGCGAGAAGGGACACCATGTTGGTGATAAACCATCTCTCCTTCCTGGGTTTTGCCATCAACTGGGAGAAGAGCTCTCCGCTCCCCAGCCGGCAGACAGTCTACTCTGGGCTTTGCCTAGACTCAGCCAACATGACTGCGATGCTTTCGCTTCCTCGGCGAGACGCCAAACTGTCGGCGCTCTCCCGTTTTTTGCGTTCGCAGAAACGTGACCGCACTGTCCACCATGCGCCTGTTGGGGCTGATGGCAGCTGCCCACCCCGTGGTCCCCCTGGGTCTGCTCTTTATGCGCAGACTCCAGCGGTGGTTTGCTCGCCAACGGTTGGACCCCAGGCGACACAAGCTCAGGGTGCTCCTCGTTCCCCGTTTTGTGTCGCCAGACCTGGAATATTGGAAAAGACCCTCCGCCCTTCTCAGGGGTGTTCCCCTGGGCAGGGTGGCGTCCTACGTAGTGGTCTTCACGGATGCCTCGTTGACGGGTTGGGGAGGAACGTGCCTCTCTCACTCGGTCGGAGACGAGTGGCGCACGCCCCCTATAGCACACATAAATGTGTTGGAGCTCGACGCTGTGAGGAAAGTGCTGTTGCATTTCTTTCACCTGGTGCGCGGCCGCCACGTTCTGATCAGGACAGACAGCGTGTCGGCGGCGGCGTACATCAACAGACAGGGGGGAGTCCGCTCCCCTGCTCTCCACCGAAAGGCGGTCGAGCTCTGGCTTTGGGCTCATCAGTATCTCCTCAGTCTGAGAGCCCTGCATATCGCGGGCGCCCAGAACTTTGGGGCGGACCTCATGTCTTGAGGCGGTCCCCGCCGAGACGAGTGGCGGTTACATCCCGACATTGTCAGACTGATCTGGCAGAGGTTCGGGACAGCGCAGGTCGACCTCTTCGCGTCCAGGGAGAACACGCACTGCAGGTGGTGGTCCCTCTATGCGGCGAAGTGGTGCGCCTTCTCTAATTGGTGTGAGAGGAACCACGCTGTCCCATCTCGATGCGAGGTGGGAAGCGTGCTTTCGTTTCTGCAAAACTTATTGGAAAAAGGTTTGGCCTTCTCCACTATCAAGGTCTATGCGGCAGCCGTTTCGGCTGGCCATGCAGGCTGTGATGGTGGACCGATCTTCAGCCATCCACTGGTCAAGAGGTTCTTGCGTGGGGCTAGACGGGTTAGGCCTGTTTTCACGCGTGCTTACACCACGCTGGGATCTCCCCACCGTGTTGCGCGGATTGTCCAGGGATCCTTTCGAGCCTCTTTCTCAGGCCCCCTTGGATGCCCTGTCCTTTAAGACGGCACTCTTGTTGGCCTTGGTTTCTGCCAAGCGGGCCGGTGAGCTAACCGCTCTGTCTGTCAGCCCGAGTTGCTTGTTGCTAAACGAGGACAGCTCCTTCGCGTTGCGCAGACCTAATCCTGCGTTCCTCCCGGAGAACATTAATAGTTATTTTCGGTCGAGGGATATTGTGCTTTTCACCCCCCACCTCATTCTAGTGAGGCGGAGGCGGAGTTGCATCTCCTGTGCCCTGAGCGGGCGCTGGCTATGTACGTGAATCGCTCGGCCGCGTTCCGCTCCACACAACAGTTGTTTGTGTGTTATAGCGACGCTAGCAGGGGCCGCGCTCTCTCTAAGCAGCGGTTTTCTCGCTGGGTATGTGAGGGTGTTTGCTTAGCCTACTCTCGGCAGGGCTTGGCGCCACCGTTGGGCGTTTTTTCCCCCTCTTCCCCTGTCTTCAACATACGTTGAGTAATGTAGGATTGTATTCCTTAATATTAGAATAAGTAGGCTAGTAGAACGTAAGCCATACTCTGCAGCTGTTGGTGTGGGAGTGAATTCTAAATTATATATCATGTGACCAGATGAAGATAAATACCTCTTCCTCCTTCCCCCTCAACTTGAACTTCTTTAGGACACAAATCCTTTGAGCAACTTGTGTCACATCTCGGTCAGATCTCCCCCCCGCACCACGCTCTTTTGATTGTTGCTGACTATTACATTACTGTTTGGCGAGGGAAGTCTGAGATGTCGAAACACTTTCAGTTTCACATGTGCAAAACGAGAAAAATAAGCGGCAAGTTATTTTCTGTTGCAAATGTTGCATATATAGGGGTTGATGGTTAACACGTTTTTCGTTATTCTATTTATTTCATGTAAATGTGTAACTGTAAATGTATACCTTTGCATGGGAGAACTGCTTGAATTATAGTTATTAATTAATTTAGTAATTAATATATATAGTATATTAGAGTAATTATATCTATACCTATATCTTTATCAATACATTATATAACAATTGAAATAGTTGCTGGCTGCACTCAGCGGTTTTCTCGCTGGGTATGTGAGGGTGTTTGCTTAGCCTACTCTCGGCAGGGCTTGGCGCCACCGTTGGGCGTTAAAGCTCACTCCACACGGAGCGTGGCCTCTTCAACGGCTCTACTCAGGGGCGTTTCGGTGGAAGACATCTGCGCGGCTGCGTCTTGGTCTTCCCCCGGCCCCTTTGTCCGTTTTTACATGTTAGACATGTCCAGGGGCTCACTCGGCAACTCTGTGCTGGAGTCCGGGACCCCTTTTACGGCTTAAGAATATAGACATGTTCTTTAAAGCGGCGTGGTTGGATTTCCTCTCGCCGGCTGGCGAGTTGGACTTGATTACTCTATACTAAAGAAGACATTTGAAATGACAAGTTAAAAGTAGGAAAGTCTATCAAATGCATGAACCTTTTTCCATATTACCGGAAAGTCAGTGTGCTGTGCTGTATGGAAGCATATATGTAGCAAAATTCAAATGGCAATGCAATTTGGAATTACATTATGCATTTGACAATTCATTATGCAATTTTATAATGTAATTTGTAAATACGTTATTCAAAGTGTATTTTAACATGCAAAGTGACGATGCAATCCTCAATTAAATTTGAAAAAGTTATAACAATACAAATAGAATAACATTTTGTCAAATTATTTGAGTTCCTTTATACAAATTGAAAAGCTATAGCGTCCCCGTGATTGCAATCCACTTCGCCACGCTCCGTGGGTTGCGATATTCAAATGACATTTCAATCCGCAAAACAAACGCTTTGCAAAAGATTTGGCAAAACGGAATCCAAAGAGGAATCCAAAGAGGAATCCAAAGAGGAATCCAAATAGGAATCCAAAGAGGAATACAAATAGGAATCCAAAGAGGAATACAAATAGGAATCCAAAAAGTCAATATGCAAAGTGGCAAACGTATCAGCCAATCAGCGTCTGGGCGGCAACTACGTCACTTGCTCGTAATTTCCTTGTTCCCTTCTAGTTCGTAGCCTATGGTCCATGTTCACCAATGGAGATTATTGATACGCTCCGAAGTTTGGCCGATGATGCGGAGAACAATCGAGTTGAAGACACAGATGCAGTAGATAGAGTGCGTGTTCTGGGAGATAGGATAGACGACTTATCCTCACCTTTATTTTTCCAGGAATATTCTCATTGAGATTCAAAATCTCTTTTTCAAGAGAGTCCTGGCCAAGAAGGCAGCATACAAACATTTAAAGTTTCACATTAAAAACAACAAAAACACAAAATTTCACAAATTATTTCACAAATAATGATGTTAAACACACCACGCCTCTTCTCCTGTGAAAGTTAGCATCAGGAAGGAATCAGACTGGTGTATTTCCTCTCCTAGTTTCTGAGTTTGAACCATCAGATTCACTTCCATGTTGTTCGAGAATTTCTCGAACTGCGTTACTTTGTCTCCTGTAATGTCATTCCCCTTCAATAGTGAATCACGGTCGATGGGAAACTTGGGACTAACAGCGATATTAAAGAATCCTGTTACGATCTTTGGGCAGCGTTTGGACTGGACCCATCTCAATGTCTAGCTGTCCAGTACCAGACCGGTAGGCGAGGGCATCCAGACTCTCTGGTCATCATCATGACCATCCATAGTTGCATCAGGGGTAGTTGTTCTTGAAGTGTGTTCTTGTTGGTCCCCGGTGGGTGCAGGAGATTCACTGGACAGTAGTGGTGTAGTTTCTGGAAGAGAAGGCAGCAGAGAGTCAGGACATACAGCCAGCCTCCACATGCAGCAACACTCACTGAAGACTGAAGCCCAGTGGAGCAGCTCTGCAGCTGGGTACTCTCAGGTGGAGGTGAGGACACAAACACACACACACACACACACACACACACACACACACACACACACACACACACACACACACACACACACACACACACACACACACACACACACACAGGTACACCAGATAGACACACACACACTGCCAGACATACACACAGCCAGACACACACACAACCACCCCCAAAAACCAGACACACAACCAACCCACAAAACCACACACACAAAACAAGACGCACACAATGAGCATGATTATAGATAACGGTTGACCAGTAGTGTTCAATTAGACAAGTGAAATAAGGTCACCTTGGTTTAATTATGTTTTTGATTGGACTAAGTTGCACTCTAATATAGTGTAATAGATTCCCTCGCATTTATTTGTGCACAAAACATTTCAGAGGTACAGGGTGAACTGATATTTAATAGAATCTGGTTTAGTTCATATTGTGATTAGTTACATAACTGAAGCTGTATCATAATTAACACAACTCACCTTCAGCAGGCTGTGTTTCACTGGAGGGAGCTGGAGGGATGGATGTCTCTAGACCTGCAGGCTGTGTTTCACTGGAGGGAGCTGGAGGGATGGATGTCTCTAGACCTGCAGGCTGTGTTTCACTGGAGGGAGCTGGAGGGATGGATGTCTCTAGACCTGCAGGCTGTGTTTCACTGGAGGGAGCTGGAGGGATGGATGTCTCTAGACCTGCAGGCTGTGTTTCACTGGAGGGAGCTGGAGGGATGGATGTCTCTAGACCTGCAGGCTGTGTTTCACTGCAGGGAGCTGGAGGGATGGATGTCTCTAGACCTGCAGGCTGTGTTTCACTGGAGGGAGCTGGAGGGATGGATGTCTCTAGACCTGCAGGCTGTGTTTCACTGGAGGGAGCTGGAGGGAAGGATGTCTCTAGACCTGCAGACTGTGTTCACACATACAGTTCATCCATACTGTTACACCACTGCATTAAGTCCTCTGTCATTCTACTACATATAAGGTAGCACTGTACAAATACACTTCGTAGAATTTGACTAGGACCTACAATTAATTAGTAACAAGGTGCATTCAACAATAATAATAATGATAATAACTATAATAGTAAAGACTAAATAGCAGTTTATTATTAATGACACAGAGACCACAAGGGTTGAACGTACAAGCTCCGTGGAGAGGAGAGGTGTGGATGTGTAACGAGCTGTCCCTTCTCCAGCAGCTCCATCTGGACGGTTATAGAGTAGATAAAGTTAGCCTAACATCACAAACAAAACCTGTAGCTGCTGCTGCAGAGCAGCTAGCTAGCCACCACACATGAAGGCTTTCCTTTCCTCCTCCTCCTATTTTCTCCATCTTCTAAATTGTGAGCCTGAAGCCTGCCTCTCGCTTTCTGCCTTTTTTCACCGTCAATAAAGTTAAAATATGTTCAACTTTGGGCGCAGTCCCAGGGTAGCAGCTCTCACCAACAAAATAATAGATGTAACAAAATGTCTAACAACTTTGAAAAAGCTTTCAAAGTACAATTTTACAGTCAGAGCAGATCTCTCGGAGCAGCTCTGAGAGAGTTCTGTACTCTTGGTGTCCAGACGCTGTCCTGGTGTTTGGGGTCTCTGCACTTCAATGATTCTGGGGATTTTCAGCATCAAACAGTAACCCACCCCCCCACTCTCAGTGAACAAAGTAGGCTACAAGAGGAAACCTCTGAGGGCAGCCAAGTGGATTACTTTTTTTTTTTTCTTTCTTTATTTGTTAATTTGTTACCTCACGGCAGAACATGGGGAAGGGCGCCCGATGAATTGTATTTTTCTTATTATTATTTTTTTTCCTTTGAGGGGTGGGATGCCCAGGCAACCGCCTATATGGCCTATGCCTTTATGGTCTGAAGATTAAATAAAGGGATTCTGTGGTGAAAGTGTGAGTCACCAATGACTTTTTTTTTTTTACTTTTTAAATTATTCAGTTGAAATGAAATGAAATTTCCTCGAAATGATTTTTAATTTGTAGATCAAAGCAGAAGAAAAAACCCAAGACCGCACTAAGCTTCTCCATTGCTGTTGTCCTCAACTAGGAGGCGTTGGGAGTTTCCCTCGGAGGTTCTGTCCAACAGACGAACGACCCGCCGACCTCGAGGCGTTGGTTTACAATACGGTCGGCCTATCAGAGTCCAGTGTGAACGCTGACCGAACCAAATGAAAATGAAACAAAGCCTCACCTTCACCCTGAATCGGACCGAGTCTACGAACTAAAGCAGTGAAAGCGCCATTTCTATCCTTTGTCCCTGCTCTGTGTCAGTGAGCTACGTTATAAACTTCACTGAGCTGACGTTATGCTGGCCACATCGCCCCAGCTAGCTAGTAGTGTCTTATATACTGTGGCATCCCGCCCCGTAAGCCTCGGCCCGAACCAGCCCGAGGGTTGGTCCTGGACGGCGTGTACCGCGTCACCCACCAGACGGCGACAGAGAGCAGCCCTTTCGGCTCCCCAATCAGCGTGATTGGGCCTAAAAAAAAAAAAAGTTTGGTTCCTGTTGGTGGTCAGTTGAGGTCATGGGTAGGTAGGGAATTTATTTTATTTTTTTATTTTATTTTTTCCAGCGGCAGCGAATGATAGGTAGGTTGTTTTCATTTATAAACGAGAAAATTCGCTCATCCTTGTACAGAATGAAGAGGTGCTGTACCAAAACGTAATTATAGTTTGCATCAAAAAAAAAAAAAAAAGAAATTTTTTTTTTTTTATAAAGCTCATAAAATAATTTGGGTCGCACATAAATTGACAGGGTCGGTCGGAAACCGGAACCAAACAAAATTTTTTTTTAGGCCTTGGGGGACACCTGGCCGAAAGCCGAGGAGGAGCTATAAAAGGACTGACATTTGGGCAGCACGGCACGGGAGAGCAAGGAAGAAGGAAGCGCTCTGGTGCGAGAGAGCCTAGAGGCCCACGAAGGCCCTAGAGACCGCGTCTCCTTCATTGTGTTTAAGTTGATTGTTAAATAAATGCCTGTAATGGCTTATCCCGCACACAAACCTGTCGTTTATCCGTGGAACCCGGCCCAATCGAGCACCGGGTTACCACAATACATGGATAGCTCCATTCTATAATCTAATATCTAGATGATGTTGTTCAGTAGGTCTGCCACTCTGGTCCCTCTGCTAGGTAGGCTCTGACTCTCTGGTACAATTAGATGAAATGTTTTTAATCACAGTGATATCATTTGACTGGGTTTGAGTCAGTAACCCTTCACTGGATATTAATAGGTTATCTGTTATTCATTCACAAAGTGAAACATGTGCAATAAAAACTTACCATAAAATTCGCTTTCGAGTTCCTGTGTTTCCTTTTAAATGAAATAAAAAAGTAAATAAAATATCAACATTGGGTTCATCACAAGGACATCATCTAATAACTCCACCACTGCCAGCTAGGGTCACACATATTATTTTGTTCTGTATCAAACCAGTAATAACACTTACCCTCCGAAGTCGATCAATCCATTCTATATAGAGGTAAACAATACAGTAACATGTAAGGACAGCAGTCAATATCATTCAGCATAACCATGATACATGTTAGTTAAATCTAACCACAATACATGTCAGAGTTTAATGTTAAATGATAAATGTTAGGTTAATGTAACCATGGTACATGTTAATTTACTGTTATCTTGATACATGTTAGTTAAACGTTATGATAGATGTTAAGAGTTGAATGTAACGATGATACATAATAGAGTTAATTGTAACGCTTACCTCCCAGTACTGTGATTGATATTATGAAAGATATGGATCCTATTATTATGAACTGCTCAATATATTCTTTCCAAGTTACTCTTTTATGAAGTGAAACATGTTGAATAAGAACTTACCATCATACTTCTTCTTCTGTTCCGGTGTTTTCTTTCTCTTTAAAATAAAAAAGTAAATAAAATAACATTGGGTTCATTACAAGGTCATCATCTAATAACTCCACCACTGCCAGCTAGGGTCACACATATGACTGTGTTCTCTATCAAACCAGTAATAACACTTACCCTCTTAAGTCGAAGAAGCGATTCTATATAGAGATAAACAATACAGTAACATGTCAGGACAGCAGTCACTATCATTCAGCATAACCCTGATACACGTTAGCTTAATGTAACCATGATATGTTAGTTGAATGCAACCATGTTACATATTTGTTTGATTTAACCATGAAACATGTTAACGTTTAATGTAACATGATACATGTTTGACTTTAATGTAACCAATACCTAATGTAACGTGTTATGAGCACCGCTCATCAACAAAAGAATAGACGTACCAACGTGCCCAACATCGCAAAGTTTCGAAGGTCCTTTTTTACAGTTTGAAGTTTAAATGGCACAATTGCGCATCCAGACAACAAGCCCACCCCGAAGCATACATGTAGTAAAATTAAAATGGGAACGCAATTTGCAATTCAATAAGTCATTACATTATGCAATTGACAATTCATTATGCAATTTAAATATGTAAATGCTTTATTCAAATTGTAATTTAATTATGCAAAGTGAGAATGAAAAATTTGCAAAAGTTATAACAATAAAAATAGAATAGGCTACTTTACTGAAATAACTACCGTAGTCAGGGGCATTATCTCCCTTGGACGATCTGTAGGTATGCTTTGTTGATGTGAATAAACTTTGCGTCTCGAGTCATACTGCCTTGCCTCACATTGATTCTCGAGCTCGCTGCTTTGCTTAGAGATGATCCAGAGCAAGAGACTACACCACATCAGGCGAGGCGACCGAAATGAAAGCAAAAGAGCGAATGACATCATTTTTGGCTGGGTTGTAGGCAGTGGAGGGAAACACAACTTTAGGTTTTGAATAATGGTGTAATGGCCTCTTCTTTTTGGAAACGAGAAATAACATAGTCGGGTCAGTTGATCCGGCTGCCTCCTGCTCTTAGGAAGTCTAGTTGTGCTTTTTAGTACTACAGATGATCACGTTTCTGTGGCTCAATGGCACAATGGACTGGAATCTGCAGTATTGGAAGACTGCAATATTTCCCCCAAAAAATTGTATGAGTTCGAATCCTGTCTTTATTATATAAAAAAACTAATTTTCATTCATTTTGGCCAGTCCATTTCCTCCAATTAAACTCCAAATACAAATGAGATGGGTATGTTCTGACATTTTATTGAAACGAGTCAAAGAGGCATTGCAAGGACAGCTATGAGTCTTTTCCCGATTTCCAACCATGGACCTATTCCAACAGCTGCCGTAGCCACGACAACAAGCGACGCATTCGGCTGATGGTCACCAGTTAACAGTGTTTGGAATGTTACTTTAAAAAAGTAATTAGTTATAGCTACTCACTACTTGTTCCAAAAAGTAACTGAGTTAGTAACTGAATTACTCTACAATAAAAGTAACTAGTTACCAGGGAAAGTAACTATTTGCATTACTGTGAAAAAAAGAAAGTTGCTATATGTCAAAGAATTTGGATTTTTCTGAGCAGTTTTCACTTGGTCTTAATGTGTTAAATTGTTGAACTGCCCATTCAACGCCCCGATATGCTTCCAACTGAGGCCCCGTCCACACTAACCCGGGTAAATCTACAAACGCATCAATATTCATCCGTTTAGTCCTTCCGTCCACACTAAAACGGAAGATTCCGACACTGAAAACGATGCTTTTCGAAAACGATTGCTGAGGTGGATAAATGTGAAAACGATGGGTTCGCGTTGAAGTGTGGACGGAGGCTTTCAGAAACGATGACGTTTAGTTGCCATGAAACTGCCACAAGCTTGCGCTCGAGACTGAGATGCTCATCAAAAAAATGGCTCAAACATATTCGTTGCTCCAACACCGGAGGCTTTTCAGCCATTTTCACGTTATTACTATGCACGTCAAACCTGGCACAATGCTAGGCATAGAAAATAAAGTGCCAATTACTAGGTCGTGGATGATCAGCTGGTCAGAGAGAGCCGCTCAGAGAGAGCCGCTCTGAGAGCCGCTCAGAGAGAGCCGCTCTGAGAGAGCCGCTCTGAGAGCCGCTCAGAGAGCCGCTCTGAGAGCGGCTCTCTCGGAGCGGCTCTCAGAGCGGCTCTCTCTGAGCGGCTCTCTCGGAGCGGCTCTCAGAGCGGCTCTCGGAGCACTCTCCCGTGGGGGTTCTGAAGCGTCCTCGTGTGGAGCAAAGCGGTTCTGTACTCTTGGTGTACAAACGCTGTCCTCGTGCTTGGGGTCTATGCACTTCAAATGAGTCTAAACCTATGGAATCCCCTTCCACCCCACATCAAGTCCTCCCTTGCCAGTTTTAAGTCTAATTTAAAGACATACCTTTTCAATCTTGCTTTTAACAACCCTTAACACCCTTAACCTTGTTCTTACTGCTTTTTATTTTTGGGGGATTGTACTCTATTTTACCTGTTTTACTCTATGTTGTTCTTTTTATTATTATATATATTGCTTTCATCCAACTTATTTTATACTTATTTTATGCATTTCTTTGTTAGTCAAGACCTGTGTATCCCTGGGCCCCTTTCATCAACTGTCCTGCCCAGCCCTGACTTCTGTCAATGTAAGGCGCTTTGGGTCAACTCTTGGTGTTTTAAAATGTGCTATATAAATAAAAGTGACTTGACTTGACTTAAACAGACTAACTTTGATGTGGAAACTCAAATGTGGATAGAGCAACAAACGGTAACCCCTCCCCACCTTTTCAGTGAGCAAAGTAGGCTGCAAGATAAACTAGTGAGGGGAGCAAGTGTATTACTTTATTCTTTCTTTATTCTATTCTCTACTCTAGTTTGGTCCGAAAAACGGTGGTCTGCTTGAAATCGGGGTTCTATGTCCGCTTCCAAGTGAACTCTGGTTTGGTTTGCTTTAGGTTTTTAACACGATCAGACCCGTCTATAACATGCTAGATGTTGTGTTAGTGTGTAGGCACTGTGGTTTCTGTATGAACTGTGTTAACACCTTGTTTTGACGAAAGGATGTAGTCACATGTGAAAAGTCGCTTACTCTCCATGTCAGCTCGGCCGTGGACGTTTCGATTTATTGGCCATAAAGGATAGAATATGGGTGCACTCCGAATGAATGGGCGGCTGGCTTGACCGCAGTCAACTATAGGAAGCAAACTGACACACAATGCCTTCTGGGTGGAATGTGCACTTTTTCCACAGACAGGAAATAATAAAAAGCATATTCAACCAGGTATACGTGAACTTTTGGAGATTAAAGTGAGTCAGACGTGGTGCAATAAGGAGGTGAAAGCAGTCATCGAGATATGGCCTGAAGAATACATTCAGAAATGTTGTGGCTCATAGAATTGTGTGTCATCGACTACTTTTTTTAAATTACTCAGTTAAGGAATGGTGGAAGGTCCTCCAATTTTTTTTTTCTTTGTAGGAACACCATGGCAGAATGAAAAACCCAAGACCACACAAGGTTGCTCCATTGATGTTGTCCTCAACTAGGAGGCGTTGGGAGTGTCCCTCAGAGGTTCTGTCCAACAGACGAGCGACCCGCCGACCGCGAGGCGTTGGTTTACAATACGGTCGGCCTATCAGAGTCCAGTGTGAACGCTGACTGAACCAAATGAAAATGAAACAAAGCCTCACCTTCACCCTGAATTGGACCGAGTCTACGAACTTAAGGAGTGAAAGCGCTCTTTCTGCCCTTTGTCCCTGCTCTGTGTTGTCATGACAACTCAGTGAGCTTCGTTATAAACGCCACTGAGCTGACGTTATGCTGGCCACATCGCCCCAGCTATGAGAGTAGTGTCTCATATACATGGATAGCTCCATTCTATAATCTAATATCTAGATGATGTTGTTCAGTAGGTCTGCCACTCTGGTCCCTCTGCTAGGTAGGCTCTGACTCTCTGGTACAATTAGATTAATGTTTTGAGTCACAGCGATATCATTTGACTTGGTGTGAGTCAGTAACCCTTGCAAAATACTGGATATTAATAAATTATCCGTTACTCATTTACAAAGTGAAACATGTGGAATAAGAACTTACCCTTGAACTCCGTCCAATGTCCCAGTTTTTTATTTTTCTATAAGATAAAAATGTAAATTAAATATCAACATTGGGTTCAATACAAGGTCATCATCTAATAACTCCACCACTGTCAGGTAGGGTCACACATATGATTGTGTTCTGTATCAAACCAGTAAAAACACGTACCTTCAGAAGTCGTTTATGGATGTCTATATAGAGATGAACAATACAGTTGCATATCAGGACAGCAGTCACTTTCATTCAGAATAACTATGATACATGTTAGTTTAATGAAACAAGATAGATGTTAGTTGAATGTAACCATTATACATGTTCGTTTAATTTAATCACGATACATATAAGAGTTTAATGTAATATGATAAATGTTGGGTTAATGTAACCATGATACATGCTAGTTTAATCTAACCCTTACCTCCCAGGACTATGATTGATATTATGAAAGATATGAATCGTATTATTATGAACTGATCAATATATTCTATTTAGGTTATCTGTCACTCATTTACAAAGTGAAACATGTGGAATAAGAACTTACCATCAAGCTTCATCTCCTGTTCCGGTGTTTTCTTTTTCTATAAAATAAAAATGTAAATAAAATATCAACATTGGGTTCATTACAAGGTCATCATCTAATGACTCCACCACTGCCAGCTAGGGTCACACATATTATTGTGTTCTGTAACAAACCAGTAATAACACTTACCTTCAGAAGTCGATCATACATGTCTATATAGAGATAAACAACACAGTAACATGTCAGGACAGCAGTCACTATCATTAGTTAGTTTAATGTAACATGATACACAATTTAGAGAGTTGAATGTAACCCTTACCTCCCTGGACTATGATTGATATTAGGAAACATATGCATCATATCATTATGAACTGCTCCATATATTGTAATCGTATAGAATCAGTTGACCCAGTTCCTGGTTTCCCCGCTGAATTAGCCTCTACACAGAAGAACATCTTTTGTCAGACAATAAGTGTAGGGAGACGGCTGCCATTATCGTCAGGACAGAAGTCTTTCTACCCTTTGTCCCTGCTTTGTGTTGTCATGACGACTCAGTGAGCTACGTTATAAACGCCACTGAGCTGACGTTATGCTGGCCACATCGCCCCAGCTAAGAGAGTAGTGTCTTATATACACATGATCAGGGGTTGACACGGTTGCCCGCTTGCCCGGGGCAAGTAAAAAAATGTTTGGGCAAGTTGAGATTTTTTCTGGTTACCCGAACGGGCAAGTGGATTTTGGGTGGATGTTAATATAAAAGCTATTTATTCAAATGTTTTTAGAAACTGTAGAACAACCTTTTGTTCCGCAAAAAATTTTTTTTGCAATTCATCAGCACGCTGTCTTCTCTTCTCTCGGAAAGCGAGTTAACAGACACACTTCGCTTCAGTGCGAATATAGCCCCGCCTTCTGTCACTCACCCGGGGATTCCACCGGACGCGTTACGGCAACGCTACGGCTGCGGCACGTCTTGGCCCAAGTAGGTCTATCTGCAGCCGGAGCCACTTGCCAAACACGCCCATTGCTCTGCCAGACACGCCCATTGCTCTGCCAGACACGCCCTTGCTCTGCCAAACACGCCCTTGCTCTGCCAAACACGCCCATAGCTCGTGCGCAATGCTACAGAATATAAGCCCGCCGCCCAGTCCCGTCCTGATACGTTGCAGTCACGTGACTACCACGTGGTCGACTACCACGTGTGACTACCACGTGGTCGACTACCATGTGTTTGGCAACAAGCGCGAATGGTTTTTGAAACCTGCTTTAAACTAGGGTGACCATACGTCCGTATTTCCCAGGACATGTCCGTATTTCACGTCCTGTCCCGGGTGTCCCGCGTTATTTTTAGAAAGTGAGGAAATGTCCTGGTTTTTAAAATTACCTTCTTTGGACCATCACATTTACATGCACTAGGGCACTGCCCACGGCGCTGCGTGCGACGTAGCCTAATCCCCGCCCCTATGCTGTCAGCCCTATTAATCAGAACGTAGACAACGTGACTGTCAGTCATACGCAAGCAACATGCCTAAGCGCAAGTGCTCGTTTACCGAAGAATTACTAAAGAGTTTCCCGGCTATCAGACCGGGTCGAGACAAATGGGAAGCCTTGTGTCCAATGGAGGTGCAAGAGATCTGAAAATCCACCTGGACACCGAGAAGCACAAAACAGCTGTCCGAGGCGAGGGTAGTGCTAGCTCGATCACACAGTACTTTCTCAGACCAGGGAACGAGGATGCAGTGAATGCAGCGGAGGCTGCATGGTCATTTCACACAGTGAAACACCACAACAGTTGAGCAATGGACTGCACTAGTGCATTGCTCAAAAAGACCCTCCCCGATTCAGACACTGCTAAAAAGTTTAGTTGTGCCCGAACTAAGACCGAGGCTATTGTTGATAGTGTACTGGCACCGCATTCTGTAGAAGTGGCGCACGAAGCACTAAAATACATCCCTTATTGTGGTGTAAGTACTGATGGGAGCAATCATGGTGCGGTGAAAATCTTCCCCATCATTATTTAGTATTTTGATTGGAAGGCGGGTGGTGTTCAGAGTAAACCAATTGAAGTGCAAGGAGACTGCAACGACCATCGCCAATTACTTAATGCAAACATTGACGAAAAACAATTTGGCCTCCAAATGCGTCGCATTTACCGGCGACAATTGCAACACCAATTTTGGTGGAACTCGGCGTGACGAAGGGGGAAATAATGTGTTTGCACATTTAGAGGCTGCTACAAAACAAAACATTGATTGGCGTGGGATGCCCAGCACATATCCTTAACAACTGTGTCCATCACGGGGCAGATAGGCTTAATGTGGACATTGAAAATATCATTTTCAAAATCTACCAGTACTTCCACATATACACTGTGCGCACAGAGTCCCTCAAAGAGTACTGCGATTTTGTGGATGTGGAATACAGGAGGATGCTGTCACACAGCAAGACCAGGTGGCTCTCTCTATTCCCAGGAATAAAGAGGATGCTGCAGATGTTCCCTGCTCTAAAAGCATTCTTTTTATCCCAAGAAAAGCCACCTGTGATGATCAAGGTTTTTTTTGAAAACCCTTTTAGTGAGGTGTATTTGTGGCACATGCACTCCCTCATGTCCATCTTCCATTGCCACATTCAGGAGATGGAAAGGGAGGACAACTCCATCATGGAAATCAAGAAAACATTGAGCAGCATCGACAACGTTATTGAACGGAAGACCAACAATTTCATGTCCCTGAAAGTCAAGGGACTGCTTGCCGCACACCGCAGAGAAGGACTTGGAGAGGGATGTGACAAGTTCATGGCGGATGTGCTAGGCATGCATGCTTGGAGTACCTGGAGAAATGGATGGCGCCCATGGAAGAATTCACACCTTTCATGTGGATGGACATGAGCGAGGCACCTAAGTGGGATGATGTGGAGGCCTGCATCAAGTACCTTGAGGAGAAAGGGGTGGCAATTGACGATGTGAAATGCTTTGACCAAGTGTCCAATTTAAAGAAATTTGTGGAAAGCTGCAGTGAGGATGAAGCATTCATGGGCCTGCAGGTGCACCAGAGGTGGGTCAAGTACTTCGAGAAGGCCAAAAGCATCGGATGCTACTCGGAGCTGCTGAGGATGGCACAGTTTGTCTTCGCACTTTCTTCACATAATGCAAATGTGGAGGGAGTGTTTTCACTGATGCAGAGCCAGTGGACAAAGGAGAGGAACCAGCTCTCAGTTCCATCTTTGAAAGGGATCCTATTTGTGCAATACAATCTCAAAGATATGTCATGCAAGGACTTTCACACGTACATGTTGGGCCACAAGACACTGCTGAAGAAGATCAGCTCTACAGCAAAATACAAATGGGCAAAGAAGGACGAGGAAGAAAAACCAGACGAAGAGGAGGACAAAACAGATGAAGAGGGAGACGAGGATTAAGCAGGGAAGTTAAGATGGTGTGTTGATATTTACTATTTTTTTTTGTATATTCTGTTATTTTTTCGAGTATACAAGATGGGTTTTTTTGTATTATGCTCATTTGTTAATTTATTTTCTCCAATAGGCTACCTGATTGTAAATGAGCTCATTTGTTATTTATTTTAATTATTTTCAATGATTGTAAATCAGCTCATTGGTTAATTTCCCCCCCCCCCCAATAGCCCTACAAAACTGACATTATTTTGTTCATTACTGAGGCTAAGTGAGTGTTATTTCGAGTTCAGAGTTATTGTTAACTTGTTAAGTGAAGGATGTTAAGATGCGACATTATTTCTTTCATTGTGCTGTTCATTCATTACAGGAATTGTTGACTCAAGCATTTTGAATAAATACATTTTGAATAAAATTATCATTTGTTATTGGAGTTATTGTTATTGACTTTTACTGAAAAGCATTTTTAATAAACCAACTGTAAATATCTTGTGCTATCTGTATAATATAATATACCGGTATAATTGAATAAATATAAAATACTATTAAAGCAGCAGCATCCTCCACATGACCGCCCCTACGGAATGATGCTACGGAATGATAGCGCTGCGGCGCGGCACGCCGCTCCTGGGACGCTCCGCAGCCGCGCCCGGTGGAAATGGTCTCATTGATTAGAGTGGAACCTATCTGCTTCGGTGACCGCGGCCAAGATGTGCCGCTGCCGTAACGTTGCCGTTACGCGTCCGGTGGAATCAGGCCGTCACTCGCAGTGCGGTCTCTGGCAGTGATTCGCTAAAGGTTAGCCAACACAGCTAGCATCTCAAGTGCAGCACCTCCGCGAACGGTTTAGGTAGAAGTTAAATGGAGTAGTGATGGAGGAGTGCAGTTTGGAAGTACTATGGATTGAGGCAAATTATCAAGGAAAGTCAAGAACACGGTTCTGGGTTTCATAACTGTGCACATGCACACAGCAATAGCGATCTTTTTCACGAAAGTTAAAAAAGACATATCTTTGCTACTACCTCTGACATTTAGTTATGTACATTTGCATCAAATCATGCAGGTCTACAACTTGGCGATAGCTTGCAACGGTGGACTGAAATCACTTCATGGCACGATGTGACCGCTCGATAAATAAGTAAACAAAGAGAAGTTTGTTATTTTTTAAACACAACATGTGTGGAAGCTAACATTCAGCTTCAGTCTGAGCTAGGATGATTTTTCTGAGCCCCCCCAAAACCAGGCCAGGTGCCTGGCAAAAAGAGGCCCGTTCATGGGCAAGTGAACATTACATTCGGGCAAGTTGAACCTGACCTGTACTTGCCCGATGGGCAAGTACTTTTGAACCCTTAGTGTCAACCCCTGCACATGGATAGCTCCATTCTGTAATATAATATCAGGATGATGTTGTTCGGTAGGTCTGCCACTCTGGTCCTTCTGCTAGGTAGGGTCTGACTCTCTGGTACAATTAGATTATATGTTTTGAATCACAGCGATATCATTTGACTTGGTGTGAGTCAGTAACCCTTGCAAATCACTAGATATTAATAAGATGTCTGTTGCTTATTAACAGAGTGAAACATGTGGAATAATAACTTACCGTAACACTCTATCGCCAGTCCCAGTGTTTCCTTTTTAATAAAATAAAAATGTCAATCCAATATGAACATTGATTTCATCACAAGGTCATCATTAGTGGTGGATTAAGGTGGTCATTGACCCCTAGGCTACTATTTTTGTGTGGCCCCCTTACTGATCATGCAGAAAAAAATGAATTTAGTGCCATGTGTAAAAGCGTGCTAGGAATATTACATGGCCCTCACGCACACACTCGGGGAGCAGTGGCATACACACACATTGAGACGGCCTTCACTAAAACAGCAATGATACAGAAAACAAGTGTGAGTTCCCCATAGCTGCTGCAACCATGTATTTCTGGGGATCGACCGACCGACTGAGAACTCCTTAATGAGGCTGGTACAATCCAATTTGCACAGAATATCTCTTTCAATGGACGGATCAGAGACAGATTTTTCAGTCTGTTTTGGCCCATCGTGGATCTCAGTCTAGCTTTATCTAGCGCCAATTTGAAGAAGAGCGCCCCCTGCTGGCATTGGTCAGAGGCAAAGTCATTAATAGTCGGAGTGCTATATCGTAAAATGGAAACACTTGTACTTTTCGCTTTTTCAGCAGGTCTACAGGATTGCACTCTGCACAACGACTCCGTAATCAAAGCTGTCCAAGCATCGGTGGTGATGGCAACTTTCTCCGCTAAGGACAAGATCTCATGGAGGCAGCCTGATGCTTCGATGTACATTTTCCCCAGCCACGCAGTCATAGTTTGGCGACATGGCGCGGTGTGATCTGGCTCGAGAAATGTGATCAGATCGCGTAACCCCTTCCCCTCGCCTACGTTTATGGCCAGCATGTGTCCGGCTATCATTTTGAAAACAGAAAGGTGTTGCAACGTTTTTAACAGCACATTTAAGAAGATTATACAGATAGAGAAGATTATTCAGATTTCTATTTTAAGAGTCGACTTGAGCATGAGTCGAGAATCGATCGTTGAGTCGACACATCTTCAACATCACTAGTTTTAATGGTTCTTGTTATGGGCCAATAGGGGTCAAGTCTTTATTATTTTAAGTAAATGAAAATAGTCAGCCGAGGCTAGCCTGGGTGTTAATCCGCCTCTGGTCATCATCTAATAACTCCACCACTGCCAGCTAGGTTCACACATATTATTGTGTTCTGTATCAAACAAGTAATAACACTTACCGCCACATGTATACGATTATCCAATTCTATATAGAGATAAACAATACAGCAATGTCAGGACAACAGTCACTATCATTCAGTGTTACCCTTATACATGTTAGTTTAATGTAACATGATAAATGTTAGTTCAATGTAACCATGATTCATGTTAAAGTTTAATGTTATCATGATACATGTTAGTTGAATGTAACCATGATACATTTTAGTTTAATATAACCATGATACATGTTAGTTTAATATAACATGATAGAGTTCAATGTAACCCTTACCTTGCAGGACTATGGTTGATATTATGAAACGTAACCATCCTATTATTATGAACTGCTCCATATATTCTAATCATGTAGAGTCAGTTGAAAAAGTTCCTGGTTTCCACTCTGAATTAGCCTCTACACAGAAGAACATCTTGACAGACTGAATACGTGTAGGGAGACGGCCATTATCGTGGTCAAACAAGGACTGAAGTCTTTCTACCCTTTGTCCCTGCTCTGTGTTGTCATGACGACTCAGTAAGCTACGTTATAAACGCCACTGAGCTGACGTTATGCTGGCCGCATCGCCCCAGCTATGAGATTAGTGTCTTATATACATGGATAGCTCCATTCTATAATCTAATATCTAGATGATGTTGTTCAGTAGGTCTGCCAATCTGGTCCCTCTGCTAGGTAGGCTCGGACTCTCTGGTACAATTAGATTAAATGTTTTGAATCACAGCGATATCATTTGACTTGGTGTGAGTAAGTGACCATTGCAAATCACTGGATATTAATAAATGATATGTTACTCATTATCACAGTGAAGCATGCGGAACAAGAACTTACCAGTTAACTCTTTATCCACTTTCAGTTCTGCAGTTTTCTATAAGATACAAATGTAAATAAAATATCAACATTGGGTTCATTACAAGGTCATCATCTAATAACTCCACCACTGCCAGCAAGGCAGTGGTGGAGTATTATTAAGAAAGTATTACCAAAACTGAACAAAAATGTATACTTCCCAACCAGAGATAAAAACACACTGGACCAAGTATATACAAATATACTGAGGGCATATAAAGCTTCACCATCCCCGAACCTCAGATATTCAGATCATATCTCCTTTACACTGATTCCATCTTACAAACCAGTTGTCTGTAGAAGCAAGTGAGGACTGTGAAGACAGTACAGGTATGGAGTGAGGAAGCTGTTACATCACTACATGTCTGTTTTTAGAGCTCAGTATGGGAGATATTTTGCAGGGAGCCAACTTGGAGAAGTCCACCTCTAACGTCCTGGACTACATTCAGTTTTGCACCGAGACAGTACTGCGCACCAGAACCATCAAGGTGTTCCCTAATCAGAAACCCTGGTTTGACGGTAATGTGAGGTCGCTGCTCAGGGCGAGAGATACTGCCTTCAGGTCGGGGGACATGCTGTCCTATAGAACTGCCCGACGAGACATAGAAAAGGGCATTAAAGAGACCAAAGGCAAGTACAGACTGCATTGAGGGTCACTTTGAAAACGCCCTCACTCCAGTAATCATGAAGTGCTTTGAGCGGATGATACTGGCGTACATCAGAGACTGCCTCCCTGTGGACCTGGACAGCCACCAGTTTGCCCATCAGGCAAACAGATCCACAGAGGACGCTGTCTCCATCGCACTCCACACAGCCCTGTCCCCCCTGGAGTACCCAGTACATATGTAAGGATGCTTAGTGTGGACTTCAGCTCTGCCTTCAACACCATGATCCCCAATAATCTGTTCCTCAATCTCATTCATCTTGGTCTTCCCACCTCACTCTGCTCATGGATCCTGGACTTTGTTTCAAACAGACCGCAGAATGTCAGAGTAGGGGACCTGACATCCTCAACTATAACCTTGGACACCGGTGCGCCCCAGGGATGTGTACTCAGCCCAGCCCTCTACACCCTCCTCACCTATGACTGCGTACCCATCCATTCATCCAACACCAGAATCAAATTTGCTGATGACACCACTTTGGTGGTGCTCATTGGTGACAACGATGAGTGCCATTATAGGCAGGAGGTCCAACACATGGCAGAGTGGTGTGTGGATAACAACCTGGTCCTAAACACCACCAAAACAAATGAGATCCTCGTGGACTTTAGGAGGTCCAAGAGGACCACGCAGACCCCACTTACCATCAACGGGGAAGATGTGGAGAGGGTGGACTCTGTTAAATTCCTGGGGACGTTCAACACCAAGGACCTAACATGGGCTACTAACATCTCCAACCTTGTAAAGAGGGCCCAGAAGAGGCTCTTCTTTCTACTGAAGCTCCAACGGGCTGGTTTATCCACACACCTGCTCATTCACTTTGATAGGAGCACAATTGAGAGCATCCTCTGCCAGGGCTGCAGTGTGTGGTATGCAGGCTGCACAGCGGAGAGCAGGAGGGACTTGGCCAGGGTGGTTAGGTCAGCAATAAAGATCATAGGAGACCTGGACCTGGACTGTGTGTGGTGACCGCCTCAAGAGGAAGGCAAGGTCAATAAGCACAGATAAAACTCACCCTGGAGACACCTTGTCTGTCCCCCTACCATCAGGGAAGAGGTACCGCACACTGCGGGCCCGCACCACAAGACTGAGGAACATCTTTTCCCCAAGAGCTGTAGCCTCCATCACCCCCCCAACCACCTAACAAAGCACTAAGGACAACTCTCCTCCAGGAGCAGTAGCTTCAGACCCCCACAACCCCCCCGCCCCGCCCCGCCCCTCCATACACACAACAGACTGGACTTGATGGGCACAAAATGGACAGGGTGGTGTGTGTGTGTGTGTTTATGTGTGTGTACACTACTTTACAGCTGTGGCCTCCACTGAAATCTTCATGCACTTAACTGCTGTTCATTTTTAATCGACATATCACTATTTATATATTTTTCAACCACTTCTGTCATTTGGTCCTTGTATTTGTTTCATTGTCTTATTTTTCATTGTCTTATTGTGTGTTTTTTGTGTTTTGTGTCATTTAGACATTTAAACTCTAATTGCTGCTAGAGAGTGCCAACCTGTATTTCGTTTTGTACTACAATGACAATTAAACTCCTTGAACCTTCACACATATTGGGTTCTGTATCAAACCAGTAATAACACTTACCTTCTGAAGTTGATCAATCAATTCTATATAGAGATAAACAATACAGTAACATGTCAGGACAGCAGTCACTATCATTCAGCATAACCATGATACATGCAAGTTGAATGTAACCATGATACATGTTAGCTCAATAATTGAACCTTGATACATGTTAGTTTAATGTAACCATTATACATGTTAGTTTAATGTTATCATGAAACATGTTAGTTCAATCTAACCACAATACATGTCAGTAGTTTAATGTTATCATGATAGAGTTTATTGTGTCCCTTACCTCCCAGGACTATGATTGATATTATGAAAGATATGTGTGTTGCCTTTCACGCATAAATCTGAATCGACTTTTGTTTTGAAAGAGCTCTTATTTTGAAGAGAGAGATAGCAGTTTTCACCCTAATGTTCCCGGGTCATAGGTTTGTTTTGGTTTAGTAGTCTGAGTAGGCTAACCGAATAGGCTACTTGCACAAGCACTTCCTGATTCGCCGTAACACAGCTTCATAGCTTCCGGTCAAATATGGCGACGTTCTACACCCTGTGTTTACAAGAGCTGCCGACAATAAACATCACTGATGTACATCGATTATGTAGGGAAAAGAAAACTCCGACCAGCAAATTGGAGAAGGGGTTTAGGCTGTATGCTGTGACCTATATTCACAGCTACGAAAGTAGGAAAACTACGTCTAACAGACGCTAGCTACTGTCAAAGTCTAGTCTGTCAGTTAACTGTCACTTTCTAACGTGTATTACGATGCAGAAACAGCAAATTCCAACAAGATTTCTTAACCAGTGTTTTATATCAGCCTTGATGTTTGCCTGTTCTGTTGAGTAATAATAGTTTAATTTATAGCCACGGTTTTGCGTACATAAAAGTAACATTACTTAGCTACCTAACGTTTCTTTCCATGTAGTAACATGTTATAGATGTGATGATGGAGTAACCCAGTACAATTGAAGATCTTAGAGTGAGTGGTGATGACATATTTATCCCGGCGTATGTTTACAATCCATTGACTCCTCACGTCAGTTTGGCTTGGAAAGCCATGGAAAATGAATTCCCCTTTGGATTTGGCTGACGCTTTACAGTGGGGGACACAGCAGTGCTCGGCGTAGGTTTCTCCTGCCTATAAAAATGAACCGTTTTTAAATGTTTGCGGTCTTGATTCATGTCTAAAGTGTATCAACGTCAGCTGGCTAGCGCGATAAACACACAGACCGGGGCCTGTACCACGAAGCTCGCTTGTTATTAGCGAGGTATGTTGAGCTCAAAGCCTTCGGCCGCGTTTCCACTGCAGGGTGCGGAACGGATCGGATCGCAAAGGGGCGGTAGGGAGGGGGCGGTATAGCCCAGCTCAGTTCCGAGGTCGCGTTTCCACCGCCGACAGTACCCTTTGTGGTAGGCCGGATGTCGATCGCCGCGGCAGCTACGTAAACATCGTAAACAACGTCTTCCTCCGCAAGAATGCAGACGAACGTCTCCACCTCCTTGTTCGCCCAAGCAAGCTTTTTACGCGACATGTTAATTGTAAAGAATAATACCTCGAGGCTACTGTTTGTTTGTTTTTATCCCCGCGTCACCCGGAAGTGAAGATTCTGTCGACCAATCAACGGAGGGGGGGTGTAGCTAGAATTCCAGGGTACCCTTTCAGGCGTCTGGTCTCGTTTTGGGTACCGCAACGGAGGAGTCCCTAAAATGGGGTCGGAACGGGTACGGCAAAGTCCGGGTCACGCCCACTTTTGGCGGTGGAAACGCGATCCGACCCGCACCTTTGCGATCCGATCCGTTCCGCACCCTGCAGTGGAAATGCGCCAGAAAGTCGATCTCTTTTAGCGTCGCTGTATCACCATGGTGACACACACCGGCGCCGCAGCGTCGCGTATTTTACGCGCGTCAAAAGCACGCCCCTAGCACCAACAGGAGGCGGCGCGACGGCCGCGCTGCAGTATAAAATCAGGAAGTCACCTGTCAATCAACAGCAGCAAAGACACGAAACGCAATGGGTGAGTAGCCTATTGTAGCCTAGTTTATTTATTTTCCATCTTTTTGGCTGAATAATTGGAAAAATGTAGGCTAATCTGCGCAGTGAAAGTATGTTTTCAAGCATCATATCAACTTAGTTTGTAGGGCACTCTATCGTTTTATTTACTGTCATTTCTTATTTATTTTATATTTTGCAATTTTTCATCTACTGCATCAACAATCTCAATAACTGCAGGACCTTCTATTATGCCTTTTTAGTATATAGTGCAGTCACCTTTTAAAGCCAATTGTTATTGTGTGTATTTATTGTATTGAGCTCCTGGATGGCTTTATTGATCCCCATTGGGACCAATACAGTATCTATCTATCTATCTATCCATCTATCTATCCTTAACATAGCCACACATTTACATGTATGCAGCCAGTAGTTATCCATTTTAATTGAGCAAGCTCTTTTACATTTTATTGAGTTTTTTTTATTTCAACAGAACAAATAACTGTTGCCAGCCAGAGGGGGGCTGCCCTTCTTCTCCTGCAAGGAGCAAGGAGAAGACGAAGGGTTTGGGTGCACCCCATCAATGAACGGAGACAAGAACAGGGGGTATGCCACAATCTGGTCCAGGAGCTCCGTGCAGATCCTGAGAGGCACGCCAATATTTCAATTCGCTACTAAGTGTGCAATGGCAGAACCATATGGTGCAGCCTATATGATGACCTATAATCTAGTTATTATCCCTCTCTGGTATACTCTTTTGCATATATATACTTTTTTTTTATCCCTCGGGATAAATACAGTGATGTTATTGCTGTGCTGGATTCAGTAGCCAGTGTATTTTATTTGAGTGCTCCAGACACTTAATGTTATTTTTCCTGAAATCCAGAGAGACAGTTAATACATGATCTGATACCAGAGAGACAGTTAATACATGACAATGCATTTTTGAGCTTTGCCTGTGTTTTCTTTTACTTATCTATTTTATTGTATGAGAATGTTTCTATGTGAAGCACTTTGAGTCTGCTTCATGTATTAAAAGTGCTATATGAATGAAGTTGCCTTGCCTTAAATAAAAATATATATATTACAAGTAATCTGGTTTCTACCTACATGGTGTGATTATATGTGACTTGATTTCGTCTATTTCCCATTATGGTTAATGGTTTGGGTACTTACTCCACCATTGTTGATTTCTCACCTGAAGATCCAATCTCCAGAGCTATGGCTCGCCAGGCAATGACCTTTTTGGAGTTGTCTTTGTAATGACGGGTACTTTGGTCATACAATTCGACGTATTTTTCCACCTTGACGACCAGTCTCTCATCGTCCATTCTCGTAATTTATCGCAAACGAAAGAGGGCGACATCCAGTGGTGAGGGGTAGATATGGAGGTGCCTACGGGACCCGGGATGTACAAACCAGCTTTTACAAAGCGCTTTTTCAGGGGCGGCGACGCTCGGGAATAGAAAGGCCTCCACACACCGGCGCCGCAGCGTTGCGTCAAAAAGTCTGCCCCCATTATTCCGGGTGTACTAGCACACAGCGGCGCCGACTAGCCGCGCGGCAGCGTTCCGCGCCGCGCCGCGCCGCCCAACTACTCTTCGAGACAATGTTCTATTCCCGAGCGTCGCCGCCCCTGAAAAAGCGCTTTGTAAAAGCTGGTTTGTACATCCCGGGTCCCGTAGGCACCTCCATATCTCCCCCTCACCACTGGATGTCGCCCTCTTTCGTTTGTGAGAAACAATTACGAGAATGGGCGATGAGAGACTGGTCGTCGAGGTGGAAAAATATGTCGAATTGTATGACCAAAGTTCCCATCATTACAAAGACAACTCCAAAAAGGACATTGCCTGGCGAGCCATAGCTCTGGAGATTGGCTCTTCAGGTGAGAAATCAACAATCGTGGACTAAGTACCCAAACCATTAACCATAATGGGAAATAGACGAAATCAAGTCACATACAGTATAATCACACCATGTAGGTAGAAACCAGATTACTTGAAATATATATATTTTTATTTAAGGCAAGGCAACTTCATTTATATAGCACTTTTCATGCATGAAGCAGACTCAAAGTGCTTCACATAGAAACTGTCTCTCTGGATTTAAGGAAAAATAACATTAAGTGTCTTGAGCACTCAAATAAAATACACTGGCTACTGAATCCAGCACAGCAATAACATCACTGTATTTATCCCGAGGGATAAAAAAAAGTATATATATATATATATATATATATATATATATATATATATATGCAAAAGAGTATACCAGATGACATCATGACTGGCTGCACCATATGGTTCTGCCATTGCATACTTAGTGGAGAATTGAAATATTGGCGTGCCTCTCAGGATCTGCACGGAGCTCCTGGACCACATTGTGGCATACCCCCTGTTCTTGTCTCCGTTCATTGATGGGGGGCGGGCAAGGAGAAGACGAAGGGTTTGGGTGCACCCCATCAATGAACGGAGACAAGAACAGGGGGTATGCCACAATGTGGTCCAGGAGCTCCGTGCAGATCCTGCAGTCTTCTCCTTGCCCGCCTACAGCGCAGGAGAAGAAGGGCAGCCCCCCCTCTGTCTGGCAACAGTTATTTGTTCTGTTGAAATAAAAAAACCTCAATAAAATGTAAAAGAGCTTGCTCAATTAAAATGGATAACTACTGGCTGCAATACATGTAAATGTGTGGCTATGTTAAGGCTATATAGATGGATAGATAGATAGATACTTTATTGGTCCCAATGGACCGATCTCATGCATATGGAATACTTATTCACTAAAGCTTATGGAATTATATTTTTGTGCTTATTTCGAACTTGAACCCATATTTTCAAGGCCGTGCTGGCACCACATCTATGGGGGTAAAATGCATGATGATTGACCGGCGAATTTGAACCCCGGTCGCTGGCGTTCGGGTCTTATACTAATCCACTACGCTAAAGCCGCTATCTCTCAGCGGTTGAAAACACGCGATACATTTCTTACATAGGGTGTATTTAAAGTGAATTCCCTAAATGATAGAATAAGGCAGGATGGACGTTGCTTATGCATTTTTTAATCATCATCATTCTATTCGGATTAATGGCGAACAATTCTGCATTTGGCATAGTTATTTTATAGACAATATGCAGAATCTTTTCACTTATATGCATAGACTGCTTGATCTATCGTAAAGGTGAGAAAAATTACGCAAAAAAAACGCCCCTTTCACGTGAACGCGCACTGAACCTAAAGCGGAAAACCTGGTTAGACTAATTGAATCTAAAGTGAGCGTCGTGGTACCGTTTAACTCTGATTGCGAGTTGCGGCTCTGTCGAGCCAGGTTTTCCCAAGAAAGCCTGGGTATGTTCAGCGAGGTTCGTGGTATACCCCCCCCGGAACCGGCCGAGCTGTATTATTTGAAATGATTGTATCACTGTAAACGTCACAGAGGCAACGTCGTAAGTTGATAATTTCATAATTACATTCATAAGTTAATGTTAGAAAGTACTATTTACATGAAAAATGCATGTGATATATTTGTGGCTAAAAACGTTTCATTTACATTTATTTACATGTGGAAAGCACCTGTTGCAGAGCTAATTTTCGCATTTGTCTTGTTACAGTTTTCACTCTGACCTTGTACAATTAGAAAAAGAGCCACAGTAAAGAGCATCTAAAGCTTACTATGACTCACGTCTTCATTTATAAGGAAGAGTTTAACTAGTTGTATAGCTGCAGTTGCTACACTGCAGTGAGGACAACACAATATGCATCCTATTATTATGAACTGCGCAATATATTCTATCTAAGTTATCTGTTACTCATGAACAAAGTGAAACATGTGGAATAAGAACTTACCGTAAAACTTCAACTCCCTGATACATGTTAACCTCGATACATCTTAGCTTAATGTAACCATGATACATGTTAGTTTAATGTATCATGATACATGTTAGTTCAATCTAAACACAATACATGCCAGTAGTTTAATGTTATCATCATGATACATGATAGAGTTTAAAGTAACCATGATACATTACCTCCCAGGAGGTTAACATGTATCAGGGAGTTGATTGATATTATGAAAGATATCAAATCAAATCAAATTTATTGTCATTTTGTTGATTGAACAACAAAACTAGAAGGCGTTTCTCAGGGATCAAGATCAAGAAGACATACATTACAAACAAACGTCCCAATGATGAATAAATAAATAATAAATAAAGTCCAGTGGGAAGATTTAGGACGCTGGTGCATTGAGCATCCTGACAGCTATATGGATCCTATTATTACGAACTGCTCAATATATTCTATCTAAGTTATCTGTTACTCATTTAGAAAGTGAAACATGTGGAATAAGAACTTACCATCAAACTTCCTCTTCTGTTTCTGTGTTTTCTTTTTCTATAAAATAAAAATGTAAATACAATATCAACATTCGGTTCATTACAAGGTCATCATCTAATAACTCCACCACTTCCAGCTAGGGTCACAGATGTTATTGTTTGCCGTATCAAACCAGTAATAACTCTTACCTTCTGAAGTCGATCAATCAATTCTATATAGGGATAAACAATACAGTAACATGTCAGGACAGCAGTCACTATCATTAGTTAGTCTAATGTCACCATGGTACTTACTTACTGCCCTTTATGCCTACTGGCATGTAGGGCAGCAACAAAGGATCTCCATTCCCGTCTGTTTAGGGTCAGGTTATAACCATGATACATGTTATTTAAATCTATAGATTAAACTAACATCATGGCTATAACCTTGATACATGTTAGTTTAATGTAACCATGATACATGTTAGTTTAATGTAACCATGATACATGTTAGTTTAATGTAACCATACATGTTAGTTTAATGTAACCATGTAACCATGTAACCATACATGTTAGTTGAATGAGTTGAATAAGCTTAATGTAATGCTTACCTCCCAGGACTATGGTTGATATTATGAAACATATGCATCCTATTATTATGAACTGCTCCATATATTCTAATCATGTAGAATCAGTTGAACCAGTTCCTGGTTTCCACTGTGAATTAGCCTCTACACAGAAGAACATCTTGGCAGACTGACTAGTGTAGGGAGACGGCTGCCATTATCGTGGTCAAACAAGGACAGAAGTCTTTCTACCCTTTGTCCTGACGTTACGCTGGCCACATCGCCCCAGCTATGAGAGTAGTGTCTCATATACATGGATAGCTCCATTCTATAATCTAATATCTAGATGATGTTGTTCAGTAGGTCTGCCACTCTGGTCCCTCTGCTAGGTAGGCTCTGACTCTCTGGTACAATTAGATGAAATGTTTTGAATCACAGCGATATCATTTGCTTGGTGTGAGTCAGTAACCGTTGCATATAACTCGATATTAATAAGTTATCCGTTACTTAGGTGAAACATGTGGAATAAGTACTTACTGTTAAACTCGTTCCCCGGTTCCGCTGTTTCCTTTTTCAATACAATAAAAATGTCAATCCAATATGAACATTGGGTTCATTACAAGGTCATCATCAGTGGTGGATTAAGGTGGTCATTGGCCCCTAGGCTACTATTTTTCTGAGGCCCCCTTAATGATCACGCAGAAAAAAACTCAATTTAGTGCCATGTGTAAAAGCGTGCTAGGAATATTACATGGCCCTCACGCACACACTCTGGGAGCACTGGCATACACACACACATTGAGACGGCCTCTGTCACACTAAATTTGTACCGGCTGCCAAATTTGTACCGGGCACGTCATCAATACGTAATCCATTCCAAACCTGCCCGGCAACAGATGATCGCGTCAGGCAACGGACGATCGCGTCGAATGACGTGAAAGGTTCACGATCATTCGCGAACCTTCTATCTAGCGATCCGTTATCTGTATTGTGCTATTTCGTCCTTGACCTGCTTTTAACACTCAGTTTACTTGCTACATTTGATTAAACAATGAAATACAATACAAATATAAAGTAAAAACAAGTGTTATCTAGCGATCCGTTAACTGTACCATGTTATTTCGTCTTTGGCAACATGAGCGCGAATGTTTTTTGAAACCTGCCTGGCAACGGACGACGCGATCATCTGTTGCAGGCAGGTTTGGAATGGATTACGTATGGATGACGCGCCCGGTACAAATTTGGCAGCCGGTACAAATTTAGTGTGACACCTCCACTAAACAGCAATGATACTGAAATCAGGGTGAGTTCCCCATAGCTGCTGCGACCACGTATTACTGGGGACCGACCGACCGACCGAGAACTCCTTAATGAGGCTGGTAAAATCGTATTTGCGCACAACATCGCTCTCAATGGACAGATCAGAGTCGGTGATTCAGTCTGTTTTGGCCCACTGTGGATCTCAGTCTATCTTTAACTAGCGCCAATTTTGAGAGAGAGAGAGAGAGAGAGAGAGAGAGACACACACACACACACACGGGGGGGGGGGAGGTGGCATCTCCCCTTATGACGACATACGTGAACAATTCCAAAACGGCGCGTCTGAGCTTCGTTTTTCAAAAGGGAAAGCAGAATGCCTAGTGCTCGTTTTACACCCAACGCAATTTCTAGCTACTGGGTGAGCATTGGTAGGCTAGGGGAACTCATATAAATGTTAGAATTTTTTGAATTAACATGCCGTGGGATCTTTAAGTACAATTGAAAATAGTCTTGCCAATCCAGGGCCCCTTGCACAGCAGGGCCCCTAGGCTCAGCCGAGGCTAGCCTGGGTGTTAATCCGCCTCTGGTCATCATCTAATAACTCCACCACTACCAGCTAGGTTCACACATGTTATTGTGTTCTGTATCAAACCAGTAATAACACTTACCATCTTATCAATTTGTTTTTGAAAATCTATAGAGAAAAAACAACACACCAACATGTCAGGACAGCAGTCACTATCATTTAGCATAACCCTGACACATGTTAGTTTAATGTAACATTGTGGTGACCCACAACTACAGTGATAAGACATTCACCAAGGGACTGTACCTTAGTTACGTTTGAACTCATGTTGTAGTAACACTTGTATTAATCGAAGTGGAGAGTAAAGCCGACTCGACCCATCTCTCATGTCTCTTGTCTCGTCATTTACCTCACTCCACAATTGGTGACCCCCGACGCGAGTTGGATACGGCTGGAATCTGTTACACAGCGGCGTGGCTTATGACGCGGCTAACGTCGGCGCTATCTATGATGCCACCGTCAAGTTACCAGACTTTTGGCAGCAATGCCCACGGTCGTGGTTCCAACACATCGAAGCCCAGTTCCAGCTGAGAGGAATAACGCAGGACGTGACGAAGTATTTCCGCGTGGTAGCAGCCTTAGATGCCTCGACGACGGCCAGGTGTATGGCGCGGTTGGAGGCTCCTCCAGCTGTCGTCAAGTAAGACGCACTCAAGACGTTCCTCGTTGACCTTTTTGAACTGTCGGAGCTGGAGAAGGCAGACCGCCTGCTTTCCCTGAACGGCCTGGGCGACAGCAAGCCGTCCGAGTTAATGGAGAGGATGCTGGCTGTGCTGGGCTCAGCGGAACTCTCCTTCCTTTTCGCCCATATCTTCCTGCGGCAGCTTCCAGCACCCGTGCGCACCGCACTGGCCAGCTCCCCCCTCTTTGCCTCCAAGGACTACCGGATGGTGGCTGTGGAGGCCGACAAGATTTTCCTCGCCAACAGGCAGCAGTTTGTCCATGCGCTGCTGCCCCCCCAGCACGCGTCGGCCCCGCTTCCGCCCCCGGGGTGCGACCCGGACACCGCAGCCGCTGTGACAGCCCGCCGACAGCGTGACGACGGGTGTTGTTACTACCATGCCAGGTTTGGGGCCAAGGCCAAGCAGTGTCGCCAGCCTTGCAGTTTTGGGGCCCTGGGAAAAGCCCGGGCCGGCGCTCCTTAACAGCTGTGAGCGCTGGTCGGGACTGCAGGCTGTTGTTCGTCATTGACACCTTGTCCGGCCGGCGGCTGCTGGTCGATTCTGGGGCTCAGCGCAGCATCCTTCCGGCGACGCCTGTGGACACAATGGCTGGCGGCCATGGCCCTGCCGATGGCCATGGCCCTGCCGATGGCCAATGGGTGTGCCAACGGCACACCCATCGGCACACCCATTCGTACCTATGGAACGAGGTATGTGGATGTGTGTTTCGGCGGCCGGCGTTTCGGCTGGGATTTCGTCATGCCTGCCGTGCCTACGCCACCCCTGGGGGCGGATTTCCTCTGCGCATACAGGCTACTGGTGGATGTTACGAACTGCCGCCTGATCAACGCCCTCTTTTTTGCTTCGTACCCCTGCACGCTGGGGGGGTGGGGGGGCTTGGTCTTGCGAACACGTTTGCCACCGGGGACCTGTATAACGCCTGCTGGCTGAGTTTCCTGACATCACCACGCCCACGTTTTCATCAGCTGTGGCTAAGCGGAGGAGCACTACTGTGGAGCACTACATCACCACGGTTGGCCCCCGGTCTATGCACGGGCCCGCCGCCTCGACTCTGCCAAGCTCGCGATCGCCAGGGAGGAGTTCGCCACCATGGAGCGCCTTGGCATCGTACGCCGTTGCAACAGTCCGTGGGCCTCCCCCCTGCACATGGTGACCAAGGCTGATGGCGGTTGGCGTCCCTGTGGTGATTTCCGTCGCCTGAACAACGCCACCAACCCCGACCGGTACCCGGTACCGCACATTCAGGACTTCTCCGCCCACCTGGCCGGCGCCGCCATCTTTTCGAAGGTGGACCTGGTACGCGGTTACCATCAGGTGCCCGTCCGCCCGCAGGATGTTCCCAAGACGGCGGTCATCACGCCCTTTGGACTTTTTGAATTTCTGCGGATGCCTTTTGGCCTCAAGGGTGCAGCACAGACATTTCAGCGCCTCATGGATCCTGTTCCTGTTCCTGTTCGTCTACTTGGACGAATTTCTCGTTGCCAGTGCGTCCGCAGACGACCACCTGACGTATCTCCGGCAGCTGTTCGGTCGGCTCAGTGAGCATGGTCTCATTGTCAACCCGGTGCGAGTTTGGCCAGTCATCCATCACTTTCCTTGGCCACCACGTCACCCCGCAAGGGGTGGTTCCCCTCCCGGCCAAGGTGGACGCCATCGCCTGTTTCCCACGCCCGCGCACTGTGAAGTCCCTGCAGGAGTTCCTGGGCATGGTGAACTTCTATAACCGTTTCCTCCCCCATGCGGCCCAGCTCATGCGCCCCTTGTACAACGCCTTGCGGGGCAGGAAGCCTGCAGACGTGTTGGATTGGTCCACAGAGATGACGGCTGCTTTCGATGCTGCCAAAACCGCGTTGGCCAACACTGCTCTGCTGGCGCACCCGTCTCCGACCGCCCCTGTTGCTCTTACTACGGACGCCTCTGATCACGCCGTGGGGGCTGTGTGCGAGCAGTGGGTGGGCGGAGCCTGGCAGCCGCTGGCCTTTTACAGCAGGAAGCTCCGTGACAACGAGAGGAAATACAGCGCCTTCGACAGGGAGCTCCTGGCTCTTTTCCTCGTCACCCGTCATTTCCGTTTCCTGTTGGAGGGCCGTCGGTTCACGGCTTTTGTTGACCACAAGCCGCTGACGTTCGCCATGGCCAAGTCTTCGGAGCCATGGTCTGGTCGACAGCAGCGTCAGCGCTCCGCCATCTCGGAGTACACCACTGACGTTCAGCATGTGGCCGGCAAAGACAATTTTTTAGCCGACTGCCTCTCTCGGGTTGTTATTGGTTCCGTCCACTTGGGCCTCGACTACGCAGCTATGGCTGGGGATCAGGCTACGGACTCTGAGGTACAGGCCTACAGGACGGCCCCCACGGCGCTCCTCATGGAGGATGTGGTATTTGGCACGGCCAACACTGCGCTCCTCTGCGACGTCTCCACTGGCCAACCGCGCCCCATGGTGCCTGCTGGCTGGAGGCGTAAGGTCTTTGACACGATCCACGGCCTTTCCCACCCGGGGGTGAAGGCCTCTGCCAAGCTGGTGGGGGCCAAGTTCGTCTTGCCGGGCCTGCGGAAGGACATCAGGGCCTGGGCCGCTGTCTGTGTGGCATGCCAGCGTGCAAAGGTGACTCATCATACATCATACTTTGAAGAGTGCCCCCTTGGCACTCTTCAAAGTGCCGGAGAGGCGTTTCGACCATTTGAATGTGGACCTGGTGGGCCCGCTTTCACCCTCCCGGGGTTACCGGGGAGGGTGAATTCTGGGGGGGCCTGTGTGGTGACCCACAACAAGTGATAAGACATTCACCAAGGGACTGTACCTTTTAAGGCAAACAGTTCCAGTTTACGACAGTTCCGATTCACGACAGTTCCGATTTACGGCAGTTACGTTTGAACTCATGTTGGAGTAACACTTGTTTTAATTGAAGTGGAGAGTAAAGCCGACTCGACCCATCTCCGTCTCTTGTCTCGTCATTTACCGCACTCCACAATATGATACATGTTAGTATAATGTAACATGAAACATGTTAGTTGATGTAACCATGATACATGTTAGAGTTTAATGTAACATGATTCATGTTAGTTTAATATAACCATAAAACATTTTAGTTTAGCCTAACAATGATAAATGTTAGTTAAATCTAACCATGATACATGTTAGTTTAATGTAATATGAGACATGTTAGAGTTCAATGTATCCCTTAAGTCCCAGGACTATGATTGATATTATTAAACGTATCCATCCTATTATTATGAACTGCTCCATACATTCTAATGTAGAATCCGTTGAATCAGTTCCTGGTTTCCACTCTGAATTAGCCTCTACACAGAAGAACATCTTGACAGACTGAATACGTGTAGGGAGACGGCTGACATTATCGTGGTCAAACAAGGACAGAAGTCTTTCTACCCTTCGTCCCTGCTCTGTGTTGTCATGACGACTCAGTGAGCTACGTTATAAACGCCACTGAGCTGACGTTATGCTGGCCACATCGCCCCAGCTATGAGAGTAGTGTCTTATATACATGGATAGCTCCATTCTATAATCTAATATCTAGATGATGTTGTTCAGTAGGCACCGACTCTCAATTAGATGAAATGTTTTGAATCAGAGGGTTATCATTTGACTTGGTGTCAATAACCCTTGCAAATGACTGGATATTAATAAATGATCTGTTACTCATTTACAAAGTGAAACATGTGGGATAAGAACTTACCAGTTAAATCCTTTTCCATTTTCAGTCTTCTATAAACCAATGCTATGAAGTGATAAACAACACATGTCAGGACAGAAGTCTCTATCATTCAGCATTACCCTGATACATGTTAGTTGAATGTAACATGATACATGCTAGTTTAATCTAACTATGATACATATGTTAGTTGAATGTAATAATGATTCATGTTACAGTTGAACGTAACCATGATGCTTGTCAGAGTTTAATGTAATATGATATATGTAAGGTTAATGTAACCATGATAGATGTTAAGAGTTGAATGTAACATGATGCGTAAAAGAGTTGAATGTAACGCTTACCTCCCAGGACTAACAATATAATGAAAGATATGGATCCTATTATTATGAACACGATTGCCACATATGTAATACATGTATAATCAGTTGAATCAGTTCCTGGTTGTATCTGCACCCCAGAATCACATCTGAAACCAGAAGGACAAAACCACGTTTAGTTCTAAGAGTGGACTGAGTGTTGGACTCCAGGTTGAAAAGGTACTGGGTTCGATCCCCAATGTCCACAACCAACCTGTAGGCCTTCAGGAAGGTTATTGAGCTAGATGCCTGACCCCTACCTGTTCCTAATGACCTGAATAATGTATCGTCAATAAATAAATGTTCTCCATTAAAATACAGGGTGCATAAGTATAGACACTCCCAAGTTAAATTCCCATATAGGTAGGCAGATTTTAATTTTTAAAAGCCAGTTATTTCATGGATCCAGGATACTATGCATCCTCATTAAGTTCACTTAGCCTTTGGAATTAAAATAGCCCCACATCACCACATACCCTTCACCATACCTAGAGATTGGCATAGTTCTTTTCAGTTAGCCTAATAGCTGTTAGTTAGCCTAATGATTTCTCAATGCAAATCAAACCAGCTAATGGGCTAACTGAAATAAAACCATCCCAATCTCTAGGTATGATGAAGGGTATGTAATTATGTGGGGCTATTTTAATTCCAAAGGCTAAGGGTGTCATGGTCCGCCCCTGGTTTTCCCTTTCACCTGCCTGCCACCCTGATCTCTCCTAATTAACCCAATCACCTTCACCTGTGCTCCCCCTATATCAGTCCTCTCCTTCCAAACATTCCCTGCCAGATTGTCTCCAGAGTTTCTCAGAGCTTTCCCGCGACTTGATTCCAGATTCTTCTCCAATCCTTCCAGTTGCCGATTCCTGCCTGTCTGACTACCTCGCCTGCCGCCCAGCCCCTGTCGGTCCGTCTGCTCTTCTGTCCCCGGCTCCCGATCCACCAGCCTGCCCCCCGTTGCTGACCTCTGACTGTCTGACTATCCTGCCTGCCGTCGAGTCCCTGTCGGTTTGTCTGCTTACCCGTTCCTTATTCCTGGTCCGTCCATCTGCCCTCCCGTTGCCGACCTCTGCCTGCCGACTACCCTCTGCCTGCCGACCCGGTCCCTAAATAAAGCCTGGGACATATTGCCCAGGCCTAATTCTTAACATACCATTATTGTACTGTATGTATTGAATATTCAATTAACTCCACTTACATTGTGTGGTGTTGGCATGACAATGTGGCCTCTGAGAATGTGTCTTTATCTGCTGAGACACTACAGAAGAATCCATCCAGGATCTCACACTCGGTGTCTGATGTTGGAGTACACTTCTTCTTAACCTTCAGACCTGTCAATCACAACAGTTACAGAGGAACCTGAGACAACCAGAGAGTACACAACTTCTGATATTACATGAACAACACAACTTCTGATATAAACATGGACAACACAACTTCTAATGTAAACATGAACACAACTTCTGATATCAACATGAACAACACAACTTCTCTGATATTAACATGAACCACAAAACTTCTGATATAAACATGGACAACACAACAGATAGGGGTTGCATTGGGGCATTTCTATTTAAAAATATAGATGTACCTGTGACACACATTGTACAGTTAGAGCATTGCTTCTGTCCGCTAAGGCCTTCTTTGAAAGTACCATCGGGGCACTTTGAGCACAATGTATTGGCTGTCGCTGTGCAATCCCTATGAACCCTATATCCTGTTGGAAAGAACATTTAAAATATGTTGTTTACCAATGGATTTGGTTGAAGAAATCATACAGAACTATTTTGGACAACAGCTTGACAACAGCTGGGTCAATGGACTCTTACCACCAGGACATGCAAGGCAGCAGACCTGTCCCGCTCTGTATTCATCCCCGGGACACGATGGTGATGCAGCACTAGCAACACCATAAGTATTACAAACTGAACATATTAGGAACAGGATTTGTAAGAACATGGTGGTCCAGTTTGTATGACCTTCAGCCATCTGATATTTTTTGGCAGATTTTTGGCAGATATTTCTTCTGTGTGTCAGTGCAAGTCTTGTTATAGGGTTATACTTTGGCTGCCATATCTTCTTTGCCTTGCAGCTATAGACTTTTGTTGAAGTTCAGAAAGATCTGGAGAGATAAAAAAAATATTCAGCAGTTAATAAATGTAATAACTTGTATCTTTAACACGTTTGAGAACTTTAAAGCTGTTAAACAAAGAGCTGTTAACCTTGTATGTCTGCATTAACCGTGATCTAATGCTTATAATTTTTCTGTAACAAATACATTTGTGAGTGATAAAAGTATGTCACAAATATAATGTACCACTTTTATGTTCTTTGGGCTACATAATTTTTCTAGATTGACTTGGTCTTTGGATCCTATGTTTAATATAGGATTCCTTTGGGTGGAACACTCCACCTTATCCATCTGTGTAGGCCTGCACAATGAGCAGGCCCCAGGCCTACAGGAGGTCTGCTCCTGGAGTTATGGCTCTATTGATTGTTGAGCAGATGAGACACAGTTGGTTCTCAATGTGTTTCAGAAAATGGTCATGCTCTTAAAGTTGGCCTCATAATGACAAAATGAGCCTCCATTCTGATAGGCGCCACAACAACAGATTACATTTATCAAATAATATCATTCATGAAGAAACAGTGATCTGTGCTGAGGTGACGTTATCATGTCACGCTGTCCTCACACTGATTCTAGGGGTGGGAGAGCAGACCGCCACTTGGTCACCAAAGTTGCAGTCTGTAACACAGTAATTACTGCTGAACTGGGAAGGGACACTTTTGGGTTCAAATCAAAATACGAGTAACTTCTCAAGGCTGCAGTGTTGTGTGATCACAGAACACGTTCAATTAAGAGGTATAGTTTATGAACTAAGGGTTAATTCATGAAACATCTGCAATATCTCCATGTGCGCCAGGACCACAAAAGAGGCAGCAGGTTATGTGTGACCCCTCCTGCCCTCAACAGTACTACATTTTTATTGTAGTGAGAGAAATGCCCTTTGAGTTCTTCTGGTCCAAGTTGGTGCAATGCATTTAATCCGCCATGTGGGGGCGACACCACGTTCACATGACAGTATTCCTCAGTAACTTTTACTAGGGTTGTCCTCGACTTGTTTTTGCAAAGTCAAATATGAATATTCATCCCGACCTAGACGCATCATTGAGTGATAGTCTAAAAATATACAATGTCTTTTTGAATACATGCGGCTCAATGATGACTTATTTGTTGTCACTTTTGCATGATTTGAACCCTTGTAAGTAATCAGTTGGCTGATTAGGTTGCGCCTCCGCTCAACGACCGAGCACCTCTAACAACAAATTCACTTTTCAAATATGATGACAACGTGTGCATCCGTTCATGTCAATCAATTGGGAAGAAAATATAGTCTACTATTCCCCATAGTTAATATAAAATAGACTAATATAATGTACCGTAATTAAAATACGACATTATGACCCAACCAGTGGCAGGTGTCTGTCATTTGACATTCATTTAATGAATATCAAACCTAACACTGCAAATCACTCATTAGGGTTCGGCTTAACCCATCGGAATGTCTTGCTGGGTCGGCGAAGATTTGAGATCGCCCCTAGTAAATACCTTTTTTTTGGGGGGAGGGGGGGTTGACTTAAAGACTAATGATACATGAGGGTCCAGAGGCTAGCCTCAACTGGTCCGGAGGCTACCCTGA
>NC_044048.1:19431474-19541474 GCF_902167405.1 Gadus morhua | reverse complement strand
TATGACCGGGTCCCCCGGGAGAAACTGTGGGAGGTGCTGCGGGAGTATGGGGTAAGGGGGTCTATCCTCAGGGCCATCCAATCTTTGTACTCCCAAAGCGAGAGCTGTGTTCGTGTTCTCGGCAGCCAGTCAGTTTCGTTCTCAGTGGGTGCTGGTCTCCGCCAGGGCTGCGCCTTGTCACCAATCCTGTTTGTGATATACATGGACAGGATATCGAGGCGTAGTCATGGTGGGGAGGGGTTGCAGTTCGGTGGTCTGAGGATCTCGTCACTGCTTTTTGCAGATGATGTGGTCCTCATTGGATCATCGGCCTGTGACCTTCAGCACTCACTGGATCGGCTGGCGGCCGAGTGTGAAGCGGCTGGGATGAGGATCAGCACCGCTAAATCTGAGGCCATGACTCTTAGCAGGAAACCGGTGGATTGCTTACTCCGGGTAGGAAATGAGTCCTTAGCCCAAGTGAAGGAGTTCAAGTACCTCGGGGTCTTGTTCGCGAGTGAGGGGACTATGGAGCGTGAGATTGGCCGGAGAATCGGAGCAGCGGGGGCGGTATTGCGTTCGCTTACCGCACCGTTGTAACGAAAAGAGAGCTGAGCCGCAAGGCAAAGCTCTCGATCTACCGGTCGATCTTCGTTCCTATCCTCACCTATGGTCATGAGGGCTGGGTGATGACCGAAAGGACGAGATCGCGGGTACAAGCGGCCGAGAGGAGTTTTCTCAGAAGGGTGGCTGGCGTCTCCCTTAGGGATAGGGTGAGAAGCTCAGCCATCCGTGAGGAACTCGGATTAGAGCCGCTGCTCCTTTACTTAGAAAGGAGTCAGCTGAGGTGGTTCGGGCATCTGGTAAGGATGCCCACTGGGCGCCTTCCTTGGGAGGTGTTTCAGGCACGTCCAGTGGCTTTCTGGTGCTGGTGGCTTGCTAAGCTGCGTTGAACACAATGGAACCTAAGCAATGGAACATAAGCAAAGGAACCTAAGCAATGGAACCTAAACAATGGAATGTCGTGGAGATGAGTTCCACGTAAGCAGCGCTTTGCAAATCTACAGTTATGACAACAACCGCCATGACATCACAACCCCTGCACACATACAGAAAACCATTTAAACATGCTCACACACACAGAGCGTAACCTTAACCTTTTCAACCATGTCACCACTTTATAAAAGATATCCTCACTCTCAAAATTAAAATAAATAATCTACATGTAATACATTCATGCCTCTATCAGTTCAGGTTGCAAACAATTGGCATGCATCCAGAGAGAGAGAGAGAGAGAGAGAGAGAGAGAGAGAGAGAGAGAGAGAGAGAGAGAGAGAGAGAGAGAGAGAGAGAGAGAGAGAGAGAGAGAGAGAGAGAGAGAGAGAGAGAGAGAGAGAGATTGTGTGTGTCTGTGTGTGAGAGAGAGATTGGAAGGGGACTGGATTGGAAGTGTCATGAACATGACAATGAACAGAGTTGTGCTTTTCTATGTCAGGGCCCTATGCTGCATTGCATTTGCAAAAGATCAAATTGGCCAAAAGTCTGTCAGTCATTTGTGCACGATGGGGACGAAGTATGATGCCACCATGGCTGAAAACTCGCTCCACTGGAGCACTAGAGGCAGGCACTGCCAACACTCTGATGGCCACTCGGAAGAGTGAAGGAAGAGTCTTCATGTTCAGTGCCCAGAACAAAAGGGCGTTCTGTCCATCGGCTAGGTCTAGGTAGTGACTTTGCTGTAGTGCTGGAGAGGTCCCAACATCCTTCTTCTGTCTCTTATGATATGTAGCAAACAGCCCTTCTCCTTCTCCAAGGTCCTCTTGCTCTTCTTCATCAACCAGAAGCACAGGTTGCTCAGTCTCTGCAGCATCTTGTAGGATCAATTCTGGAAAAACATTTAGCAACAGCAGAAACAAAATAGCCCTTATTACCATTGGTGTTGATGATACAGCGTTGGACTGAAAAATGCAATTATTGATGCTGTCAATAATTGCTGATCAGACTATGAGGAAAAAAGTTGCATTGAAGTCAATAGTATTTATTACCTTTAACTCGTTGTGCCACCTCTGCCTTGATGTCACAATTGACCAACATATGAGGCTCCACCCACAGCAGAGAAAAGGCTGGATCCAAGGCGGCTGCTTTGAGGTAGACTGGGTCTGAAAAGGGGGCAGTGATCCCATCTTGAGTCCTGGCCATTTTCACGTTGATGAATATCCCAAGAAATCTTTTGTTCAGGGATGCCTGGAGAATTCTGACCAGGCCACTCAGGAAACCAACTTGAGTCTTCAGCTTCTCAAGGTGGTGATTGAGGGACAAGACGGATGGAACAACTGCACTGATTGTGACAACCTTCTCTCCCTGTGTCAGATCAGTTGCTTCTCCAAACGGTTTCAAAAACTCCACCAACTCCTTCAACAGATTCCACTCTCGTGGCGTGAATGACAACTCCTTATGCCCAGCCTTTTCTAGAACGGCACAGAGCCTTAGATGATCACAATGGAGAACTGCCTTTACTTGCCTCAGTGTTGAGTTCCATCTTGTGTTGACTGCAGCAGGGATGCCTTTCTGTTCCCCAAATTCACTATCAAACACATCTTTGAATGTTGTGCTTGTGTGCAGCAGTGAGCTAAGTTTTGATAACTTGGAAAGAGAAGGACATGCCACTTTTGTTTCTTTCAAACCGTCTCCCACCACCAGCTGAAGTTTATGTGCAAAACACTGGCGCTGTTTCTTTGCCATAGCAGTATCTACCATTTGCTGTTCTTCCAGGGTTAAGTCACACCAGAGGTCAGGGTCATCAAGAAGATCTCCGTCATCATCCTCTTGTTCACTGGGGAAGCACACAGTGAATGCCTTTCGCATGTTAGCAGCATTGTCACTTATAATGTAGTCCAATTTATCTTTGATGCTGTATTCATCGCATATTGCCTCAAATTGGTCACAGATTCGTTCAGCTGTGTGGGAGCCTTTAAAGCGATTGCAGGCCAAGAGATTTGTCTTTAGCTGTATCCTCTCTGTCTCTCTCTCTATCCAGTGGACAGTGATACCAAGGAATCCCCTCATCTTTCGGTCAGACCAAATGTCCACGGTGACTGAAACATGCTCAGTGTTGCTCAATTGAGTTTTCAATCTTGAACGTCTCTCCCCAGCGAGGCTCTCTGTTTTTGATGTCAACGTTCTGCGACACACTGGGCTGTACTTACTGTCAACTACTGTCAGAAAGTGCCGAAAACTCTTGTTTTCCACAATAGACAGGGGAAGGTTGCAATCAATAATCAAGTCGGACAGTATTGCATTAGTAATAGCTTTCTGCTGTGGATGACTCATGCTGTAATGACCTACACGACTGTCCATGAATTGTGAGATTGAAGGCTGTTGTGGTTCATCTATGATGCTTTTATTCATCTGGTATTCTTCAAATCTGAAACAGGTAAGCATATCAAACAGATGTCAGAAAATGCTAACATTGTGTTAATATTCTTTTTTGGGGTTAATATTAATTGTATTGTATACTTTTAGAGTGTGTGTTTTAACATTTCATTGATAAAATACATTTCATTTGCAGTGTCGCCTTACTTATTAATAATATTTTGACTGTTTGACTCAAACAGCCCTTTCCAACAGGAAACTGATGTATGCTTGTTAATTCACTCTCTCCAATACACCAGATTCCATTGGCAAAAATGGCCATTTCTATCAATGGAATCTGGTGTGCACATACAATCTCGCTTAAAAAAAAATCCTAAACTATCCAGTCTCAAGCTTTTGGTTAATTTAGAATCACCCCCGTGCTTCTGGTGCAGACATTCATAAAGCGGTCCGAGTTAAATCAACCCTAAACGTTCGTTTTCAAAGATGTGCAACTCACCGAGTGGTGATCCACATTTTTATGTCAAACACTCTAGCACTAGCAGCTATTTCATCCATGACAACCCAGAAATGGGGGCGTGCAAACGAGTGAACTTATACATACATACATGAACCCACAGGAGATACAGTTTACCATGAACCCACAGGCAGAGCCGGATTAAATAAATGGACTACACTAGGCAGACTGTATTTTTTGGGCCCCCCTCCATCGATAACCTAACCTAACCCTAACACTTACCAAAGTTACTAATAAAAGTTAATTCACATTTTACATAGCATAGTCTTTGGTTACAAGTTGGTTATTTGTACGCCAAAATAAGTCATGTGTTATGTATATTAAACAGTCTATCACACTATTTTTTGATTTTTATTATTTATACGTTATTACACAGCTCTATTAAATGCCAGAAAATGCAGAAAATCTTAATTAAATGTGTTGATTAAATTGAATAGTCGAATAAGTAGTCAAATATACAAAAACGAATAAAATATGCAGTCAGAGAAAGTGTGCTGTAATGGTAAAGATGTTAATCTTCAGGGGGATAATTTTCAGCCTTCCAGCACCACAGGCCTCCATTGCAGTAGAAACACACACAGCATCATCACGATCTTGTGGAGAAATAATAAAATGTATATATAAGCTGAAAGACAGCTGTTTGAGATTTGAATATACCGGTACTTGGTTTGTTCCTCATATTTCATTTCATTATAGTAGAAAGTATAGCCCTATATTATACATTTAATTTATGTCTTCACTTTACTTATTAAGATTTAGATTTTTAAATGGAAAACTTACATTTACAGATGCTTTCTCCTGAGTTTTGATGAGGCAAAGTCCTCTATGATGTCGTCAAAATCCAGGGAGGTTGTAAATGTATTCTCAATTGCCATCAGGGCAAAGGCATTCAGTTTTTTTTCTGTAACTGTTGCTCTCCGGTATGTTTTCACCCGTTTCAACGCAGAAAATGATCTTTCTCCTGAACAGTTTGCAATCGGTAATGTCAGATACATGCGAAGGCAAATGTCCACATTAGGGAAAGCATCCCTCAAGCCTAGCTCTAGGAGCTTCTTGTACATGGCCATGACTGATTCTTCATCTTTCACCATTGAGATGAACTGGCAAAACTCTGCTGTAAAGTCCTCCTCAAGATCCTGAGGGTATATTTTCTTTAGTTTTTCTGTGGCTGCACGGATTTGTTCAATGTCCATTGATTTTGTTTTAGTGAGGAAACCAAATTTCTCCTCCACATTTTTGTATGCGTCTTTGCGTCGTTTCAATTCTTGTGACAAGCAGTCACAGATGACATAATGTGTGTCAATCAGGAATGCTTCACGGCCTGAGCGCTGCACCTCTGGACCTGCAGACTCACCGAACATAATTTTCTTCAATCGTCTTCTTTGGCTATCTGCTTTGTATCCCTCTGTTGCTGTGAGAGTTTTGGCCTCTGCTTCATAGACATTGAAATCATTTCTGGCCTGTCCTACGAACTCTATGAGTGAACTGTACAGAATAGGAACTGTACATACATCAATTTGTACCTGCTGCAATGCTTTGCTGGTGAAATTGATTCTTCTCAGCAGGGCATCCCACAGTACCGTCATAACTGCAGTTTCAAGGGTGTCCATCACTGTTCTTAATTGACTCGCCTCATATTGAGCAGCTCTGGGGGTTCCATGGTTAACTTTGATTTCATTCAAAGCATCCTGAATAGCTTTGTAGCCAAATCTCAGAGCTTTTGTTGCATCAGCTCTCGCAGACCACCTTGTGCCGGAAAGGCTCTTCAGTGTCAGACCTCGTCCACATTTTGTGAGGTGGGCTGTTAAAATCTCCCACCGCGAAGTTGAAGCTGAGAAAAAATTGTAAAGATTTTGAATGAAGCCAAAAAATGAAACTGCTTCTAGGCAACATTCTGCTGCACATGCACCGACTAAATTAAGAGAATGTGCAGAACATGGTACGAAGTCAGCATTAGGATTTATATTTTTTATTCTAGCCTGCAGTCCAGAATATTTCCCTGCCATATTACTTGCATTGTCGTAGCTCTGCCCACGACAGTCCATCAAATTAATGTCCAGTTCTTTTAACTCAGATTTGAGTGTTTCCTCCATGTGCTCTGCAGTATGACCATGTAGTGGTATGAACTCCAAAAATCTCTCGACAGGCTCCCCACTTTTCTTCAGGACATAGCGAATTATCAAAGCGAGCTGATCAACATGTGTGACATCAGGTGTTGAGTCCACAATGATGGAGAAATACTTGCCATCTTTAACTTCCTTTACAATGGCACGCAGAACCTTCTCAGCCATCAGCTGAATAAACTCATCACAAACTGTAGAGGACAGGTAACTGGTATTTCCCCTGCCCTTGTTTCCGTATCTGGCTAGATGTTCTGACAGTAGTGGATCAAAGCGACTAACTAACTCCAAGCATCCCAAAAAGTTCCCATTGTGGGGTGATCCTACTAACTCATCGTCCCCACGGAAGGGCAGTCCTCGCGAAGAAAGAAACTGAATAGTGGCCACTATACGTTTCAAAATGTTGAGCCAGTATGCCCTCTCAGACTCCTGTTGCTGTACTATGTTTGAATCTATGCGTGCATTTTTATTTCCAAGTGATGATAGACTTAGCACAGCAGTGCGATGATCCATACAATTCTCATGTTCATGCAAGCGATTAGCACAGTTTTTCCAGTCATTAAATCCAGTGACAAATTGATTGTCTTTTATACTGAACAACTTGCAGCAGTAACAGAATACACTACCAGTAGACGGTGAGTACACTAACCATTTTCTTGACAGGGTTTCTCCATTTAGCTTTTTTCTAAAGAAATGTTCCTTAGTTAAGCTTCGGTTAATGTCTCCATATTTCCTCTTTGATGCAGAGAAATCTCCAATATTTTGACTGGGATGGTTTCGTGCAAAGTACTCACGCATCCTGTCGTCAATTTGGTCCCACTTTGCAGGATCAGATGGATAGCTGGTCAATACCCTTACCGGGTCTAAAGGCTCCGTCAAAATGATATTGGGCTCACTTTTTCTGGCCGGCTGCTGTTCTTCCATCATTTTGTCATTCTGTGACGGCGCTGATGTTGACGGCGCCACAGCGTCTTCCGCCGCGTCTTCGGGCCGCGTCTCCGGGCCTGGCTCCGGGCCTGGCTCCGGGCCTGGCTGCGGGCCTGGCTCGGCCTCTGGCTCGGCCTCTGGCTCTGCTGACACGAGCAGGTTCACAGCTGTCGGACGGCTGCCCGACAGAAACTTCTGTAAAGCCCCCCGCTGTTTCTTGTTTTGTTCCTCTTCATTTTTTTTCTTTTTACGTTTTGCCGCACCCGAAAGCATCTTGAATGTTAGCTTACTCAAGAAACGTCTAGCTTTATTGTTCCGCTTAGTCTTGACCCGCTGACCTCCCCTCGGACTTAACTGATTGGCGTTAATGTGACGTAACGTTAAGATAAACAACGTCACTTTTTTTAGTTAATTAATATATATTGATATATTATAACTGAAATAAATAGTAGGTAGGACATTTGTATTGGCTATTTAATTTTTTTTTTTTTTTTTTTTTTGTACTTCTGTCTGGGCCCCCCCCCGCCCATCAGGCCCTAGGCACGTGCCTAGTTTGCCTTTGGGTTAATCCGGCTCTGCCCACAGGAGATACGGTTTACCATGTTTGTAAAGTCAAGGTGACGTTAACAGTGAGTTTACAGCCTCATTGATATGTAGCTAGCTAGCAATTAAGTTAGCCAACAAGCTAGTGTTGGCTTTGATTCAAGACTTACCGTTCTTTGTGTAACTTCAAATGTCGGACGAAGTTCGACGTTGTCGCGTCTCCGTCTGTTATCTTGCTCCCACAGGTTTTACATACAGCAATTCTTTTTTTTTTTTTTTTTTTTTTGCTTATCACTTCATAATTTTTGTACCCAAAAGAAACTACCTTTGGTATCATTTTTGCCTAAGGGTGCGCGTGTGTGTCATGTATGTATCATATAGAAACAACGTGGATCTAATTTGATTGGATGTCGTGCCGCACACAGGTGCAAAGGGAGATAGAGAGGTCAGTGTCGTGTAAACATACATTTTAATCTTTAGGTTCGAGGAAAGTAGCAAGTCTTTTCAAGTCAAAAGGGTCAAGTCCAAGTGAAGTCACAAGTCACTGATGTTAAAGTCCAAGTCGAGTTGCAAGTCTTTTTAGATTTATTCAAGTCGAGTCTAAAGTCATCAAATTCATGACTCGAGTCTGACTCGAGTCCAAGTCATGTGACTCGAGTCCACAACTCTTTGTTGGTCAATGAAATGATTGAATAAATGTTCAACATGCATGCATGTAGCCTACTACTTTGACTTTCTAATCTTCTGGCGAAATTACCCAGGTTAAGTGTAAATATTAAGCATATATAAAGCACATACGTGCCTTTTTTTTCATAAATATCCTTAATAAAAGGTTGCTAGGTTACGGGGACTCTGGCGACACTGACGCCACTCCGTCTGCCTTGTTTTTATTTAAGTTTTTTCAAGTTTTCGCAATTTAATCTATTTTATTTTTATGACAAAGTTTGTCATACGTTTTAACTTCGTTTTGGCCTTCTTTTGTCACAATTTTTTCTTGCACTTTACCCCATCCTGAGCTTGATTTTGGATATCCAACGCCTCGGTCGATCTGAAGCTGGTTGCCTGTGCTCCACCGCTGCTGTTTTTGGGCTACTCGATGTCTCTCTCCCTCTCCTTCATCCTGTCGGCGGATTTGACGCTGACCAGCAGCTAGGTTAGTCGGTTGACTAATAACTAGCCCTCCCAGGGAGATTGAGGCTTTGCGCTGTGCTTTGCCTGAGCTGCTGTAGCCTACTAAACATGGGATATATCTACACCGCGGAGCAGCTCCAACAGCTTGCCTCCTATGCCATCAGTTCCATCGATGAAGATGTACTCCAGCTTTGCCAGGTTACGGGGATCCGTCGGAGGAAGCGCTACATACACAGAGGGTCTCGTCGCTCCTTCAAGATCTACAATCGAGCAACGGAGGATGCCATACCGACTATCCAGTCTCGGCGCGGCTCTCCTGGACGATCCTCTCCTGTAGGCAACTCTGCCCCCCGCAAGGAAGTCTTCCATCAACACTTCACAGGCCGGAATGATCTCTCCCTGGCTCGTTGTTCGTGGGATCCGAGGTTCCCCTGCCATGTAGGCCTATCCATCACCCCGCACCGACCTCAAACACCTGTCAGCTCTGCTCGTCCGAGATTGCGGATCCGTAGCGGTGGGGTGAATCCCCTGAACATCCGCCCTCTGGAATACTGCCGTCACCCCCAGACTGTGATTCACTCCACAGCAAAAGCCGCCCTGGTCAACAGCAGGTCTGTGTCGAACAAAACTTTCGTTTTAAATGACTTTTTCTCTCGTCACAATCTGGACTTCCTATTTTTAACCGAGACTTGGATAGGCGCTGGAGTTGGTCAGTCTTCTGTTTTCAGCGAACTTTGCCCCACCAACTGCTCGTTTATTAGCATGCCAAGGTGCGTTGGAAGAGGAGGCGGAGTAGCTCTCGTTTTCAAGAATGATTTTAAAGTACGGACACTCTCTGTAGGCAGTTTTTCCACTTTCGAACTGCAATGCATAATTGTAGAATCTGCCACGTCCCCACTGGCTAGTGTTCTGATCTATAGACCCCCTAAGCCTGACAAAGACTTTATAACAGAATTCTCTGACTTTCTGTCCCATTTTGTGTCATTGTACGATCGTCTGCTCATATTTGGTGACTTTAATATCCAGTGGTGTAGTCTATTTTATTGTAGTGGGTATACTGTGATGATTCCCTCCCAGCCTCGTACAAACCCGTCCCACCGGTACGTGTACGTGTGTGGCACTTATGGGATGTCGCACCACACTCACCAACGCAGGGGTCTACAACCCGCTGACCTTTAACGATTATCAACAATCATGTAATGCTGAGTAGGTTTATCAGTTTTAATAACAGTATGAACAAATAGAAGACAAAAATGACAAGTTGTGCTTTGTATATCTATAGTAGCAATAGCACATGCTAAACAAGGACAAAATCTACTCAAAATAATTTAATGAACTGTTTACAACCATGGCTATGAGAAGGAGATGACAGGAGACTAATGTTTCACTCTTTCAATTGCTCTAATTTGAGCTCTTACTGTTGTTATCTAACATACCATACAGTAATTGAATTGTGTAAAAGTGTGAAATTACTGCACCTTAAAAATGACCATGAATTAGCTATACTCTCATTTGCATAGTGATTAACATTATGAATTTCAATTGTGTATACCAACTGTATGTTGGCTGACATTTACCTAACTTGTTTTCCCTCCACTCTAACCAAGGATGCCTGTTTTTAAATTCCCTAGCCTGACACCCAGTCTGAAAGGCTGACCAGGGGGTTCTCATCTAAAAGTAACAAGGAGATATAAAGTGGGATTAAAACATTGTCTTCTGTTGACTACTTATTATGTGGTTTACACATTAATATGTGAGGACTGGACACACACACACGCACACACACGCGAGAAGGAGGGGCTCGGCCCGCCAACTAACGTGCAGAGATGCAGGGGCAGCTTCGCGCTTCGTAACAGAGACAGGGCAGAGCGCGAGCGCGCAGGGGGAATTTTATGAATGTGTGAATGTAGGAGATAACTTCCCCTGCTTAGAGTATTTTATTGCAGTTATACCCAACCGATATTTGCGAAAAATAAACACAGAAGTGAAAGATCTGTCACAAGACGATTGATACGTATCCGTGCATATTTTTAAGTGGGTATACGCAAATCCTGGTGCGTTCCTAGTGGGTATACGGCGTATACCTGCGTATCACGTAGACTACACCACTGTTAATATCCATGTCTGCTGTCCAGACAGACCCATGGTCAACGAATTCTGTGGTTTAATAGATGCCTTTGGTCTCACTCAACATATAAACAAAGCTACACATTTACTGGGACATACACTTGACCTTATTTTATCATATGGTTTTTCTGTTGATAATATTGTAATTGAGGATGCCACTTTCTCTGATCACAGACCTATTATGTTTGATGTTACCCTCTCCAATCATCTGCCAGCTACTAGAGCTCAAGGCCATTACTCTCGCCATATAAACTCTCTTACTGCAGCCCAGTTTTCTGATAGCTTTCTCAGTCAAACTGTTGCTTCTACCATTGCAACAGCAGCATCATCCTCTTCCAGCCCAGATGAATTAGTCAGCCTTTTCCACTCTTCCTGCTCCTCCATACTTGACTCTGTAGCTCCTCTCACATACATCCGCCCCAAACTAAAATCTCGATATAGGTTGGATGAGGCCACCCGCTCTCCCAGGCAGGCCTGTCGTAAAGCCGAAAGAAAATGGAAAAAGGATCACCTTACTGTCTCCTTTGAAATTTTTAAAACTGCTTTAGCTGCTTTCCAGGCTGCAGCAAAAAAAGCCAGGGCAAAGCACCTCTCTGATTTGATCAGTAAACACTCAAACAGACCAAACATTTTATTTAGCACTATTAACTCTGTTATCAACCCTGTTAACTCCCCAGCTGCTGATGTATCTACTGCTACCTGTGAGGAATTCCTTAAGTTTTTCATTAACAAAATAAAGAACATCAGATCACTGTTTACCTCCCCATCACCCACTCCACCTGATTACTTTGGTACACCAGTTATTTTTAACCAATTTCAGCCCATTTCTCTCTCTGAACTGCGGGAATTAGTATTGCACACTGCATTCCCCCATGATGCCATTCCCTCCTCTATCATTAAGGATGTTTTTGATGCAGTTGGCCCTTCAATTCAAATAATTCTAAATTCATGCCTTACATCTGGCACTGTCCCCTCATGTTTTAAACATGCGGTTGTCCAACCCCTGTTAAAGAAACACAACCTTGATGCTAAATGCCTGAATAATTACCGTCCCATCTCTAAGCTTCCTTTTATCTCCAAAGTCCTAGAAAAAGCTGTTCTGTCTCAGTTGACTCCCTTTCTGACCACCCACAACATACTTGAACCTCTTCAATCAGGTTTTAGATCCCTTCACAGCACCGAAACAGCCCTGCTCAAAGTAACCAATGATCTCCTCCTCACTCTGGACTCTGGTGATAATGCCATCTTAATACTACTTGACCTCAGTGCTGCTTTTGATACTGTAGATCACAACATCCTCCTCACCCGCCTGGACCAGCAGGTGGGCATTAGGGAGACTGCACTACTCTGGTTCAGCTCTTACCTTAAACATAGGACTTTCTCTGTCTCTATTGGTCAGTTCTCGTCATCATCCGCCCCTGTCTCATATGGGGTCCCCCAGGGGTCCATCCTGGGTCCCATGCTGTTCGGCCTGTATATGCTCCCACTGGGTGACATTATTAGAAAGCATAAGATCTCTTTTCACCTCTATGCCGATGATTCGCAGCTGTACTTGCCCTTAAAATCTAGGGACTCCATCCAATCTCTCCTGGTCTGTCTTGAAGACATCAGAAACTGGATGGCTAACAACTTCCTCCAGCTAAATGGTGACAAGACTGAAGTCATAATTTTTGGTCCCTCCAAGGCAAGACACACTGCACTGTCAAACTTAGGTCACCTCACGCCTCTTGTCAAACCCCATGCCAGAAACCTTGGTGTCATCCTCGACTCTGAACTCTGTCTTGACAAACAGATCAGCACTGTAGTCAAAAATAGTTTTTACCAGCTCAGAGTGATCTCCCGCCTCAAATCCTTCCTATCCCACAACGACCTCGAGATAGTTATCCATGCCTTTATTACATCACGGCTGGATTATTGCAATTCCCTCTACCTTGGCCTCCCCCAATCCTCACTCAGACGTCTGCAGCTGGTCCAAAATGCAGCTGCGCGTCTTTTAACTGGCACCAGGAGGCACGAGCACATCACACCCATTCTGGCCTCCTTGCACTGGCTCCCAGTTATTTTTAGGATCCAATTTAAAATTGTTTTATTTGTTTATAAGGCACTCAATGGGCTGGCCCCGGCCTATATCACTGAGCTTGTTCAGCCCCACTCTGCCCAAAGGTCCCTCAGATCCTCTAACAAAGGGCTTCTGTTTGTGCCACACTCACGGCTCAAGCAGAGAGGTGATAGAGCCTTTGCCATTGCTGCTCCACGTCTGTGGAACCAGCTCCCCCTGGATATTAGATCCGCCCCCTCCATTTCTGCCTTCAAACCTAGGCTAAAAACCCACCTCTACTCCCTGGCCTTCCTTGCCCCTTGACCTTTTAGCCTACCTCCTGTTCATGTCTGTGTGGTATGCCCTGGGAATGAATGTTCCCCCTTTGTATTATTATGACCTCTATGTATTGTTGTGTTGTTGTATTTTATTCACTTTTTATCTTTATTTATTATTATTATTATTGTTATTTTTAATTATCATTATTATTTTTATTATTTTTTATCTTATTGTACAGCACTTTGGTCAGTGTATGCTGTTTGTAAATGTGCTCTATAAATAAAACTTACTTACTTACTTACTTAATACATAAAGTGGTGCAGTAAGAATTAAATGACGTCTTCCAAGTAGCTCTAAGCATTGCTTATTAATATTAGACCAAAAAAGACTCGTAATGGTAGGTAAAACAATACTTTATTAAAGCATGCAATTGTGTTGTAGAACAAAATAAAAAATAAAACGCATGAAGTGCTTGCATGATATTGAAGCCTACAGCGATCATTAGTTAACGTGTGTGGTGGACGGTACCAACTTGTCATTTGTTTACCCAGGTGCCATAGCAACAACATCGCTACCTCTCATTGGCTGAATCTTTGAGAACGTTGTAGACTCAATCAATGTAAGGTCGCGGGGAGACGAAGCTCTGTTCGTTTGTATATTTTATTTACGTGACCATATTTTTGTTTGATGTTAAAAAAAAAAGAATCAAAAAAACTGTTCTCTTGTTGGAACAGAGAACAGTTGGAACCAGTTCTTGTCGTTCGCGACCGACTAACTAAAGGTATCCCTATTGAACGAGCAATGGGCGTGTTTGGCAGAGCAATGGGCGTGTCTGGCAGAGCAATGGGCGTGTTTGGCAAGTGGCTCCGGCTGCAGATAGACCCTACTCCCCGGTTTAGTAACTTCGCCGGAAGTTACTAAACCGGGAGTTACTAAACCGGAAGTTTAAGCAAACTATAACGGCAAAATAATAAGATTTTTTACATTTGCGAATTCAAACTGTAAAGTAATTATTTAAGAAATAAATGCAATAATATTAAATGCCTGAAGAGGCAACACACAGGTCATTAAGGAGCAGGTAGTGGTTAGACAGTAGTCAAAGTGTCAAAGTCAAAGTGTGTTTATTGTTGCATGTACCAAATTGCTTCAGCACAGCAAAATTCTTACGACTTGGCAAGCATCATTCATCTACGCAGTAGACGTCATACATATAACAAAAATAACATAAAACTCTAAAAAAATATGACAATAAAATGTAACATTTAACATACAACAATTTAAAAAACAACATATATCTCTGTAGCAGAGTACAGTAGAAGGGCTAGCAGCAGTTTAAGTGTGAATAGAGAATAAGTTAAAAAGAAATGCTAAGCATAAGTTAAAAGTTTTTAAAATTGTGCAAATATATCTATGAAGTGAATTGTATGAGTGGGGGAGCAGGGAGTAGGTGGAGGTGGCAACTGTTCAGAGGTTCAGTGTTTCTGATTCAGAAGCCTTACAGCCAGGGGGAAAAAGCTATTTGTGAGTCTGGTAGTCCGTGTTCGGATGCTCCGGTAGCGTCTACCAGACGGCAGCAATGAGAACAGTCCATAGCCTGGGTGGCTGTTGTCCTTTAGAATCTTTTTTGCTTTCCTCAGGCATCTACTGTTGTAGATGCCTTGCACGGAGGGGAGATGGCTGCCGGTGATACGCTCCGCTGTCTTCACCACCCTCTGCAGGGCCTTGCGGTCGGCAGCGGAGCAGCTACCATACCAGGCAGTGATGCAGCCTGAGAGGATGCTCTCAATGGTGCATCTGTAAAAGTTTGTTAAAGTTTTTGAAGACATGCCAAACTTCTTGAGTCTCCTCAAGAAGTATAGCGGCTTCTGTGCAGTTTTGACTGCTGAGCCTGCCTGCATGGACCAGGTTAGGTCATCCTTGATGTACACACCGAGGAATTTGAAGTTGGAGACTCTCTCCACTTCAGCTCCCTCGATGTGTATGGGGTCCTGACCCCCCCTCTGCAGCTTCCTGAAATCCACGATCATTTCCTTGGTTTTGCAGACGTTGAGAGACAGGTTGTTGTCTTGGCACCATTCTGCCAAGACCCTTACCTCATCTCTATAGGCGGTCTCATCGTTGTTAGAGATGAGACCCAGGATGGTAGTGTCGTCTGCAAACTTCAGGATGATGTTGGAACTGTGTGTTGCCACACAGTCATGCGTGTACAGGGAGTACAGGAGGGGACTGAGTACGCAGCCCCGGGGGGCCCCGGTACTCAGGGTCAGTGAGGAGGAGGTGTGGTTGCCCATTCTCACCACCTGGGGTCTGCTCGTCAGGAAGTCCAGGATCCAGTTGCACAGGGGTGTTTTAAGACCCAGGCCCCTGAGCTTCGGGACGAGCTTGGCAGGCACAATAGTGTTGAATGCTGAGCTGTAGTCCACAAACAGCATCCTCACATATGTGTTGCTCTTTTCCAGGTGGGAGAGGGTGGCGTGTGTAGCTAGGGCAATGGCATCGTCTGTTGATCGGTTTGGACGGTATGCAAACTGAAAGGGGTCCAGGGTGTTGGGAAGGGTAGAGCAGATGTGGGTTCTGACCAGCCGCTCAAAGCACTTCATAATTGTGGAGGTCAGTGCTACAGGGCGGTAGTCATTCAAGCAGGTTACTGATGTTTTCTTTGGTATGGGGATGATGGTGGCCTGTTTGAAGCAGGTGGGGACTTCAGACAGATGCAGTGATAAGTTGAATATGGAGGTGAATACCTCCGCAAGCTGGTCAGCGCACCCCCTGAGGACGCGGCCTGGGACTCCATCGGGCCCCGATGACTTCCGGGGGTTCACCCTTTGGAGCTCTCGCCTCACGTCAGCTACGGTCAGGGACAGAGTGTAGTCGTCCTGGTCCTCGGCCAGTCTTGCTGAAGGAAGGGGGTTGGTTGCCTCAAACCTTCCGTAAAAGGTGTTGAGGTCGTCAGGGAGAGAGGTGGTAGGCTGATCATCACTGCTATTTCTCCCTTTATAGCCAGTGATGTGTCGCAGGCCACCCCACAGGCGTCGGGGGTCAGAGCTGAGGTAGGTGGACTCCAGCTTGTCCCTGTATTCTCTCTTTGCATCTCTGATGGCCGTCCGCAGGTCACATCTGGACTTCCCCAAAGCCTCCTGGTCACCAGAGTTAAAGGCAGAGGACCGTGCTTTGAGCTTAGCACAGACATTACCATTTACCCAGGGCTTTTGGTTTGGGAAGGTCCTAACACTGACCCTAGGTACGACATGTCCCCATCAGCTGCAACAAAGAACATCTGCCAATCTGTTGTGTCAAAGCAGTCCTGCAGAGTGCTAATGGCTTCAGTACTCCAGCGTTGAACTGCCCTAGAAACCGTTTTTTCCTGTTTTAGGCGCTGTCTGTAGGTAGGGATAAGCATAATGGAGGTGTGATCCGATTTTCCGAAAGCGGGGCGGGGGAGGGGTTTGTAACACTTTCGAATCTGTGAGTAGCAATGGTCAAGAATCTGATCACCCCGGGTAGGAAAGTTTATGTGTTGATAAGAGACAGTACAGAGACAGTACAGAGACAGGTCATTAAGGAGACAATACAGAGACAGGTCATTTAGGAGCAGATAGGGGTACGTACGGATTCCGTGCACCGTACGGATTCCGTACGGTTTTTGCATACCTAATAGCCGCGGCTATTAGTTATTCGCTCCGGCTATTAGGTATGCAGAACGAGCCCCTCCCTCTTCTTTGCTTGACCACTAAGTTTGAAGGCTGTCTAACCAATCAGTGAAGAGAAATACCAAGTCACGCATTGTCGAGAGCTGCAGTGCCTCCATGTTTCGCCGTAACCTAAAGCTGTGTTGTCTTTGCTTTACACACACAACACACAGCGCACCGCACACCCCACCAACGGACATGCGACTCCGGGTAACGGTTGCCGGCAACACTACACACAACATGAATACCCAGACTCCCTGGGGGGTAGGAGTCGCCACACAGCCCCCAACTTAGGGGTCAGACGTCCCGACGACCCCAACACCCAATGCACAGTCCCGAGTGTTCAGGGGGCCGGCGCCGCCGCCTTGGCCCCTGACAGTGGCGGCCCCGTTGCGGCACAGCCTTCCTCCCTGGTTGGGACGCCCGTCTCCAACCGTCCGCAGAGGTCCTGGGGGTGTGGTCGGGGAGGGACCACCTCCTTCGGGGCCCCCACCAGTTTCTGCCGTAGGGGGCGCTGGAGGGCCGTTCGGGGACCCCATACTCCGCCCTCCGCCGTCTGGCCCGTCGCCGGCCATGCCGGCGGTTGGGACGCAGTCCTTGACCCGCTCGAGGTCCGGTGGCCTGGGTTTTCGGACCCGTTCCTCTTCCTGCCCGGACTGGGAAGCCACTGTCCTTGTGCCACGGGAGATGGCGGCCCCAGCCGCGTCCACCTTGGCACCACAACGACGGCAGCAGTGCCTGGCCGGACAAGACTGGTCCTGGAAATCATCCTCCTGCAGGCTGGGTTGGTCGGAGAGCTCCCGCTCCGCCTGCTCCGCCACGTGGAGAGCCACATCGGGGTCGGGGGCATGGTGAAGCGGACGTGCTGCCCCAGCCGCGGCAGGGCAAGTCCCTGAAGGAAGGCATGCAGGGCTACCTCATCCCTAGCCGCAGAAGGGATGCCTGGATAACCCCGCTGGCATACAGCTGCAAGTCTGCTGTGTAGGCCCCCAACCGTTCCCCCTCCTGCCGGCGGCGTCTGTTTAGCAGCTCACGGCTGCTAAACAGCCCGCTGCCCGAAACGCCTCTCCAAGGCCCGTGTCAGGGCCCCGAGGTCCCGTCGATCCGCTGGGGCGAAGTCCAGGAGCGCCTGCACCGCTGTCCCCTCCAGCGCCAGGGCAAGGTGGACGACCGCCTCCCCGGCACCCCAGCCATTGTGCCACTCGACTAGCCAGAACTGTGCCAGGTATGGCTCCAGCTGCGTTGACCTGGAGAACTTCGGCAGCCTAACCGCTATCCTTGCCACCAGGGGGCCGTGGGCAGCTGCTGGTTCTCCGGTCCTTCCGGTCGTGACCACAGGGGGGTGCTGCGCTCCCATAGCGCAGGGTGCGTCGCTCTCCATGGGCTCGACTGTCGTTCTCGAGTCCCTCTCCGCGTGCGCAGGCCACATCCCGCGTCTGACACCAATGTGGCGATCAGTGCGGGAAGGACGAGACGGGAGCCCAGGTTAAGCAGTGACGCAACTCTCGTGTCTCATACACCGCACGACCCCGAGAGCTGCCTTTATTTAACACACACACACAACACACAGCGCACCGCACAGCCCACCAACGGACATGCGACTACGGGTAACGGTTGCCGGCAACACTACACACAATAAACAATACCTCACAACACACAACTACATTTTACTGTGCACACAGCCCAAACCCGTGAACCTCAACACGAAAAGACAATAAAAACCCTTTTCCCCAAACAACATGAATACCCAGACTCCCCGGGGGGTAGGAGTCGCCACAATATTGACCGCTGTCAAGGAAAGTGCGTTTTTGCCTCTGATTCACGTCATCTGTATCACTCTGCAGTCCGGTAACTTATCAAAAAAACACACCTTTTTACACTAGCCTTCCCCACCTAATTCCCACCTTAGGGCCCGTGTCCACCAAAAGCCTTTTTAAAAGGCGGAGCGCCTGTCTGCAATGCATTCTCTATGGCAGGACGCGCTTGCAGCGCACCTTTTAAAAAGCTGCCCGGGGCGGTTAAACGCTCCGCGCGCCTCGCGCTTTTAGACGCGCGCCCCAGTTGAAAACAGTTGAACTTTTGAAGAAAAGCGCTCCACGTCATCGGCGCTTTTTTCGAACGACCAATCAAAATCGAGGAGGAGGCAAGGCTAAAAGTATCAACAGAACACAAACTGAAACAAACTGAAATATGTCGGACGAAATTTTAATAACAGCTGTGAGTGAGTGTCCGGACCTGTACGACCTCACGTTAAAGGTGGTATTCCCCGTACTGCCTCCTGCCACGATTAATGCTGTGGACCCACACTCTCCTCCGGGCAACCACGACAGGCACCGGGGGATCGTCCGCAACCTCCGCTGCCACGGCAAGAAGCGCCTTTTTTGAGCGGCGCGCACAAACGCGTTGAAAGCAGTTCACGGAGCGCTCCGCCTTTTAAAAAGGCTTTTGGTGGACACGGCCCAGAGTACCATATTAAGCGCTATATAAATTTCATTTATTATTATTATTATCAACCCCAGCGTATTCGGTTGCTTAGCGACGTCAAAGACTTTGGCAAACTATTTCTCTGCTGATAAATGCTACGAATGATAACAAATAGGCCTACATTGGAAAAAGACACACTCTATGAGGTTGTTTTTTCGATTTTGCAAGTAGCCATTACTAATAATACCAATACTCTTTGGCAGGGATGATGAGGCATCAGACAATCAAGTCATTTTGGTAACCCTTCCTTTTACAGTCCCCTAATTACTAGGTATTTACCCGGTACATACATGGTAAATTATAGTGTATTACTGGGTAATTACCACTGGTAATAAGAAGGTAAATACAGAGGTAGTTACCCGGTAAATCATAGTGTATTACTGGGTAATTACCACTGGTAATAAGAAGGTAAATAGAGGAATTATCCGGTAAATTATAGTGTATTACTGTGTAATTACCACTGGTAATGAGAGGGTAAATACAGAGGAATTACAGCTGATGTACCAAGTAAAACCTTCACTATTACCCATCAACTCAACTAAGTAGCGTTTAGTTGTAACTGTTTTAGGTTGGTAATAACTCCGATATTGTGTACTTCCTACGAAATTAGGCAACCAATTCTTAGAAACACCTATTATCCAAGGTTTATGTTGGCAACAGCCCAAATTTAATGATGAACAATCTAGAAATTAGCATAGTACTTTACAATAAAATACTTTTTCTTAGTTATTATTCATAGCTACACCCATCTAGAAAGGGTTTATTCGATTTACCACTATGGAATTACTTACCTGGTAACAACCTTTGCAGGAATCTGTTTTCCTCTAGTGTCATGGTACATCTTCTTAAATACTGGGTACGAAGCCGTTTGTTTCCATGGTATTACCAGGTTCTTACCATATAATTTATAACAGATACATTCCATTATCCATGCAGTCAACACAAACTTGTACCATGTACGTTCTGCGACGTTACCAAGTAAAAAACGACAATTTACCCAGTAATTAAGCTGAAACTGTACTGTAAAAGGAAGCCTCGTTTGTTTCCATGGTATTACCATGTTCTTACCATATAATTTGTAATACATTATTCCCTTTTCCATCTAGTCAACACAAACTTTTACCATGTACATTCTGCGACGTTACCAAGTAAAACACGACAATTTACCCAGTAATTAAGCTGAAACTGTACTGTAAAAGGAAGCCTCGTTTGTTTCCATGGTATTACCAGGTTCTTACCATATAATTTGTAAGACATTATTCCGTTTTCCATGCAGTCAACACAAACTTGTACCATGTACGTTCTGCGACGTTACCAAGTAAAACACGACAATTTACCCAGTAATTAAGCTGAAACTGTACTGTAAAAGGAAGCCTCGTTTGTTTCCATGGTATTACCAGGTTCTTACCATATAATTTGTAATACATTATTCTCTTTTCCATGCAATCAACACAAACTTGTACCATGTACGTTCTGCGACGTTACCAAGTAAAACACGACAAATTACCCAGTAATTAAGCTGAAACTGTACTGTAAAAGGAAGCCTCGTTTGTTTCCATGGTATTACCAGGTTCTTACCATATAATTTGTAACACATTATTCCCTTTTCCATGCAGTCAACACAAACTTGTACCATGTACGTTCTGCGACGTTACCAAGTAAAACACGTCAATTTACCCAGTAATTAAGCTGAAACTGTACTGTAAAAGGAAGCCTCGTTTGTTTCCATGGTATTACCAGGTTCTTACCATATAATTTGTAATACATTATTCCCTTTTCTATGCAGTCAACACAAACTTGTACCATGTACGTTCTGCGACGTTACCAAGTAAAACACGACAATTTACCCAGTAATTAAGCTGAAACTGTACTGTAAAAGGAAGCCTCGTTTATTTCCTTGGTATTACCAGGTTCTTACCATATAATTTGTAATACATTATTCCCTTTTACATGCAGTCAACACAGACTTGTACCATGTACGTTCTGCGACGTTACCAAGTAAAACACGACAATTTACCCAGTAAGTAAGCTGAAACTGTACTGTAAAAGGAAGCCTAGTTTGTTTCCATGGTATTGCCAGGCTCTTACCATATAAGTTGTAACTGGTTATTCCCTTTTCCATGCAATCAACACAAACCATATATGTTCTGCAACATCGTTCACCAGTAGTTAAGCACTTTAATTGTTGTTATAAAACCCCAAACCACTGTTGATGAAAGGCATATTAAAATTAAACAAAATCAAAGGCTTATCTTTCAAACAATGCATATCTCACAAACAGGCACTGAACACTGAAGAAATCGGACAAAAAAAAGAGCCGTCCACATTAACTCAATTTAAATGTTACTGATGGTGTTTTCATAAAACACATGACATTGTTATGGCAAGTGACCACAAGGAAGACTGCTTCAACCTCTTCAATTTGAATAAGTGGTGCATGCCATGCAGCAATCTGCCTATGGGAGCATCTTTGTGGTAATTCGCAAACCAATGAGTCCACTCGATGAATGAGAGTTGACTCTTTATGGTGCGGCCACACCAGACGCGTATCTCGCGTACTTTTTACGCGAGATACGCGATTAAAATGTTGCTTGACCATTTTGTGTCAAAAATGGTCGCATACGCGCAATACGCGCTATACGCGCTATACGCGCCTACGTCACTCGCCTAGATGAGTCCAAGTCCATGCAAGTGAACGGAGCGTTCCCTCTTCGTCATAACTATCAAACCAAACATCCTTCACATTCACCGAGCGAACATTACGAAAGTAAAATGCACATTTCTCGCTAAAAATGTTTCCATAAACGCATTTAATGGCGTAACTATGTTACTATTTCCACCCAGAATAAAGAAAGTTGTCGGCCGTGGCTGCGCTGGAGTCCGAGGTAGGAAACCCCAACGCCGCCGTGTTTGGGTGATAGAGTTTAGATCGGGTTAGATTAAATAATCTCGGATATAAATAACAATAATCGGGTTAAATAACTTCACATGGTGTGTCTGGTGTGTTTCCCAGCAGAGAAATAGTCCGCCAAGACGTTGAGGTTGCTTAGTAACCAGAGACTCTGTCCATGCAAGTGAACGGAGCGTTCCCTCTTCGTCATAACTATCAAACCAAACATCCTTCACATTCACCGAGTGAACATTATGAAAGTAAAATGCACATTTCTCGCTAGAAATGTTTCCATAAAAGCATTTAATGGCGTAACTATGTTACTATTTCCACACAGAAAAAATGAAGATGTCGGCCGTATGCTTCTGTCCAAGCTCACTACTCTCTGCCAGTGACGTCGGGTCAAGCTCAACGCTGATTGGGCAATGCGTGTCTCGTCAGACGCGTATCTCGCGTACTTCGCGTAAAAAGTTCAATTTTTTGAACTCTTTTGAAATGTACGCGATATACGCGCGTATAGCGCGTATTGCGCGTAAATATACGCGCCACATACGCGCTATACGCGCGTAAAATGTTGCTTAATACGCGAAATACGCGTAATACGCGCGTAAACCAATGGTTCCCTATGGAGAAAATGGCGATTTCATACGCGAAGTACGCGAGATACGCGTCTGGTGTGGCCGCACCTTTAGCGTCTTCTCTGTGAGGTATCCCTGCAGTCTCCACATCTGGGATTTGAAGGCTGACCAAGACCTGACCAGGTACCTCCAAATCTCCCCTTCCATACTGCAATAAAGAATCAGAAGACAAGAAAATAAACATTAGGACTGTCAATTAATGAACATTTCTACAACATGTAGAACTCAAAGATTATTTTTGTTTATTAGTTAAAAAAGGATGCTGGTCCTCTGGCCATTGTGTTTGGTATTGAAAAGAGAAAAAGGCATAGCCATAAATACAGTTAATAGGACGGGAGGGGACAGGCTGTTAGCTCCGGTTAGCACTTTAGCATCGAGCTAGCGGAGCTTCTGTCATTCAAATAACTCGGACATGTTGTTTAAAACCTATAACACCAAATGTATTAAAATATCCGGATTTAATCGGGCTCTCTCCCATAAGTACAGTTAATAGGATGGGAAGAGACTCTGTTAGCCCCGGTTAGCGCGATGCTAAAGAGCAGCTCTACCGGAGCATGCCACCTCAACAGGTGCAAGTTAGCCTCCGGTTTGATATTCGCCAGATATTCGGTTTACCACCCAATCGGATTCATCAACATAAGTGCAATACATTACGGGCTTAGTATGTTGAGGACGGTGCATCGCGAAAATCACAAAGACATGTTGTCGCCATCGATGTCTGTGCAACAACGTCATTTACGTTCTGGCTGCTACCTGTTTTAGGGACCGTCAACAAGTTACACATACCGACTGGTGGCAGAGACGTTTCTGGAAATAAATCATATAAAATAATATAAAAATCACTAAAAAATACATTTTGTCACCTGATTGTAGTAGTAGTTGCCAATGGTGGTCTGCTACTTACTGCAGGTAACTTTGCTAATATATTGCATTATTGTTAAACGGAATGCAATTAATAATTTCAAATATAGTTTAGTCGATTTTTTTTCGAATATTAAACTATTAACTGCATTATGATTAACTATATTGCAATATATTTGTGTGATTAATTTCCTGAAACAATTCCATGGTAACGTCTCTGCCACCTATCGGTGAGTGTAATTTGTTGACGGTCCCTAAAACAGGTAGCAGCCAGAACGTAAATGACGTTGTTGCACAGACATCGATGGCGCCAACATGTGTTTGTGATTTTTCGCGATACGGTGTCCTAAACCGTCCTCAACATACTAAGCCCGTAATGTATTGCACTTATGTTGATGAATCCGATTGGGTGGTAAACCGAATATCAAACCGGAGGCTAACTTGCTCCTGTTGAGGTGGCATGCTCCTGTAGAGCTGCTCTTTAGCATCGCGCTAACCGGGGCTAACAGAGCCTGTCTCTTCCCGTCCTATTAAAGGCCCACTATGCAACTTCGGGAATTTCTTCGCTGTTTTCTTGGTTTTGGCACGCACATTTCTCTACACAGCGCCCCCTACAGCTTTGTAGTAGATATTTTACAACACTGTCGTAACAACTCGTTGACGACCCTTCCCCATGCACTTCTACGCGAGCCATGTGCATTTGTTTTCAAAGAAGCCGGCGAATGCGTGGAGCCATGTCCGAAGTAGATGTTCATAAAGTGTAGGCAAGGTTATACATAAAAGGGTGTATTTGTATTGCAATAAACATAAATCCATCCTTTTTTATAGTTGACGGGGAGAATTTATATCCTAGATTATAATTGTTTTATCTTAGGTTGAACAGAACAATCAGTGTAAGAGGTTTGGCCAACATAATCTAAATAAACAAGAACCTGGATTCGGGGATTCAGTCTGTATCTGGGGGAGGAGACAGACGAACAGCAAAACACCCATGGAAACAAAGGTGTTTATATGGTTGCAACCAAGCAAGCTAGAAACATACTGGGCTCACAACAAAACGGTCGAGAAAACAATTTTTACAGGGCTCACAACAAAATGGTTGAGCAAACACATTTGTACAGAGACTATCAACATCAAGAATACCACGAAGACAAAGGCCACCCAAGGGTACTTTCAATTTCAAAAGCAACACGGCCGAGTCGGCGTCTGATTTGCAGTCTTCTTTTTCTTTCAGTTCACGCTATTCCTGAAAAGCTTGCCCAACGTTTACTCGTGTCTGGCCTCTCTGCCGGTCAGTCTCCCTTTTCTCTTCTTCTGTTCCTCCGGAATTGGGCTTCTCTGTCTCTCGGCTGATCTATGATGAATATAACAATCCCTTAGTGACTTGTGTTTATATCGAGCCGGTTCCGTGTTTGGGGGTCTGTGCCGTAAAGCAATTCGTTACTTCGCGAGACCCGAGACTCCCGCGAGAGTGGGCGGCGGGTCGCCGGCAGAAACATATTCCTTTTCTCCGCCAAGATGCGCAAGGGTGAGTCGAAACAACGAACAATCGAACAAAAATGTATAATAGAACCATCGCAATGACTCTTAGCCTGTTATATTAAGGTAAATCAAGCCAAAAAAGTTGCATAGTTCCCCTTTCACTCGTGTCTGATCTCTTTTCTGGTCCATTCTTCTTTTGTTCCGTCGACGGTCGCCTCTTGGGTCCCTTATCAGTCGATTGATCCATGATGAATGCAACAATTGCCTCGCAACTGGCTGTTTATATCTAGCCGGTGCCATGTTTGGGTGTGTGTCTGTGCCGTAAAGCATTTGCGAAACTACAATCTGACTACATTTTCGAGGATACTTCCGCTGCGTCACATCCGGATTGTGTCGGTCCGAACAGAGCAAGTTGCATATGCGCTTTTTCACTGGAGAGGCGACATGGGTAAATGACACACCCACCAATCGACCAAGAAATGGATGCAGAACCATCAGCATAACTCTCAACCTGCATACTTAATGTAATTTTAGCTAAAAAAGTTGCATAGTGGGCCTTTAACTGTACTTATGGGAGAGAGCCCGATTAAATCCGGATATTTTAATAAATTCGATGTTATAGTTTTTAAACAACATGTCCGAGTTATTTGAATGACAGAAGCTCCGCTAGCTCGATGCTAAATGGCTAACCGGAGCTAACAGCCTGTCCCCTCCCGTCCTATTAACTGTATTTATGGCTATGCCTTTTTCTCTTTTCAATATGACCAAACACAATGGCCAGAGGACCAGCATCCTTTCTTAACTGATAAACAAAATAATCTTTGAGTTCTACATGTTGTAGAAATGTTCATTAATTGACAGTCCTAATGTTTATTTTCTTGTCTTCTGATTCTTTATTGCAGTATGGAAGGGGAGATTTGGAGGTACCTGGTCAGGTCTTGGTCAGCCTTCAAATCCCAGATGTGGAGACTGCAGGGATACCTCACAGAGAAGACACTAAAGAGTCATCTCTCATTCATCGAGTGGACTCATTGGTTTGCGAATGACCACAAAGATGCTCCCATAGGCAGATTGCTGCATGGCATTCACCACTTATTCAAATTGAAGAGGTTGAAGCAGTCTTCCTTGTGGTCACTTGCCATAACACTCTCATGTGTTTTATGAAAACACCATCAGTAACATTTAAATTGAGTTGATGCAGACGGCTCTTTTTTTTGTCTGATTTCTTCAGTGTTCAGTGCTTGTTTGTGAGATATGCATTGTTTGAAAGATAAGCCCTTGATTTTGTTTAATTTTAATATGCCTTTCATCAACAGTGGATTGGGGTTTTATAACAACAATTAAAGTGCTTAACTACTGGTGAACGATGTTGCAGAACATATATGGTTTGTGTTGATTGCATGGAGAAGGGAATAACCAGTTACAACTTGTATGGTAAGAGCCTGGTAATACCATGGAAACAAACGAGGCTTCCTTTTACAGTACAGTTTCAGCTAACTTACTGGGTAAATTGTCGTGTTTTACTTGGTAACGTCGCAGAACGTACATGGTACAAGTTTGTGTTGACTGCATGGAAAAGGGAATAATGTATTACAAATTATATGTTAAGAACCTGGTAATACCATGGAAACAAACAAGGCTTCCTTTTACAGTACAGTTTCAGCTTAATTACTGGGTAAATTGTCGTGTTTTACTTGGTAACGTCGCAGAACGTACCTGGTACAAATTTGTGTTGACTGCATGGAAAAGGGAATAATATATTACAAATTATATGGTAAGAACCTGGTAATACCATGGAAACAAACAAGGCTTCCTTTTACAGTACAGTTTCAGCTTAATTACTGGGTAAATTGTCGTGTTTTACTTGGTAACGTCGCAGAACGTACATGGTACAAGTTTGTGTTGACTGCATGTAAAAGGGAATAATGTATTACAAATTATATGGTAAGAACATGGTAATACCATGGAAACAAACAAGGCTTCCTTTTACAGTACAGTTTCAGCTTAATTACTGGGTAAATTGTCGTGTTTTACTTGGTAACGTCGCAGAACGTGCATGGTACAAGTTTGTGTTGACTGCATGGAAAAGGGAATAATGTATTACAAATTATATGGTAAGAACCTGGTAATACCATGGAAACAAACGAGGCTTCCTTTTACAGTACAGTTTCAGCTTGATTACTGGGTAAATTGTCGTGTTTTACTTGGTAATGTCGCAGAACGTACATGGTACAAGTTTGTGTTGATTGCATGGAAAAGGGAATAATGTATTACAAATTATATGGTAAGAACCTGGTAATACCATGGAAACAAACAAGGCTTCATTTTACAGTACAGTTTCAGCTTAATTACTGGGTAAATTGTCGTGTTTTACTTGGTAACGTCGCAGAACGTACATGGTACAAGTTTGTGTTGACTGCATGGATAATGGAATGTATCTATTATGAATTATATGGTAAGAACCTGGTAATACCACGGAAACAAACGGCTTCGTACCCAGTATTTAAGAAGATGTACCATGACACTAGAGGAAAACAGATTCCTGCAGAGGTTGTTACCAGGTAAGTAATTCCATAGTGGTAAATCGAATAAACCCTTTCTAAATGGGTGTAGCTATGAATAATAACTAAGAAAAAGTATTTTATTTTAAAGTACTAAGCTAATTTCTAGATAGTACATCATTAAATTTGGGCTGTTACCAACATAAACCTTGGATAATGGGTGTTTCTAAGAATTGGTTGCCTAATTTCCTAGGAAGTACACAATATCGGAGTTATTACCAACCTAAAACAGTTACAACTACACGCTACTTAGTTGAGTTGATGGGTAATAGTGAAGGTTTTACTTGGTACATCAGCTGTAATTCCTCTGTATTTACCCTCTTATTACCAGTGGTAATTACACAGTAATACACTATAATTTACCGGATAATTCCTCTGTATTTACCTTCTTATTACCAGTGGTAATTACCCAGTAATACACTATGATTTACCATGTATTTACCGGGTAACTACCTCTGTATTTACCTTCTTATTACCAGTGGTAATTACCCAGTAATACACTATAATTTACCATGTATGTACCGGGTAAATACCTAGTAATTAGGGGACTGTAAAAGGAAGGGTTACCGTCATTTTAGCCTGAATACATAGGTAAAAAGCACCAGAGCAGGTCGCTAGTACCATGGACAGTATCAGAACGATAACCTGTTGAACTAAATGGATGTGGTAGGCTACACCACGGGATGCATCTGCAGACCACTGCCACATAAATAAAGGTCAGACGCGATATTTATTGATTAAGATTTGCTGGTGCTGTCGCGAGGTCTTTTGGGTTTTTTGTATTCAAGTGGTCAGCTGTTTTAACTTGCAATTGATAGTAGGTGGAGTCAGTCTCTTTTTGACACTTTTGGTCATTCTTGCTTTGCTTGAATTCTGGAATAATTGTGGGGGGGAGTGCATGAATTTTGGTCAGAATGCCTGATGTAGGCTAGTTTTGATGGAATGCGTGTTGTGAATTGAGAACAGCCAGCTCATGATGTGATACAGCGTTCAGCTGTGCAACAAATATTTTTTTCTTTTTCAATATTTACGACCTTTGTAGTGCTGTGTGTAGCCACACGTTTGGCCCTTCTGAACTTAAACACGCAGTTAAATTCCTTTCCTAGCTCCTCTTGTTTATGTTGTTAGCTTAGCCATATGTCACGTTGTCAACATTGGATACATGGAGCAGAACATAGTGGGTCATATGTCCAATGCTTTTTGGAAACGTATTCCTCATAATACGTACCAGACAGATTTTGTATACATTTTATTCCTTAGTAATTAGCAGAACCTTTCATCACCGGTGTGACACCGAATTCTGCGACCCACCGAAAAGTGTGACCCCAGGGGGCGCTGTTGCACATTTTCTGCAACATGTACGTGTGCATTATAACAAAAACATAAGATCTCCTGTGGGTCTTTCTTTTCTTGATACTAACATTAATTATTATTATTATATTATTAATTATTAAGCATCTTTAATAAAAAGGTAAATGGTTGGGGGGGGGAGATCTTATGTTTCATGTATGTTTTTGTCATGCATGTCTACGCTTCAAACTCGAGCATATTGCAGAAAATATTTAACAGCGCCCCCTGGGGTCACACTTTTCGGTGGGTTGCAGAATTCGGTGTAACGCCGGCACTAAAGAGAGAAAAAAGAGTGCATCCTCATTGTACCCAGCACTTCTGAAAATGTACTTCTGAATGCGTCTGTCCCCAGCACATTTCAAACCAAACTGACGCCCATGCTGCTCTGTAGAAATGTGACGTTCATTTAAAAAAACACTATTTTTGTGAAAAGGCTTTTATAAATCATGCATTGATTTGTTTGAGATCATAACGGCCCGAACATGCTGGATCATTGATGGGTATAGTAGTGTAGCGAGTGTGGAGAGATGCTAAGGCCATCCAGGGAGCAGTACAGAAAAAAGGAGCATGCTACAAATGTGCTATGAAAAAGGCAGAGCTGTTGTCTAGACCACCTTTGTCGAGTCCAAATGAGAGACAGTCAGGACCGCGACAGAAAAAGACGAATCATCTTCGAGACCACTTACTTACCTGTTTAAAATGTTTGTTATGCTAAAAACGCAGTATATCATCTATTTTAAGATTATCCCTTTGCACTATTATTTGTAATGATCAAAAGCAAGTGCACAGTAGGATCAAATTAGGATATATATATATTAGAGCTGTCAAGCGATTAAAATATTTAATCGTGATTAATCGCATTAATGTCATAGTTAACTCTAATTAATCGTGATTAATCGCAAATTATTTTTCTATGCTAAATATCCCTTGATTTTTTTGTCCCATAATTCTTCTCATTTTAATTCTCTTATCAACATGGTGAAGTGCATCGGCTTGCCTTGTGCAAATGATTTTTTATTGATAACAACATTGGCATATACACTGATCAAAACAGTACGATACAAAAAAAGAGCCTATAGTGCAATTAAACGACTGCTTTGAACAAATGTCATTTGAACATAGCAGTCAGGCTACTGCTTCTTTGTTTTGAGCCAAAGAAAAAAAAATATATATATTTTTTTTCTTTTTTATAAAATAATTGCGTTAATCGCGCGATAAAAAATTTAACGCCGTTAAATTTGGTTTGCGTTAACGCCGTTAATAACGCATTTAACTGACAGCTCTAATATATATATATAAACTTAGCACAAAAAGTAAGGAAATTTGTGTTTGGTTGATTATTTGTCTGTGGTAACAATGCTTTTTGGCAATAAATCTTATACCGTTGGAAAGCCTGTTTAGTTCCCTTTCAAATGGTGCGCCATTTGTAAGGAACATGCATTTGTGGGATGAGCAGCAGTGCTGAGTATGTGGGTTGCACCCATGAACAATTTGCCAAATCTTTTCTACCATTACCAAACAGGTTATTTTGCTGTTGCTATTGACACTTGTTTGGAGCTTCTGGTACCCCCAGGTGCTGCCAATCAGGTGCTTGATTGGCACCTGATTGACAGCACCTGTGAGCATGGGCCCTATTACTGTAAGTACAGCTACAGTCAGTAAGTGTCTGCTCCAAGAATCGGCATGCCGCGTTTGACTGATCTGGATAGGGCCCTTGCGATAGGGCAACTTCAAGCTGGTGTTCCGCAAAACCAAGTTGCGGCATTATTTGGACCCTAGTACCCTCTCCAAACTGAAGAACACGTTCCATATAACGGGGGATGTCAAAGACAGGCCACGAAGTGGGCGTCCCAAGAAGATGACACCCCAAGAACACCATTTCATCACCCTGTCAGCACTTAGGTGCCGTAGGCTGTCCTCTACAGATTTGCAGTCAAGGTTTGCAGGACGATATGGCCGACAGCTCTCTGCCCAAACAATCTGGAACAGACTACATGCAGCCAATCTCTGTACTCATAGGGCTGCCAGGAGTCCTGCCATGACTGCCCTTTACCGTCAGGCCCGTTTGCGCTGGTGTCGGCAACACGTGCACTGGAACCTGAACATGTGGCGGAACTTTATGTTCAGTGATGAGTCCAGATTCTGCCTACGGCAGTTGAATCATAGGGTCAAAATGTAGAGAAGAGGCGGAGAATGCTATGCTGATTGCTGCACCGATAGAATAACATATTTTGGTGGAGACAAAACAGTCTGGGACCGAATATCCTCCAAGATGACAACGCTCGCCCCCACAGGGCGGAGTTTATCAGAGACTAGAATGTGGGAGTGAAGAGGATGGAATGGCCTGCTAGCAGTCCTGACCTCAACCCCATTGAACACTTGTGGGATCAGCTTGGGCGTGCTGTTCATGCCAGAGTGATCAACACAACCACGTTGGCTGACTTGCGACAAATGCTGGTTGAAGAATGGGATGCCATCCCACAGCAGTGTGTGATCAGGCTGGTGACCAGAATGAGGAGGAGGTGCCAGGCTGTTGTGGCTGTGTATGGTACTTCCACACGCTACTGAGGCTCCTGTTTGTGAAATTAATAAATTGTTAAATTCCAATATGTCTTGTTCCTTCAAACTTCAATCATCCAATCCACCAAACAACAAACGAGTCAATGGCAGAATAAGCTGTTTGGCATTGGGAGAGAAGATTAGGGAAATTTTTCATGGGCACAACCCACATACTCAGCTCTGCTGCTCATCCAACAAGTGCATGTTCCTTACAAGTGGGGCACCATTTGAAAGAGAACTATACAGGGTTTCCAACATTATAAGATTTATTGCCAAAAAGCATTGTTACCACAGAGAAACAATCAACCAAAAAAAGAAATCCTTACTCTTTGTGCTAAGTTTATATATATATATATATATATATATATATATATATATATATATATATATATTAGAGCTGTCAAGCGATTAAAATATTTAATCGTGATTAATCGCATTAATGTCATAGTTAACTCACGATTAATCGCAAACATTTTTCGATGCTAAATATCCCTTGATTTCTTTGTCCCATTAATTTTTCTCATTTTAATGCTCTTATCAACATGGAGAAGTGCATCGGCTTGCCTTGTGCAAATGTTTTCTTATTGATAACAACATTGGCATATACTGATCAAAACAGGACAATACAAAAAAAAAGCCAATAGTGCAATTAAACGAACATACAAACATACTGCCTTGAACATATCAGTCAGGCTGCTACTTCTTTGTTTTGAGCCATAGATTTTTTTTCATTTTTTTAATTAACGCCGTTCAATTCGGTTTGCGTTAACGCCGTTAATAACGCGTTTAACTGACAGCACTAATATATATATCTATATATATATATATACATACATTTATAGCCTTTTCACTTAAAAGTCCATAATAGGTGAAGGAAATCTAGGGCTGAAAGATTTGGCTGAATAATCTAATAGCTATCTTTTTCTTATCTTCGGTATTATTCATTTTACACAAGCAATATATCTATCTATAGTATTACCAACACAACATTGTCAACAGTCGACATATAAACTGCTCTTTCCTTTGTATTGAGATTAATTGATTGATATAACATCTTTATTTAACTAAAGAATTGTTAAAGAGAGATTCTTGTATAGACGCCCACTGTTTGGTGCTGCACTCCTGGCTAGGGTTGGGGGGTGAACTTAACCGCTAACACCGTAAACCTTATCAGTACTGTAATTAGGCTATTTGGAGCCAAACATATAACGCTACAGTTCAGTTAAAGGGAACATATTATTCCACCTGGTGTGAGTGTGGTTAGCCGTAAGCCGTTTTGAAAATGTGAAGCTTCTGACATCACAGGCAGGCGTGTCCACCTAGATATATGACGGATAGATGAGCAACGTTTGCTACCGTCCACTGGGTAGGCTGGTAGACTGATCTATCCTGCATACATCTAGGTGGACACACCCACCTGTGATGTCAGAAGCCGCACATTTTCAAACGGCTTGTAACGGCTAATCACACTCGCACCTGGTGGAATAATAAGACATAATAGGTAAACAGTATTTGGGGTCATTTTCATTGGGTGATTAAATGAGTGGGTTAGGGTTAGTCCACAACATCAGACGAGGTTTGTGGTGGTGTAGTGAGCTAAAGACAGTTAGCTTCGGCCAAAGTTAGCATAAACTCGGCAGGTACCGCTACGCTAGCTCCCACTAACCCTGTTGGAATTAAACAATTTTCATGACAAGCTGTCCAAATTAGTATTGGGAATATGTAAACAAGGAATTGTGTACAAACTGTACACAATACATTTTTTTAAAAGGAACAACCCACACATATAGACGGAAGGAATGGAAAATAAATGTTAAACCTTTGATGGTCAGCACCTCTGTCTGGGCTCAGTGACTCTGTGGCCTCCTGCTGGTTATTCTGTGTTTTGTCCACCATGCGTTTATTTTTGTTGTGCTTCTGACTCTGCCTCTCACCTGTACATCCTACCGTTGTCAGTTTCACACCCTTTTTCCTACTCACCTGTGCCTTGTTGTGTGCTAACTACTCAGCCTATTTATATGCTGGGCTGTCAGTGCCACTTGTTAGATAAATCTTACGTTTGGTCTTGGCTTACCTAGTCAGTTCAAAAGGCCCTGTAGGAGCCAGGCAGGCTCTGCCTGCCTGGCTCCTGCCAGCCTGGTTCCTGCCTGTCTGGTTCCTGCCTGTTTTTGGACTTTGCCTGTGGTTCTGCCCTCTACCTGCTCCCTGACTTCTCTTCAGAAGGTGACCTGTCTTTTCTTCCTTTGTTTGGATTGTTTCCCTGTCTTAAGTCTTCAGCGGCCTTGGGCCCTTTTTGTGTTTTTGCAATCTTCCTGTGAGACCAGACTTTTCCAGGTCCCTTGTCACAAACAGACCAAAAGCTAAGACGCAATGTTCAACCCTTTATTAGTCTGCTCTCATCACAGGACACCCAAAAAACCAGCCACTTGATCACAAACAATAGTATGTAACTAACCACTTTAAACTGACGCATGAAAGAAGGCCATTTAATGCTAATCCCAGCACCCCAAATGCTTCCTGATCAACTCAAGAAAAGTAGTAAAAAAAAGTACAGGAATTACTTAACAACAAAATCGATTAAATGTAAATAAGATATCCGATACTGGCATGGGTGAAATGTACGTGTCATCGTTTACAAAATAGTGAGTAACGTTAGTAACGTTGTGAAAAAAATATGTCACAAAGAAAATATCGTCTTCCTTGGTGGTCGCCCAAGAGAGGTGGAGCTTGGACCTAAGCCAACGTTACCCATCATATCCCAGGACGCCTCACAGAGCACACTTCACACTATTTATTAACCCCTTGCTTGTCTTTGCTCTGTGAGCCACATATAGAAGAATAATGTGAGGATTGATCAAATAATGATGTTAAACACACCACGCCTCTTCTCCTTTGAAAGCTGGCATCAGGAAGGAATCAGACTGGTGTATTTCCTCCTCTAGTTTCTGAGTTTGAACCATCAGATTCACTTTCATGTTGATCCAGAATTTCTAGAACAGCGTTACTTTGTCTCCTGTAATGTCATTCCCCTTCAATAGTGAATCACAGTCGATGTTAAGGAATCCTGGGAATGGACCCATCTCGATGTCTGCACCAGACCTGCATTCTGAGTTGGAGGGGATGGACTGGGAGGAGGAGGGGCTGGACTGGGAGGTGGAGGGGATGGACTGGGAGGAGGAGGGGATGGACTGGGAGGAGGAGGGGATTGACTGGGAGGTGGAAGGGATTGGCTGGGAGGAGCAAATGTCTCTCCTGAGGTATTTGCTCTCTCCTCAGTACCCATTATCATGACCATCCATAGTTGCATCAGGGATATTTATGATATGTTCTTGTTGGTCCCCGGTGGGTGCAGGAAATTCACTGGACATTAGTGGTGTAGTTTCTGGAAGAGAAGGCAGCAGAGAGTCAGGACATACAGCCAGCCTCCACATGCAGCAACACTCACTGAAGACTGAAGCCCAGTGGAGCAGCTCTGCAGCTGGGTACTCTCAGGAGGAGGTGAGGACACACACACACACACACTCACAGCCAGATACACACACACACACACTCACACACACACACACACACACACACACACACACACACACACACACACACACACACACACACACACAGACACACACACACACACACACACACACACACACACACACACACACACACACACAACCAGAAACACACACAGCCAGACACACACCGCCAGAAACACAACCAGGCACAGCCAAACACACAACCAGATACAAATAGACAAACACACACATGCGCACACACACACACACACAAACGCACACAAAGCCAGACACACACACCCAGCCAGACAGTCAGAAACACAACCAACCAGAAACACACACAGCCAGACAATCACACACACAGCCAGACAAACACCGCCAGACACAGCCAAACACACAACCAGATACAGCTAGACACACACACGCACACACACACAGCCAGAAACGCACACAAAGCCAGACACACACAACCAGAGATACACAGTACCCACACAACCAGGGACTCACCCAGAAACACAAACACCCAACACAAGACTCAACCAGAAACACACAACCACCCCCCAAAACCAGTAACACAACCAACCCACACAACCACACACAAAAAACAAGACACACACAAAGAGCATGATTATAGATAAAGGTTGACCAGTACTGTTCAATTTCAAAAAGTGCTAAAAGGTCCAAAGGTCATCCTGGTTTAATTTTTTTTTGATGGGATTAATTTGCACTCTAATATAGTCTTATATATTCCCTCGTATCTATTTGTGGACAAAACATTTCAGAGTTACAGGGTGAACTGATCGTGATATTTAATATAATCTGGATTAGTTCATATTGTCATTAGTTATATAACTGAAGCTTAAACATAATTAACACAACTCACCTTCAGCAGGCTGTGTTTCACTGGAGGGAGCTGGAGGGATGGATGTCTCTAGACCTGCAGGCTGTGTTCACACATACAGTTCATCCATACTGTTACCACTGCATTAAGTCCTCTGTCATTCTACTACATATAAGGTAGCACTGTACAAATTCACTTTATATCATTTGACTAAGACCTACAATTAATTAGTAACAAGGTGTAACTGTAACATTCAACAATAATAATAACTATAATAATAAAGACTAAATAGCAGTTTATTATTGATGACACAGATACCACAAATAATGGGTTGAACGTACAAGCTCCGGAGAGAGGAGAGGTGTGGATGAGGGATCAGGTGTCCCTTCTCCAGCAGCTCCATCTGGACGGTTATGAAGTCGACAAAATTAGCCTTACATTGCAAACAAAACCTGTAGCTGCTGCTGCAGAGTAGCTAGCAAGCCACCACAAATGAAGGCTTTCTTTTCCTCCTCCTGTTTTTTCCATTTTCTAAATTCCGCACTAGACGCCATCCTCTCGCTTTCTGCCTTTTTTCACCGTGCAATAAATGTGAAATATGTTCAACTTTGGGCACTGGACCCAGGGTATCAGCACTCAACAACAAAAGAATAGATGTAACAAAATGTCCAACAACGTTGAAAAAGCTGTGTGGTGGTGTACAAACACTGTCCTGGTGCTTGGGGTCTCTGTACTTCAAATTAGTCTGGGGATTTTTACTTTTTGTCTTTCTTTATTTGTTAATTTGTTACCTCAAGGCAGAACATGGGGAATGGCGCCCGATGAATTGTATCATTATTATTATTTAATTGTTTTCCTTGTAGGGGTGGAATGCCCAGGAGACCACCTATATGGCCTATGCCTTTATGCCTGATGGTCTGAAGATTTTATAAAGCAATTTTGTTGGGAAAATCGGACTCACCAATTACTTGTTTTTAAATTATTCAGCTAAAGAATGGTGGAAGTTCCTCCAAATTATTTTTAATTTGTAGAGCAAAGCAGAATGAAAAAAACCAAGACTGCACAAAGTTGCTCCATTGATGTTGTCCTCAACTAGGAGGCGTTGGGAGTGTCCCTCAGAGGTTCTGTCCAACAGACGAGCGACCCGCCGACCGCGAGGCGTTGGTTTACAATACGGTCGGCCTATCAGAGTCCAGTGTGAACGCGGACCCCACCAAATGAAAATTAAATAAAGCCTCACCTTCACCTTGAATCGGACCGAATCTATGAATTAAAGGAGTGAAAGCGCCATTTCTACCCTTTGTCCCTTTGATAGCTCCATTCTATAATCTAATATCTAGATGATGTTGTTCAGTAGGTCTGCCACTCTGGTCCCTCTGCTAGGTAGGCTCTGACTCTGGTACAATTAGATGAAATGTTTTGAATCACAGCGATATCATTTGACTTGGTGTGAGTTGGTAACCCTTGCAAATCACTTGATATTAATAAGTTATCTTTTATTCATTCACAAAGTAAAACATGTGGAATAAGAACTTACTGAACTCATCAAACGCCCTCTCGAGTTCCTGTGTTTCCTTTTAAATAAAATAAAAAGTGTAAATAAAATATCAACATTGGGTTTATTACAAGGTCATCATCTAATAACTCCACCACTGCCAGCTAAGGTCACACATATTATTGTGTTCTGTATCAAACCAGTAATAACACTTACCTCCAGAAGTCGATCAATCCATCCTATATAGAGATAATCAATACAGTAACATGTCAGGACAGTAGTCAATATCATTCAGCATAACCATGATACATGTTAGTTTAATGTAACAATGATACTTGTTAGTTAAATCTAGCCACGATACATGTCAGAGTTGAATGTAATATGATAATTGTTAGGTTAATGTAACCATGGTACATGTTAATTTATTGTTATCATGATACATGTTAGTTTAATGTTATCATGATACATGTTAAGAGTTAAATATAACCTTGATACATAATAGAGTTTATTGTAACCCTTACCTCCCAGGACTGTGATATGATATAATGAATGATATGCATCCTATTATTATGAACTGCTCAATATATTCTTTCCAAGTTATCTGTTACTCATTAACAAAGTGAAACATGTGGAATAAGAACTTACCATGAAACTTTTCTTTCTGTTTCGTTGTTTTCTTTCTCTTTAAAATAGAAAAGTAAATAAAATATCAACATTAGGTTCATTACAAGGTCATCTTCTTATAACTCCACCACTGCCAGCAAGGTTCACACATATTATTGTGTTCTGTATCAAACCGGTAATAACACTTACCATGTTAAGTCGAATAAGTGATTCTATATAGAGATAAACAAAATAGTCACATGTCAGGACAGCAGTCACTATCATTCATTCAGCATAACCCTGATACATGTTAGTTTAATGTAACCATGATATATGTTAACGTTTAATGTAACATGATACATGTTAGACTTTAATGTAACCCATACCAAATGTAACGTGTTATATCAAGCACCGCTTATCAACAAAAGAACAGACGTAACAAAATGCCCAACATCGTTGAGTAAGCGTTGAAGGTCCTTTTTTACAGTTTTACAGGAGCGCCTTTGTCCTTTCGACATCCCAGACAACAAGCCCACCAGCGTTCAGAGCGGCTCTCTCGGAGCGGCTCTCAGAGCGGCTCTCTCTGAGCGGCTCTCAGAGCGGCTCTCGCTGAGCGGCTCTCAGAGCGGCTCTCAGAGCGGCTCTCTCAGAGCGGCTCTCTCTGAGCGGCTCTCTCTGAGCGGCTCTCAGAGCGGCTCTCTCAGAGCGGCTCTTAGAGCGGCTCTCTGAGAGGCTCTCAGAGCGGCTCCGAGAGAGCACACACTCTCTCAGAGCGGCTCTCTCTGAGCGGCTCTCAGAGCGGCTCTCTCTGAAATCTCTCTGAGAGCCGCTCTGAGAGCCGCTCAGAGAGGCTCTCTCAGAGCGGCTCTCTCGGAGCGGCTCTCTCGGAGCGGCTCTCTTGGAGCGGCTCTCTCGGAGCGGCTCTCTCGGAGCGGCTCTCAGAGCGGCTCTCAGAGCGGCTCTCAGAGCGGCTCTCTCGGAGCGGCTCTCGGAGCGGCTCTCTGAGCGGCTCTCTGAGCGGCTCTCTGAGCGGCTCTCTGAGCGGCTCTCTCTGAGCGGCTCTCTCTGAGCGGCTCTCTCAGAGCGGCTCTCTCAGAGCGGCTCTCTCAGAGCGGCTCTCAGAGCGGCTCTCTCGGAGCGGCTCTCTCGGAGCGGCTCTCTCTGAGCGGCTCTCTCGGAGCGGCTCTCAGAGCGGCTCTCTCTGAGCGGCTCTCTGAGCGGCTCTCTCTGAGCGGCTCTCTCTGAGCGGCTCTCTCAGAGCGGCTCTCTCAGAGCGACTCTCTCAGAGCGGCTCTCTCTGAGCGGCTCTCTCTGAGCGGCTCTCTCTGAGCGGCTCTCTCAGAGCGGCTCTCTCGGAGCACTCTCCCGTGGGGGTTTGAAGCGTCCTCGTGGAGCAAAGCGGTTCTGTACTCTTGGTGTACAGACGCTGTCCTGGTGCTTGGGGTCTCTACTTTAAATTAGTCTGCACATCCATTCCTTCACTTGCTCAATGCACTGGCACAGCAGATCTATGGGCCGATAGTAATTTGGTGATAGCGATACATATATTTGCGTGTCATCAGCATAGCAATGATGGTCAATATTGTTATTTTGCATGATTTGCCCTAGTGGGAGCATGTAGATGTTGAATAAAGAGGGTCCTAAGACTACTAAGGGTACTCTCTCCAGTCAGGCAATTTCCCAAAAGCTTTGAAAACTGCAGTTATTAAACCCCTTTTAAAAAAGCGGAGCCTAGATGCCTCTATTATTAACAACTACAGACCAATATCAAATCAACCCTTCATAAGTAAAATCATTGAGAAAGTTGTCCTCCGGCAACTAAATCACTTCCTGGCATCAACTGGTTGCTATGACACCTTCCAATCAGGATTTCGACCCCTGCACAGCACTGAGACCGCCCTTATTAAAGTTGTAAACGACATCCATCTTAACACAGACTCTGGCAAAACCTCAATACTAATGCTACTTGACCTCAGTGCTGCATTCGACACTGTAGACCATACATTACTTCTGGAAAGGTTAGAAAACTGGGTGGGGCTTTCAGGCACTGTCTTAAATTGGTTCAGGTCCTACCTACAAAATAGGAACTACTTTGTTTCCATTGGCGACTTTGTATCAGAATCAACCAACGTGACATGTGGAGTCCCACAAGGTTCGATCTTAGGACCCTCTTTATTCAACATCTACATGCTCCCACTAGGGCAAATCATGCAAAATAACAATATTGACCATCATTGCTATGCTGATGACACGCAAATCTATGTATCGCTATCACCAAATGACTATCGGCCCATAGATCTGCTGTGCCAGTGCATTGAGCAAGTGAAGGAATGGATGTGCCGAAATTTCCTTCAACTAAATGAGGACAAAACAGAGATAATTGTATTTGGTTCTAAAACGGAAAGGCTTAAAGTAACCCAACACCTTCACTCTCTGTCCCTGAAAACCTCAATCAAAGCCAGAAATCTAGGGGTTATCATGGATTCAGATTTACATTTTGACAGTCACATCAAATCAGTTACAAAATCGGCATATTATCACCTTAAAAATGTAGCAAGACTTAGGGGGCTCGAAGACTTACAAAAACTTGTACATGCCTTCATCAGTAAGCTTGATTACTGCAATGGTCTCCTCACAGGTCTCCCAAAACAAACTCTGAGGAAGCTTCAGCTTGTTCAGAATGCTGCTGCTAGAGTTCTAACAAAGACCAAAAAATTTGATCATATTACACCAATTCTGAAATCGTTACATTGGCTTCCTGTAGGTCAGAGAATTGATTTTAAAATCATGTTGCTAACCTATAAATCCCTACATGGTTTAGGCCCAAAATATTTAACTGATATGCTTACACTACATCAGCCTTTTAGACCACTAAGATCCTCTGAGACCAATCTGTTAATTATCCCCAGAGTAAACACAAAACATGGGAAAGCAGGATTTAGTTACTATGCAACAAATAGCTGGAATAAACTCCCAGAGGAATTAAGACTTGCCCCAACTCTGAGCACCTTTAAAACAAGACTGAAGACTTTTATGTTTGCTATAGCTTTCTGCTAAAATCTTAAATACATTGCACTTTCTAAAAAGCTTTTTTAACTTTGCCTTTATTTTCTATTTTAATACTAAAATGCCTTTTTCTATTTTACCCATTTCTTTGCATATGTTTTTCTTTTACTTATCTATTATTTTATTTTATTGTATGACAATGTTTATATGTGAAGCACTTTGAGTCTGCCTTGTGTATGAAAAGTGCTATATAAATAAAGTTGCCTTGCCTTGCCTAGGTTAACTTTTTGAGATTAAAGTGAGTCAGACGTTGTGCAATAAGGAGGAGAACGCAGTCATCGAGATATGGCCTGAAGAATATGTATATTATGTGGCTCATAAAATTGTGACATTGATTATTTGTTTTAATTACTCAGTTAAAGAATGGTGGAAGTTCATCCAAATGATTTTTAATTAGCAGGAACACCGAAGCAAAAGGAAAAACCCAAGACCGCGCAAAGTTGCTCCATTGATATTGTCCTCAACTAGGAGGCACGGTGAGTTTCCCTCGGAGGTTCTGTCCAACAGACGAGGGACCGGCCCGACCACGAGGCGTTGGATTACAATACGGTCGGCCTATCAGAGTCCAGTGTGAACACTGACCCAACCAAATTAAACTGAATCAAAGTATCACCATCACCCTGAATCGGACCGAGCCTACGGACTAAAGGATTGAAAGCGCCCTTTCTACCCTTTGTACCTGCTCTGTGTTGTCATGACGACTCAGTGAGTTGACGTTATGCTGGCCACATCGCCCCAGCTATGAGAGTAGTATGGGGGAGTAGACTTTGTGGACGCAGCCTGCAGCCATTCAAATTACTACCCGCTTGACTATTGCCGGCTTTTTCCTGCGTTTTCCTGCTTGTTATTGTCATTGCAAAATGGATCCTGTAGTTGCAAGGAGAGCGTTGCCCCTGTACGTGTACAGGGACTGGTCAAACAGAATTGGGCGATTGCCCACCGCAATAATAACTTTCTCCTCCATTCTTAAATCCCCGCTGCCGTCCAGCTTTTTTACATATCCACGTCGGGTTGTATCACAAAGACAATTTCATTGGACAGAGAAGTAGCGGGACAGTAGTGTATGTGCATAACCGTGATCTGATTGACCGATGGATACGTCTCTGCCCGAAAAGTTGAAATTTTCTCAACTTTTGACGCAGGTGTCTGGAAGGATGGATCCACAATGCATTTCGAGAGCGTCAATGAGATCCTCGACGGATGGAGGAATTTTGCACCAGGCATTATATACATGGATAGCTCCAATCTATAATATAATATCTAGATGATGTTGTTCAGTAGGTCTGCCACTCTGGTCCCTCTGCTAGGTAGGCTCTGACTCTCTGGTACAATTAGATGAAATGTTTTGAATCACAGCGATATCATTTGGCTGGCGTGAGTCAGTAACCCTTGCAAATTACTGGATATTATAAATGATTATTATTACTCGTTTAAAAAGTAAAGCATGTGGAATAAGAACTTACCAACACACTCCCTCCACGGATCCTGTGTTGCCTTTTCAATGAAATAAAAATGTAAATAATCTATCAACATTGGGTTCATTACAAGGTCATCATCTAATAACTCGACCACTGCCAGCTAGGGTCACACATACTATTGTGTTCTGCATCAAACCAGTGATAACACTTACCTCCAGAAGTCTTCTATAGATCCTTTCTATGTAGAGAAAACAATTCATCAACATGTCAGGACAGCATATACTATCATTCAGCATAACCATGATGCATGTTCATTAAATGTTATCTCGATGTTAGTTTAATGTCACCATGATGCGTGTTTGTTTAATTTAACATGAAACATGTTAAGAGTTGAACGTAACCATGAAACATGTTGAAGATTACTTTCACTTGATTCATGTTAGTTTAATCTAACCATGAAACATGTTAGACTTTAATGTAACTCATACCTAATGTAACGGGTAAAATCAAGCACCACTCATCAACAAAAGAATAGACGTAACAAAATGCCCAACATCGTTGTGAAAGCGTTGAAGGTCCTTTTTTACAGTTTGAAGGTTAAATTGCACAATTGCGCACCAAAATAACAAGCCCACCAGCGCTCAGAGAGCGGCTCTCTGAGAGCGGCTCTCTGAGAGCGGCTCTCTGAGAGCGGCTCTCTCAGAGCGGCTCTCTCTGAGAGCCGCTCTCAGAGCGGCTCTCTCTCAGAGCGGCTCTCTCAGAGCGGCTCTCTCTCGGAGCGGCTCTCTCAGAGAGAGCCGCTCTCTCTGAGCGGCTCTCAGAGCGGCTCTCTCAGAGCGGCTCTCTCTGAGCGGCTCTCAGAGCGGCTCTCTCAGAGCGGCTCTCTCTGAGCGGCTCTCAGAGCGGCTCTCTCTGAGAGCGGCTCTCTCTGAGAGCGGCTCTCTCAGAGAGAGCCGCTCAGAGAGAGCCGCTCAGAGAGAGCCGCTCTCAGAGCGGCTCTCTCAGAGCGGCTCTCTCTGAGCGGCTCTCAGAGCGGCTCTCTCTGAGCGGCTCTCTCGGAGCACTCTGCCGTGGGGGTTCTGAAGCGTCCTCGTGTGGAGCAAAGCGGTTCTGTACTCTTGGTGTACAGACGCTGTCCTGGTGCTTGGGTTCTCTGCACTTCAAATGAGTCTGGGGGTTTCTGTGATTCTACATTAAACAGACTAACTTTGATGTGGAAACTCAAATGTGGATATAGCATCAAACAGTAACCCACCCCCCCCCTCAGTGAGCAAAGTAGGCTGCAAGATAAAAACTAGTGAGGGCAGCAAACTGTATTACTTTTTTCTTTCTTTCTTTATTCTTTTCTCTACTCTAGTTTGGTCAGAACAATAAAACTGTTGTCTGCTTGAAAACGGGGTTCTATGTCCGCTTCCAAGTTAACTGGTTGGTTTGCTTTAGGTTTTTAGACCCGTCTATAACTTGCTTGATTTTTTGTTAGTGTGTAGGCAGAGCTATATATAATAGTATAATATAATTGTATAGATATTATCACGGCCAAAAGCTCTGTGCGTGCGCCTCCGGATGGCCGTAGCGCGGGGAGCTCTCCTAGGGCTTCACGGGGTTTGTTTTCCGGCGTTGCTATGGTTACCGGTCTTGTAAGTAACCCAGTTGGGATTCGGGTTCTAATTATTCATAAGAATAAACAACATTATATAAGAGTTTATTATTTTTCATAATGTTTTTTGACGTTTGTGTAATGGTTGCAAACTTTGTAAATGTTATTTGATGTATTGTAAATGTTGTGTATATCCTTTGCTTAAATTAACTGTGATATGGTCATCCAGCCAGGAGGGGGAGCGATGAGGTGTTTGTGGGTGAATGTGGAGAAGGCGGGAAAGTAGAGGAAAGGGAAGACGTGCTGGAGTTGGGAAGAAAAAGAAAAGACGTTTGTTGGATGGAGCACATGAGTACAGTCTGTTGATGACATATCAGCAACTCTTAAAATTCAAGATAAAGTTCAACACAAACTTTACTGAAAGCTCCACCGGACCAGTCCACATAAACGACCCGGTCAGTTAATTAACGCAAGTAGCTGAACAGTAGTGGGCTGCTAACTAGCGCAGCTAGCGACGCTACTACGAAGGGATTTTCCTGTGGACCGCCGCACCAGATAGTGGGTGTGACCACGAGGGTTGGCTCACCTTCCTCTGGCGAAGAGGAATAGGGCGACAAGCCAGTGAGGAGCGCCTTTGTCCTTTTAGTAATAATATTATAAGTAGACCATGTAGCTTTTATTCAATTATCGTTATAACAAGATATGTTAGAGCGTGCACTGCGCAGCCCGCCCCCCCAAATATTAAAATATATAATATATTCTCGAAACACAGTGGAAAAGAGAGAGAGGGAGCCATAGAGAGGGACACTGATGCACTAATGGGCATATATATATATATATATATATATATATATATATATATATATATATATATATATATATATATATGTATATATATATATATGTATATATACTGTATATATATATATATATATATATATGTATATATATATGTATATATATATATATGTATATATATATGTATATATATATATATGTATATATATATGTATATATATATATATGTATATATATATGTATATATATATATATATGTATATATATATGTATATATATATATATATATATACACATATTAGTGGTGGGCCGTTAATCTATTTTCAAAGTTGGGTTGGGAGCTGGGCGTCACTTACGCTGGACACGTCCCCACCAGTTTTCGTCAAGAATCATTTTGTAACCACCACTTGGGTACAAAACAAAACTCAAGTTGAATTATTGTAACGTGAGGGTTCGATATGTGGTGGTGGATCACTCTTTATGAGAATAAACAGCAGGGAGACAGTCGGATGACTTTCTCAAGAGGTACTTTACTTTACTTTTCAACTCACAACAACCACAACACTTCCTTGTTCGGACCCATCACGTGACATAGTGTTGGCTCGTTCGTTCGCGAACCGGTTCGAATGAACGAGTCTTTAGGACGAACGAACCGAACGGGTTCGTCTCTCTCGTTCGTCTCGTTCACCATTCGATTCACCGGAAACTCGACTGAACGAACGAACGAGTTTCCGGTAGCACTGACTCCACTGAGTCTGATTGGCTCAGCTGAGAACCGTGCAATGGCGTGCATTCCATGATGCGATTTACCGCTACCGGAAACCAGGCTGAACGAACAAACGATCCGCGAACGACTCCTCTGAGTTCAATCGAGTTTCCGTTAGCACTGAGTCTGACTGACTCAGCTGAGAACCGTGCAATGGCGTTCATTCCATGATGCGATTCACCGCTACCGGAAACTAGGCTGATTCGCGAACGACTCCTCCCAGTTCAGTCGAGTTTCCGGTGAATCGATTCATGAACGAACGAACGAACGAACGATTCGCGAACAACTCCTCTTGGCGAACTGACTCAAGCGAACTGGGTTACGGAAACAAATCATTAAATCCACCACTAGACTGAACTAACCAATCAGAAGCTAGAATTTAGACTGAGGTAAACGTGAGGGAATCAGAGAGGCAGATTCAACAGAATATCCTGACTGTGTTAAATATGTAAACATGTAAATATGTAAGTAATAATTGTGTAACATGAATATGTAAATAATTAACTGACTAAACATTGTAAATACATTTCTAGCAAATTAACTCCAATATAAATTATATTAACTTATTCTACAACTTTCAAATATGAATTAACTTCTAAACCTTACATTATTATGGATTATTAGACGGCTCTTCTCAATGCTGTAGACTGCTCCATTCACTTGCATGGGCCTTCCCAACGTTCATCTGTCAATTATTTTTGTTTATGCTCCGTTCACTTGCATGGGCCCTTCACAACTTCGGGCGGTGAATTATATTTGATAATTCACCGTTGCCAAGTATAATTAACCGCTGTCAAGGTAAATGAAAGGATCTTTTTCCGTTTGCCATTTTAATTCAGATTAATTCCAAAATTAATCTAGATTAAAAAAAAAATCGATGCCCACCACTAATATATATATATATATATATATATATATATATATATATATATATATATATATATATATATATCATATATACTGTATATATATATATCATATATACTGTATATATATATATATATATACCTGTATGTGTATATTCTGAGAAATGCTCCAATCCAAAATGCGTGGGGTTTACATTTAGTTATGTGCAGTACAAATAATGTTGGACAATCTGCTCTGGGACACGACACGATTCAATAGATTACTTTCCGTGAGCGTGAGAACGGAAGGTTTTTGAGGAGGTCTGCTGTAAAAAAAAAGGGGAAATCAGAGTATCCCTAGTACACTACATTTACCCTTTGATGCATTTGTTGTTTTGACACATACATAAGTAGAGGGTGCACTGTACTATCTGCGCACACCCCTTCTGTGGTCGAAGGAAATATCCCAATTGAAAGGCAATGGTTTAAATTCCGTTCTGTGTAGCAGAACGAAATAGTACACTAGATGTGCATGAGCATGTGCGTGTGCATGAGCACGAAAACGCGTGATACCGGGTTGAACTGTGTTAACATCTTGTTTTTAAAGCAGGACGTAGTCACATGTGAAAAGTCGCTTACTCTCCATGTCAGCTCGGCTGTAACCATTTCAATTAATTTGCCATAAAGGATAGAAAATGGGTGCAGTCCAAACGTAACGGCGGCCGGCTTGACCCCAGTCAACTATATCCCACCCACAAGACACACAATGCCTCGTGGGTGGGATGTGCACCTTTTCCACACACAGGTGTGTCATGGATTACTTGTTTTAATTACTCAGTTAAAGAATGGTGGAAGTTCCTCCAAATTATTTTTAACTTGTAGGAACACCGAAGCAAAATGAAAAACCCAAGACTGCAAAAAGTTGCTCCATTGTTATTGTCCTCAACTAGGAGGCGTTGTGATTTTCCCTCTGAGGTTCTGTCCAACAGAGGAGCGACCCGCCGACCGCGAGGCGTTGGTTTACAATACTGTCGGCCTATCAGAGTCCAGTGTGAACGCTGACCGAACCAAATGAAAATGTAACAAAGCCTCGCCTTCACAATGAATCGGACCGAGTCTACGGACTAAAGGAGTGATAGCGCCCTTTCTACCATTTCTCCCTGCTCTGTGTTGTCATAACGACTCAGTGAGCTACGTTATAAACGCCACTGAGCTGACGTTATGCTGGCCACATCGCCCCAGAAACGTTTTGAATCACAGCTATATAATCTGACTTGGTGTGAGTCAGTGACCCATTCAAATGACTGGATATTAATAAATGATCTGTTACTCATTTACAAAGTGAAATGTGTGGAGTTAAGTGTGGAATAAGAACATACCATCGAACTCCCGATCCAGGTCAATTTTTTCCATTTTCTATAAGATAAAAAATGAAATAAAATATCAACATTGGGTTCATTACAAGTTCATCATCTAATAACTCCACCACTGCCAGGTAGGCAGTGATGGAGTATTACCAAGAATGTATTACCAAAACTCCACAAAAATGTATGCTTTCCAACGAGCGATAAAAACTCACTGGACCAAGTACAAATATACAGAGGACACCGTCCCCACATCCGGATTATCAGATCATATCTCCTTGAAACTGATTCCATCTTATAAACTGTCTGTAGAACCAAACCAGCTGTGAAGACAGTACAGGTATGGAGTGAAGAAGCTGTTACATCATTAAAGGACTGTTTTGAGTATGTTTACTCCATATGGGAGGTTTTTTTCTCAGGGAGCCAACTGTGAGGAGTACACCTCTAACGTCCTGGACTACATTCAGTTTTGCACCGAGACAGTACTGCGCACCAGAACCATCAAGGTGTTCCCTAATCAGAAACCCTGGTTTGACGGTAATGTGAGGTCGCTGCTCAGGGCGAGAGATACTGCCTTCAGGTCGGGGGACAGGCTGGCCTATAGAACTGCCCGACGAGACCTAAAAAAGGGCATTAAAGAGGCCAAAGGCAAGTACAGACAGCGCATTGAGGGTCACTTTGAAAACACGGACCCCAGGAGCATGTGGAGAGGCATCAAAACTCTAACTGACTACAAATATAAGACCACACTGGTTAGCGAGGAGGAGCAGACACTCACCTCTTCAGCACCACCAAGTGAGGTCCACCTTGAAAAGGAATGACACCAACAAGGCTACCATCCCTGATGGGGTGTCGGGCCGTATACTGAGGTCATGTGCCGACCAGTTAGCAGGAGTTCTTCTTCAACCTCTCCCTGCAACAAGCTGCAGTTCCCACCTGCCTTAAGACCACTACCATCGTCCCTATCCCCAAAGAATCTACCATCACCTGCCTCGATGACTACCGCCCAGTCGCCCTCACCCCAGTAATCATGAGGTGCTTTGAGCCGATGATACTGGCGTACATCAGAGACCGCATCCCTGAGGACCTGGACAGCCACCAGTTTGCCCATCAGGCAAACAGATCCCCAGAGGACCCTGTCTCCATCGCACTCCACACAGCCCTGTCCCTCCTGGAGTACCCCAACACATATGTAAGGATGCTCTTTGTGGACTTCATCTCTGCCTTCAACACCACAATCCCCCATAAACTGTTCCTCAAACTCATTCATCTTGGTCTCCCCACCTCACTCTGCTCATGGATCCTCGACTTTGTTTCAAACAGTCCGCAGAATGTCAGAGTAGGGGATCTGACATCCTCAACTATAAGCTTGAACACCGGTGCGCCCCAGGGGTGTGTACTCAGCCCTGCCCTCTACACCCTCCTCACCATGACTGTGTATTCATCCAACACCATAATCAAATGAGCTGATGACACCACTGTGGTGGGGCTCATTAGTGACAGCAATGAGTGCCATTACAGGCAGGAGGTCCAACACATGGCAGAGTGGTGTGTGGACAACAACCTGGTCCTGAACACCACCAAAACAAATGAGATCATTGTAGACTTTAGGAGGTCCAAGAGGACCACGCAGACCCCACTTACCATCAATGGGGAAGAAGTGGAGAGGGTGGACTCTGTTAAATTCCTGGGGACATACAACACCAAGGACCTAACATGGCCTACTAACATCTCCAACCTTGTAAAGAAGGCCCAGAAGAGGCTCTTCTTTCTACGGAAGCTCAAACAGGCTGGATTATCCACACTCCTGCTCATTCACTTTTATAGGAGCAAAATTGAGAGCATCCTCTGCCAGGGCTGAAGTGTGTGGTATGCAGGCTGCACAGCGGGGAGCAGGAGGGACTTGGCCAGGGTGGTTAGGTCAGCAAAAAAGATCATAGGAGCTGAGCTCCCAGACCTGGACTCTGTGTGTGGTGACCGCCTGAAGAGGAAGGCAAGGTCAATAAGCAGAGATAAAACCCACCCTGGACACACCTTGTTTGTCCCCCTCCCATCAGGGAAGTGGTACCGCACACTGCGGGCCCGCACCACAAGACTGAGGAACAGCTTTTCCCCAAGAGCTGTAGCCTCCATCACCCCCCCAACCCCCTAACAAAGCACTAAGGACAACTCTCCTCCAGGAGCAGTAGCTTCCAACCCCCACAACCCCCCCGCCCCGCCCCTCCACACACACACACACACAACAGACTGGACTTGATGGGCACAATATGGTGGTGTGTGTGTGTGTGTGTGTGTGCGTGTGTGCGTGCGTGCGTGCGTGCGTGCGTGCGTGCGTGCGTGCGTGCGTGCGTGCGTGCGTGCGTGCGTGCGTGCGTGCGTGCGTGCGCGCGCGTGCGTGCGCGCGCGCGTGCGTGCGCGCGCGCGTTTACTATTAGTATTGTGCACTTCACAGCTGTGGCCTCCACTGAACTCCTGAACTCCTTGAACCTTTACACATATCATTGTGTTCTGTATCAAAACCATAATAACACTTACCTCCCAATATCGACGAATCAATGCTGTATAGAGATAAACAATGTCAGGACAGCAGTCAATATCATTCAGCATAACCATGATACATGTTAGTTTAATGTAACCATGATACATGTTAGTTTAATGTATCATGATACATGTTAGTTCAATATTACCATGATGCATGTTCATTTAATGTAACCATGATACATGTTAGTTTAATGTTATCATGATACATGTTAGTTCAATCTAAACACAATACAGCTCAGTAGTTTAATGTTATCATGATACATGTTAGTTCAATCTAAACACAATACAGCTCAGTAGTTTAATGTTATCATGATACATGTTAGTTCAATCTAAACACAATACAGCTCAGTAGTTTAATGTTATCATGATACATGTTAGTTCAATCCAAACAAAATATCTGTCAGTAGTTTAATGTTATCATGGCACATGATAGAGTTTAAAGTAACCATGATACTACATGTCAGAGTTTAATCTAAACCTTACCTCCCAGGACTATGATTGATATTATGAAAGATATGGATCCTATTATTACGAACTGCTCAATATGTTCTATCTAAGTTATCTGCTACTCATTTAGAAAGTGAAACATGTGGAATAAGAACTTACCATCAAACTTCCTCTTCTGTTTCAGTGTTTTCTTCTTCTATAAAATAAAAATGTCAATAAAAAATCAACATTGGGTTCATTACAAGGTCATCATCTAATAACTCCACAACTGCCAACTAGGGTCACAGATATTATTGTGTTCTGTATCAAACCAGTAATAACACTTACCTCCTTAAGTCGTTCCCACAATGCTATATAGAGATAAACAATACAGTAACATGTCAGGACAGCAGTCACTATCATTAGTTAGTCTAATGTCACCATGGTACTTACTTACTGCCCTTTATGCCTACTGGCATGTAGGGCAGCAACAAAGGATCTCGATTCCCGTCTGTTTTGGGTCAGGTTATAGCCATGATACATGTTATTTAAATCTATAGATTAAACTAACATCGTGGTTATAACCATGATACATGTTATTTAAATCTATAGATTAAACTAAAATCATGGTTATAACCATGATACATGTTATTTAAATCTATAGATTAAACTAACATCGTGGTTATAACCATGATACATGTTATTTAAATCTATAGATTAAACTAACATCATGGTTATAACCATGATACATGTTATTTAAATCTATAGATTAAACTAACACCATGGTTATAACCATGATACATGTTATTTAAATCTATAGATTAAACTAACATCATGGTTATAACCATGATACACGTTATTTAAATCTATAGATTAAACTAACATCATGGTTATAACCATGATACACGTTAGTTTAATGTAACCATGATACATGTTCGTTAAATGAGTTGAATAAGCTTAATGTAACCCTTACCTCCCAGGACTATGGTTGATATAATGAAACGTATCCATCCTATCATTATGAACTGCTCCATATATTCTAATCATGTATAATCAGTTGAACCAGTTCCTGGTTTCCCCTCTGAATTAGCCTCTACACAGAAGAACATCTCGACAGACTGAAGTCTTTCTACCCTTTGTCCCTGCTCTGTGTTGTCATGACGACTCAGTGAGCTACGTTATAAACGCCACTGAGCTGACGTTATGCTGGCCACATCGCCCCAGCTATGAGAGTAGTGTCTTATATACATGGATAGCCTCATTCTATAATCTAATATCTAGAGGATGTTGTTCAGTAGGTCTGCCACTCTGGTCCCTCTGCTAGGTAGGCTCTGACTCTCTGATACAATTAGATGAAATGTTTTGAATCACAGCGATATCATTTGACTTGGTGTCAGTAACCCTTGCAAATGACTTGATATTAATAAATGATCTGTTACTCATTTACAAAGGGAAGCATGTGGAATAAGAACTTACCCAAACACTCCTTCTCCTGTTCCGGTGTTTCCTTTATAAATAAAATAAAAATGTGAATCAAATATGAACATTGGGTTAATCACAAGGTCATCATCAGTGGTGGATTAAGGTGGTCATTGGCCCCTAGGCTACTACTTTGTGAGGCCCCCTTACTGATACATTTACTGCCATGTTTAAACAAAGGAATATTACATTGGCCCTCGCACACACACACACACACACACACACACACACACACACACACACACACACACACACACACACACACACACACACACACACACACACACACACACACACACATTGAGACGGCCATGACTAAAACAGAAATGATACAGAAACAAGTGTGAGTTCCCCATAGCTGCTGCGACCACGTATTTCTGGGGACCGACCAACAGAGAACTCCTTAATGAGGCTGGTAAAATCCAAATTGCCAAGAATATCGCTGTCTGACAGATCAGATACAGGTGATTCAGTCTGTTTTGGCCCATTGTGGATCTCAGTCTTTCTGTAACTAGCACCAATTTTGAGGAAAGAGCGCCCCCTGCTGGCACTGGCCACAGGCAAAGTCATAAATAGTCAAGAGTGCTATATCGACAAATGGAAACACTTGTGCTTTTCGCTTTTCAGACATTCTGCCTCTTTGCTGTCCAGCAGAAGTGACGTATTCCTTTACAACCAATCTGACTTTATGAACCTGGTCACATGACATGGCCCACACATCTACCCAATCAGCTGCTTCACTTTTAAATGGTTCTAGTTATGGGCCAATAGGGGTCAAGTCTTTTTTTATTTTAAGTAAAATTGAAAATAGTCTGTCCAATCCAGGGCCCCTTGCACACCTGGGCCCCTAGGCTCAGCCGAGGCTAGCCTGGGTGTTAATCCACCTCTGGTCGTCATCTAATAACTCCACCACTGCCAGCTAGGTTCACACATATTATTGTGTTCTGTATCAAATAAGTAATAACACTTACCATCTTATCTATTCGATTATCGTATTCTATAGAGAGAAACAACACATCAACATGTCAGGACAGCAGTCACATCATTCAGCATAACCATGATACATGTTAGTTTAATGTAACATGATACATGTTAGTTGAATCCAACCATGATTCATGCTATTTAAATTTAACCATGATACATGTTAGTGTATTGTAACTATGATACATGTTAGTTTAATGTAACATGATACATGTTAGAGTTCAATGCAACCCTTACCTCCCAAGACTATGACTGATATTATTAAACGTATCCATCCATCATTATGAAATGCTCCATATATTTAATCATGTAGAATCAGTTGAACCAGTTCCTGGTTTCCACTCTGAATTAGCCTCTACACAGAAGAACATCTTGACAGACTGAATACGTGTAGGGAGACGGCTGCCATTATCGTGGTCAAACAAGGACAGAAGTCTTTCTACCCTTTGTCCCTGCTCTGTGTTGTCATGACGACTCAGTGAGCTACGCTATAAACGCCACTGAGCTGACGTTATGCTGGCCACATCGCCCCAGCTATGAGAGTAGTGTCTTATATACATGGATAGCTCCATTCTATCATCTAATATCTAGAGGATGTTGTTCAGTAGGTCTGTCACTCTGGTCCCTCTGCTAGGTAGGCTCTGACTCTCTGGTACAATTAGATGAAATGTTTTGAATCACAGCGATATCATTTGACTTGGTGTGAGTCAGTAAGCCTTGAAAATCACTGGATATTAATAAGTTATCTGTTACTCATTTACAAAGTGAAACATGTAGAATAAGAACTTACCAGTTAAATCCCTTTCCATTTTCAGTCTTCTATAAAACAATGCTATGAAGTGATAAATAACACATGTTAGGACAGAGGTCACCATCATTCAGCATAACCCTGCATGTTAGTTTAATGTAAACATGATACATGTTAGTTTAATGTAAACATGATACATGTTAGTTTAATGTAACATGACACATGTTAGTTTAATGTAACCATGATACATGTTAGTTTAATGTAAACATGATACATGTTAGTTTAATGTAAACATGATACATGTTAGTTTAATGTAACATGATACATGTTAGTTTAATGTGAACATGATACATGTTAGTTTAATGTAAACATGATACATGTTAGGTTAATGTAAGCATGATACATGTTACAGTTTAATGTAACCATGATACTTGTCAGAGTTTAATGTAACATGATAAATGTAAGGTTAATGTAAGAGTTTAATGTAATTCTTACCTCGCAGGACTAATGATATAATGAAACATATGCATCCTATTATTATGAACACAATGGCCACATATGTAATACATGTAGAATCAGTTGAATCAGTTCCTGGTTGTATCTGCACCCCTCCCACAGAATCACATCTGAAACCAGAAGGACAAAACCACGTTTAGTTCTAACAGTAGTAGACTGGGTGTTGGACTCCAGGTTTAAAAGGTACTGGGTTCGATCCCCAATGTCCACAACCTTCCTGTAGGCCTTCAGGAAGGTTCTTGAGCTAGATGCCTGACCCCTACCTGTTCCTAAGGACCTGAATCTACCTGTGACTGAATTAACTGTACACCGCTTTGGAGAAAATTACTAGATTGTAAATTATTTATAATGTCAAGCATTGACGAAACTTTTATAACATCTAATTCTGACATTTGTATTATTAAATAGAGAGTAAACAAACATAACATTATGACTATGGTATGTACTTTAAGAACAGGCAAAAGCCAAACCAGTACATGATATATTGCCCAGGCCTAATTCTAAACAACCATTATTGTACTTTATGTATAGATTGTTTAATTAACTCCACTTACATCGTATGGGGTTGGCATGACAATGTGGCCTTTGAGAATGTGTCTTTATCTGCTGAGTCACTACAGAAGAATCCATCCTGGATCTCACACTCAGCATCTGATGTTGGAGTACACCTCTTCTTCACCTTCTGACCTGTCAATCACAAGAGATACAGAGGAACCTGAGACAACCTGAGAGTACACAACTTCTGATATAAACATGAACAACACAACTTATCTGATATCAACATGAACAACACAACTTTTCTGATATAAACATGAACACAACGTCCTCATCACCACAACATATGGGGGTTGCATGGGGGGCGTTTCCATTTAATAATATAGATGTACCTGTGACACACTTTGTACAGGCAGAGCACTGCTTCTGTCCGCTAAGGTCTTCTTTGAAAGTACGATCGGGGCACTTTGAGCACAATGTATTGGCTGTCGCTGTGCAATCCCTATGAACCCTATATCCTGTTGGAAAGAACGTTAAAATATGTTGTTTACCAATGGATTTGGTTGAAGAAATCATACAGAGCTATTTTGGACAACAGCTTGACAACAGCTGGGTTAATGGACTCTTACCACCGGGACATGAAAGGCAGCAGAACTGTCCAGCTCTGTATTCATCACTGGTACACGATGGTGATGCAGCACTAGCAACACCATAAGTATTACAAACTGAACATATTAGGAACAGGATTTGTAAGAACATGGTGGTCCAGTTTGAATGACCTTCAACCATGTGATGTTATTTGGCTGATTTACGGCAGATATTTCTTCTGTGTCTTGTTATTCAGCCGAGGCCAAATAAGGTTTATGGTTTTACCGTGCTTTGTATATTCTAAATACATGGGCCAGATACGCTATTCTTTGGCTGCCATATCATCATTGCCATGCAGCTACAGACTTTTCTTGAAGTTCAGAAACATCTGGAGAGATAAAAGAAAATATTCAGGAGTTAATAAATGTAATTTTTATTTTTATTTAACCTATTTAACCAGGAGAAAAACCTACAGAGATTAAAAATCACTTTTTCAAAGGTGACCTGGCCAAGACAGGCAGCAGCACAATGAACCACAGTTACAGACAAACACACAGGGACAACAATTTAAATAGCACTAAAATAAAGCAAATCAAAAAGTATCCTTAACACTTTTCTCTAAACCAAAATAATATGACGTTTGAAAACATTAGAGCTGTTAAACAAAGTCTTGTTAACCTTGTATTTATGCATTAACTGTGATCTAATACTTATTTTGCTGTGATAAAGAAAATACATCTGTCAGTGTTATAAGTGTCTCACAAATATAATGTACCACTTTTATGTTCATTTGGCTAGATTGATTTGGTCTTAGGATCCTTTGTTTAATATAGGATTACTTTGGGTGGAACACTCCACCTTACTCATCCCAAACTAAACCCCAAACACAGTCATCTGGTTGCTGAAGATCTCAGGGCCTAGGGGCTGATCCACAGCCTGGAGGACTGGGTGGAGGCCTGGACACAATGAGCAGGCCTACAGTAGGTCTGCACCTGGAGTTATGGCTCTATTGATTGTTCAGCAGATGAGACACAGTTGGTTCTCAATGTGTGTCAGAAAATGTTCATGCTCTTAAAGTTTGCCTCATAATGACAGAATGAGCCTCCATTCTGATAGGCGCCACAACAACAGATTACATTTATCAGATAATATAATTCATGGAGAAACAGTGATCTGTGCTGAGGTGGCGTTATCATGTCACGCTGTCCACACACTGATTCTAGGGGTGGGAGAGCAGACCGCCACTTGGTCACCAAAGTTGCAGTCTGTAACACAGTAATTACTGCTGAACTGGGAAGTGACACTTTTGGCTTCAAATCAAAATCAAAAAACGAGTAACTTCTCAAGGCTGCAGCGTTGTGTGATCACAGAACACGTTCAATTAAGGGTTATATTTAATGAACTAAGGCGTCATTCATGACACATCTGCAATATATCCATGTGTGCCAGGACCACAAATGAGGCAGCAGGTTATGTGTGACCCCTCCTGCCCTCAACAGAACTATATTTTTATGATAGTGAGAGATATGCCCTTTGAGGTCATCTTGTCCAAGTCGGTGTTGGTGCAATGAGTTAAATCCGCCATGTGGGGGCGACACCGCGTTCACATGACAGTATGCCTCAGTAACTTTTTACTAGGGTTGTCCTCAATTTGATTTTGCAAAGTCAAATATGAATCTTCATCCCAGACACATCACTGACAACTGAGCACCTCTACCAACAAATTTACCTTTCACAATATGATGACAACGTGCGCATCCGTTCATGTCAATCAATTGGGAAGAAAATATAGTCTATTATTCGCAATAGTTATTCTAAAATAGAAAAATATAATAATAATGTACAGTAATTAATGTAAAACATTATGACCCAACCAGTGGCAGGTGTCTTTCATTTGACATTCATTTAATAACACTGCAAATCACTCATTAGGGTTCTGGTTAACCCATCAGAATGTCTTGCTGGGTCGGCGAAGATTTGAGGTCACCCCTAGTGAATACATTTTTGGGGGTGTTGACTTAAAGACTAATGATACATGAGGGTCCAGAGGCTAGCCTCAACTGGTTCTCAACTGGTCCAGAGGCTAGCCTCAACTGGTTCTCAACTGGTCCAGAGGCTAGCCTCAACTGGTTCTCAACTGGTCCAGAGGCCAGCCTCAACTGGTTCTCAACTGGTCCTGAGGCTACCCTGAGGACCAGTTGAGATCCACTACAATAAACCGTAGAAAAGGCAACACATAAATTACGTTTTAAACTGAGAACCACGGCAGAGCAAATAAGATTGACTATAGTCTACTGCTTTTCAAACAGTGAACTAAAGTTAGAAAATACAAATAATTAATAACTCGACACTGACCTTATCGATGATGTCGCCTTAGGAGACTGAATTCTGGCTGAAAAACATGGAAAGACGTTATGTATGGAAACAAAATGTATTTCCAATAGTTTGAGGCATCGCACATTAGATCTTGTTTTCTGTGACTCAAAGACTGTATGAAATAAGACTGGAAAATGAAAGCTCAAAGTTCAGCAGTACTTGGCATGGACATGAAGGAGTTATATGGTGTCCATAGTACATTCTACATTATAATGCCTGATTAAGGGCAGTACTGTTCTGCTTATGGATCAACAGGATTACTAGTCAAATATTAAAAGTGGGTCACATATATTTGGCAAGATACTTTCGAAATGCCCTATATATATATACATGTAAATATATATATCTATTAGAGCTGTCAAGCGATTAAAATATTTAATCGTGATTAATCGCATTAATGTCATAGTTAACTCTAATTAATCGAGATTAATCGCAAATTCTTTTTCTATGCTAAATATCCCTTGATTTTTTTGTCCCATAATTCTTCTCATTTGAATTCTCTTATCAACATGGTGAAGTGCATCGGCTTGCCTTGTGCAAATGATTTTTTATTGATAACAACATTGGCATATACACTGATCAAAACAGGACGATACAAAAAAAGAGCCTTTAGTGCAATTAAACGACTGCTTTGAACAAATGTCATTTGAACATATCAGTCAGGCTACTGCTTCTTTGTTTTGAGCCAAAGGAAAAAAAATTTTTTTTTTTTTTTTTATAAAATAATTGCGTTAATCGCGCGATAAAAAATTTAACGCCGTTAAATTTGGTTTGCGTTAACGCCGTTAATAACGCGTTTAACTGACAGCTCTAATATCTATACATAAATATTGACATTACTGCATATTACTGCCATTTGAAAGTAAGAACTTTCAAGGGTATGGGCATGAACTGCAGTTGACGATTTATAATTGATGAAGCCATAACTAGATAAATGAGGCCATAACATTGATAAAATAAGCATGACGTAATGCACAACTGTTCCTTCAGTGTTGAGGATTGTTGGGGATGGGGTCAGGGTTTGGAGCTGAAGTTAAGAGCCTGCCCTGTGTTCAGGCGAGGAGGAATTTTATTGATTGAACTTTTGCCAGGATCAAAATACAATTAAATTGATAAGATTGCTGACAATAATGCAAGAAAGAGAAGGTCATTCATACATTCGTGAATCAAAACATCTGGAGCAGTCAGGGGTTAGACAGTACAGAGACAGGTCATTAAGGAGCAGGTAGGGGTTAGACAGTACAGAGACAGGTCATTAAGGAGCAGGTAGGGGTTAGATAGTACAGAGACAGGTCATTAAGGAGCAGGTAGGGGTTAGACAGTACAGAGACGGGTCATTAAGGGGCGGTTAGGGGATGGACAGTACAGAGACTGTCATGGTCGGGTGCTTGCGGGGCAGCAGGAACAAGGAGGGGTAGTTCCAAATGCAGACGACTCAGGACGTTACAAAAAAAGGCCTTTAATAAAGAAACTCAATGTCTCTGTTCCATGAACAGGCAGAAAAACATGACAATTGGGGACCCACGACGGATAAAAACAACGAACTGACAAGGGAACAAAGGAAGTGAATCTGGATATAGTGGGAGAGACTGATGAGGGAATGAGGGGCAGGTGGGAAGATTGACAAGAAGGCACAGGGGAAGGGGAATGAAGGGATTGGAGAAGTCAAAGGGCATCTGGTGGACAGGGAGAGAACGAACATTGAACAACTGAGAGACAAAGTGAGACCAGGACCATAAGGCCCAGATCCAGACGTCCCACCAGGTCTGTCAGGAGAACCGAGCAGGGTGGGTGGAGATGGTCTGGAGGAGAGATTCAGGGGCAAGTGGGCTGATAGCCGGATAGACCAGCCGGGAACCTTAGGGAAGGAGCAGGAGACCCCAGGCGACGGCCCGGGAAGGAGCAGGAGACCCCAGGGGACGGCCCGGGAAGGAGCAGGAGACCCCAGGCGACGGCCCGGGAAGGAGCAGGAGACCCCAGGGGACGGCCCGGGAAGGAGCAGGAGACCCCAGGCGACGGCCCGGGCGCTCGACGCTAGACAGACCAGCAGAGCCGCTCTGGAGGACGACTCGGGGACCGGAAGGTGAAACAGTGGTATCACCAATAACTCTCAGGGACATTAACCCTTTTCTATACATGAGTATCATGACCATTTACTATAAATTGCATTGCTAATGTATTATATTAACCTGTTGGTTTGATAAGGGATAGACTTGTAAATTATCACAGTAAGAAAAGAATAAACAAGTTTACCAATAACATTGGTATAGATCTAATAGTATACAAGGAATATTACATTGATACTCTTTGTCAGGGGGAGCGGGAACTTATTCGAACCCTACGGTATACGTCCACCGTGACTCATCCCATCTCCCCTGGCATTGGCGCCATCATTTCAGCAGGGCTGTAGTACGTTTTCATCTACTGTTTGATGCACTTACTGCAGTGCAAAACATCTTCATTGACAGATTTAATATTCAAACATTAAGTATTTATAATAATTCACCCCACTTAATTTGAGTTTATGTGTCTTACCAACCTGCATAAGAGTGGGAAGTGGGGGTGGGGGTGTAATGCCACTAGGGGGCTCCCCTATTGGTAGGAGCCCCACACTGCGCTCAGCGGCCATTTGCCGCTAGGGCACGTCTCGTGTCCAAACATAATGCATTGAGTTCTGAGTTGTCCCCTAACCGCTCGGTGACTCAAGAAGTATGCACTTCTTGTCTCTCACTGACGTGCACTCTCACATGTAGACTGTGAGGGTGACATTAGTGTCACGTGACTTTCTCATGATAAAATCTTAAATAAAGCTTTTGAACTTTCAAACATATTAATCAAAAGGTAAGAATAATGTAAAAAAATGTAATACAACATTTAAAAAAAATATCACGAAAAAAATTCTCTCAAAGACATGTGGCTCCTCTCACCCAACATCTCCATCTCCAGATCAGTATTCCCTGTACATCTTCCTTGGCGGTCGCCCAAGAGAGGTGGAGCTTGGACCCAAGCCAACGTTACCCATCATATCCCAGGACGCCTCACAGAGCACACCTTACACTATTTATTAACACCTCGCTTGTCTTTGCTCTGTGAGCCACATATAGAAGAATAATGTGAGGATTGATCAAATAATGATAATAAACACCACGCCTCTTCTCCTGTCAAAGCTGGCATCAGGAAGGAATCAGACTGGTGTATTTCCTCCCCTAGTTTCTGAGTTTGAACCATCAGATTCACTTTCATGTTGATCCAGAATTTCTCGAACTGCGTTACTTTGTATCCTGTAATGTCATTCCCGTTCAATAGTGAATCACGGTAGATGGGAAACTTGGGTCCAACAGCGATATTAAAGAATCCTGTTACAATCTTTGGGAAGCGTTTGGACTGGACCCATCTCAATGTCTAGCTGTCCAGTACCAGACCGGTAGGCGAGGGCATCCAGACTCTGGTCATCATCATGACCATCCATAGTTACATCAGGGGTACTTGTTCTTGAAGTGTGTTCTTGTTGGTCCCCGGTTGGTTGAGATTCACTGGACATTAGTGGTGTAGTTTCTGGAAGAGAAGGCAGCAGAGTCAGGACATACAGCCAGCCTCCACATGCAGCAACACTCACAGAAGACTGAAGCCCAGTGGAGCAGCTCTGCAGCTGGGTACTCTCAGGTGGAGATGAGGACACAACCAGACACACACACACACACACACACACACACACACACACACACACACACACACACACACACACACACACACACACACACACACACACACACACACACACACACACACACACACACACACACACACACAGCCAGACACACACTCAACCATACACACAATCACCCCCAAAAACCAGACACACAAGACAAGACACACACAATGAGCATGATTATAGATAACGGTTGACCTACTGTTCAATTAAACAAGTGAAAAAAGGTCACCTTGGTTTAATTATGTTTTTGATTGAAATAAGTTGCAATCTAATATAGTGTAATAGATTCCCTCGCATTTATTTGTGCACAAAACATTTCAGAGTTACAGGGTGAACTGATATTTAATAGAATCTTGTTTAGTTCATATTGTGATTAGTTATATAACTGAAGCTGTATCATAATTAACACAACTCACCTTCAGCAGGCTGTGTTTCACTGGAGGGAGCTGGAGGGATGGATGTCTCTAGACCTGCAGGCTGTGTTTCACTGGAGGGAGCTGGAGGGATGGATGTCTCTAGACCTGCAGGCTGTGTTTCACTGGAGGGAGCTGGAGGGATGGATGTCTCTAGACCTGCAGGCTGTGTTTCACTGGAGGGAGCTGGAGGGATGGATGTCTCTAGACCTGCAGGCTGTGTTTCACTGGAGGGAGCTAGAGGGATGGATGTCTCTAGACCTGCAGGCTGTGTTCAAACATACAGTTCATCCATACTGTTACACCACTGCATTAAGTCCTCTGTCATTCTACTGCATATAAGGTAGCACTGTACAAATACACTTCATACAATTTGACTAACTAATTACTACAATTAATTAGTAACAAGGTGTAACTGTAACATTCAACAATAATAATAATAACAATAACAAAGACTAAACAGCAGTTTATTATTAATGACAAAGAGACCACAAATAATTGGCTGAACGTACAGGCTCCGGAGAGGGGAGACGTGAGGGACCAGATTTCTCTTCTCCAGCAGCTCCACCTGGACGGTTATAGGGTAGATAAAGTTAGCCTTACATCACAAACAGAACCTGTAGCTGCTGCTGCAGAGTAGCTAGCTAGCCACCAAGCTCTCTGCCGCGGGGTTTCTGAAGCGTCCTCGTCCGTAGCCAAGCGGTTCTGTTCACTATCGGCTGCGCTGTCTCGGTGCTTGGGGTCTAGTCTATCCTTTATGGCAAATGCATTGAGACGACCAAGTGATCAGAGAGAGAGTTAGCGACTTTCTACATGTGGTTTTCAAAATAAAGGGTTAACACAGGGTATATACAAAGACTGCAGGGCCTTCACAAAATCAAGCATTTTTAAATGTTTATCATTAGAGACAATCCTACATTACATGAAAAAAATACAGTAAAAAAACATTGCTCTATAAGTTTCGACAATGAGAAAAATTAAAATTCTAACTATACACTGAGCCACAATCAAGTGTTTCACTTTTTAGTGTATGATTTTAGAGAATTACAAATTCATTTGACTTGGTGTGAGTCAGTAGCCCTTGCAAACTACTGGATATTATTATAACACGTAAAATGATACATGTTAGTTTAATGTAACCATGACACATGTTAGTTTAATGTAACATGATACATGTTAGAGTTTCATGTAACCATGATATGTTTTAGCTTAATGTAACACTTGCCTCTTTTTTTTTTTTTTTTTCTTCCAGTAAATAATGGCTATGGAAGCCGCCATTGACGCCATTAGTATGACTCCTGATAATACTATTCCTGACACCAGTACTTTGTGTGGACCATGTTCGCCACATTCAGAATCACATGAATCAGTTCCTGGTTTCATCTGCACCCGTCCCACAGATTCACATCTGAAATGAGAAGGACCAGACAACAGGTTTAGTTTCAGGGTGTGTAGTGTTTCTATTATCCTGGGGACAGGATAGTGGATTGTGTGTTGGACTCCTTGTCCAAAGGTAGTGGGTTTGACCACCACCTTCCAGTAGGCCTTCAGCTAGATACAAATGACCTGTATCTATCTGTGTCTGAATTCACCGCAGGCTGCTTTGGATAGAATTACTAACTGTATTGATAAATAAAATATAATATTCACTTACTTTGTGTGGTTCTGGCAAGACAATGATGCACCATCTGAGAATGTTCCATCAGTACAGTGAAGGCACAGTGTGTCTTTATCTGCTTTTCCTGTATGAATATAAAAATAAAAATATGGATATTTACTTCTGCAATGTAAAATATAGCATGTATCTGAAATTAATCAAAGTTGTTTGATGAAAGCTCAGAGAAGGAACAAGGAAATAGAGAATTGTAATTAAAAGGAGTTCTGGGTTTAATTGATTCAGAAGATGAGTTTTGACACCAACCTCTTTGACCGATGTATTGACCAGGACTGCAAACCGTGTGTCTCTGAGCGGCCCTACATCCACCTCTGTTAGAGTCACTACAGAAGAATCCATCCAGGACCTCACACACAGCATCTGATGTTGATGAACACGACTTCTTCACCTTCAGGCCGAGACCTGTCAATCACAACAGTTACAGAGGGACCTGAGAGATTGAGAAGGTCGTCTGAGGAAGTCTTAGATTACAATAACTTGATAGGAAAAGTAGGGGAGTATTCAGTGCATTCAAGGGGCATCTAGGCACCTGTTACCCTCATTAATCTAAACTCATGTGTCTCATTTATTTAATTCATGTTCTTGTTTAAGGGGGAAAGGTTTTTAAATGACAGGGGTACATATCACTTAGCCATCAGGGTATTGAACCCTGATAGTTGTAATATTATCAAGGGGTTTGTGAAATAACGAGATGAAAAGTGAAAATGTACCTGCATCACAATGTTGACATGCAAAGCATTGTTCACGCCCATTGTCGCCATCTTGGAAAGTACCTTCTGTGCAAGATGCACATGATGTACTCCTGTATTCTGTGCAATGCCTACTAACATACATTCCTGTTGGACAGAAAACCATTGACGGTGTTGACATTTTTTTAATTGAATTGAATTGAATACCAATAAAATATATACAATTTATTATTATAGAAGTTTATGAATTATACAACAAACTAGCTTAATAAGACATTCTGTGGGCTGCATTCAACAAAATGATAACCTGATGAGACCGCTAGTTAACTTTATCGAGTTCAGATGATTGTCTCTTACCTGGTGGACAGGTGGGACAACATTCACCTCCCACTCGGTATTCTGCTTGGCGACACTTGGCTGATGCATTAGCATTGACAATTAAGTTTAAATGAAATAAAACCAAATATATAATGAACAGAAATTGAGCATTGGAAATTAACATGGCTCCCAATTTGTTTAAGCTTCAACCATCAAACTGTTTAACATATTTTGATGGCAGCCAACGTGTTTGGCTCTGTGTCAGTGCCGTGTCTTTTTAAGGGGTAAGAATAAGGTGTATGGTTTTGACCTAACATGGTTTCATTCAAAACATATGGGCCCACATGCTGCCACCCAGTTTCTCTGAATGGACTGAAGGTCTGCCATATCTGGGGAGAGAGGAAACCACAAGCTGTTAATAAATATCTGGAGACAGGTGAAGGTTCACTTATAGTGTTAGCCACGCTTGTATACAAACTAATATACGGTTTGAAAATATTAAAACGTTGTTGAGAGCAGGGGTGGACTGTGTATAGGGGCGATACACTACCAACGGGGAAAAAGAGGGATCTTTTTTCTAACCCTTCTATCACAGCAACAGTAGTTATCAGTGTTCTAGGATCTGTCATTGATCATTCAGATTCATGTCGCATTTCAAATGGTTCTCTCTCTCTCTCTATGTGTCTCTCTCTCTCTATGTGTCTCTCTGTCTCGCTCCCTCTCTATGTGTCTCTCTGTCTCTCTCCCTCGCTATGTGTCTCTCTGTCTCTCTCTCTCTATGTGTGTCTCTCTCTCTCTCTATGTGTCTCTCTGTCTCGCTCTCTCTCTATGTGTCTCTCTGTCTCTCTCCCTCGCTATGTGTCTCTCTGTCTCTCTCTCTCTATGTGTCTCTCTGTCTCTCTCTCTCTCTCTCTCTCTGATGTTGTTTTTAAATAGTTTTCCCTCATTCAAAAAAAGTGTAAAAATACCATGATCTGTTCATGTTCATTTTTACCGATAGCCATACAATCTAGCCTCATCTTTTTAAATATTTTACTTGTTATTGCCATGGTGTTTTTTTATTTACTGTTGAAAGTCTGCACTTTCCTTTACACTCTTTACACTTGACTGCACTACCTTTGAAATGTTGTGACGATTGTCAAAGTTCTTCATCCTACAATCTGAACAAATACAAAAATACAGATTTTATATTTCATTTGTGTATGAAAAGACATGGTTTGTGCAATGTTGAGGAATGTAAAACGATTGTATTTCTGTGTACCACTGACTCAATTTGACTTTGTAATACGGTCAGACGTCAGTCCATAAATACTTCATACAACATTAGATTCATGTAAATAATTAATTGTGTGGCTACATTTTTGTTTATGGAGTTGCTATCTAGTGGACACAAGAATGATCTCTGTATGAGTTGATTGATACACTTATTGAATGGGTCACAGCATTATCAGAAAAACCCGCTCTACCATGGAATATATGTTGCAGGAGGTAGGCTCAGCTCAGAGTGGACCATCAGTTTCATGAGGGTCAGAGGGTCCCGGCCCTGGGCATAGGCAGTATAGGCGAATGCTAAGGGCGCATCCATCGGCAGGGGGCGCCAAAAATATGTTTATATTACTTAGTACCAGTAGTTATGCCTAAATAAATATTAGACAACATAAAATAACATGTAAAATAAAAAAGCGCCGGGAGGTTGGGAGGGACGAGTTACCTTAATTACCCACTTGATACATCATTCTATATTTTTATCATTTATGATTTATCATTTATGTATCTAATTATGCTTTCTATTTTGTTTAACATCAATAATTTGTGTATGATATATATTTTTTGAAAATATAAAATTCTGACCAGAGAGGAGAAAGCTATCTACAGTATTTGCACATCACAATGTCAAAGAAACCTAAACACTCTGGCGCCCAGGGGAGGAAGAGAACGAAAGAAGAGGAGGAAAAACAGGAAAAGACAGAAATACAGTAACTTTAATTTGTTTATCTTTAATGTAGGCCTGGCTGGCTATAGCCAACTGGTCACTTTGTCTGGCTCTTCTTCACCTTTAAATCGTTATTTCTCTGGAGCTAACTGTTCCCTATACATAACTCTGTTTAATACGTGGCTATTGGTTTAATTTATTCACTTATCGAAGCAATATGTGGTTTTATCATTTAGTAAATACAAATAATCCGCCAACAGTTGTCAGGGCGTAGCGCTTTGCCAAGCAGCGTGTAAAAACAACTTAACCGGTGTAACTAGTCATGCAGTGTTTGTTTTAAAAAAAGAAAAGGAACGGCAGCTCTTTACCTAGCTGGTCCGCTGCTCAATCCAAACCCACACGCTTCAATGAAAATCAAAACATGTCTGCTATGTACATAGGTCCATAACAGTTTGTAATCCACAGTAAAATGGGGGTATTATCCTTAAATTATCCAATTCATTGTAGTAACTATTGTTGGAGCAGTGTTTTTTTTCAAGCTGAATTGGATGATAGTTTGTGGTTTGCATATCTTACATTTCCAATATCTTTCATATAACAATATATTATTGTATTTTTTTTAACACTTCAGTTGAGTGCTTGTTTAATCTCTGGTTAGAACCCAACTAGATAAACCATACTACATTTAATTGTATTTACAATAATTTGGATCTGACCTCATATATATTATTTTGCTTATGAATGCCTTTAGAAAACATCATGCATTTCTTTGCAGTATTTTGTGCATACCTTATTGTATGAGTGATTCATTGTCACTTGTTTTGCAAGACATCTTTTTACTGCAAAGTGTTTAATTATTAGAAGTTCTAACGTCTGCAGTATTTTGTGCATACCATATTGTATTTATGATTCATTGCTTGTCACTTGGTTTGTAATACGTTTTGTGTGTTTAATTTTCTATCGAAAATCAAAGAGTCTCAAAGACAAAGCTTTGTAGCTTCTCTGAGTTTGGTAGTCGAATTTACTGTGCGATCAAAAGGGGTAGGGGGCGCCAGCAAAAATCTTGCCTAAGGCGCCAAATTGGTCAGGGCCGGCCCTGAGTCTACCTGCCAGATAGGTCACGTCTGGCAGGTAGACGAAAAAAAATCCCAAGCTTTTAGCCTTAATTGCTAAATGCCCTGAAATGTAGCCTAAATGTCTAGGTGTGTAAGATCCGTCCTTTGCCCCACACTGTTACACAAGTTCCTGAGAATCCTCAAAATGCTTTACAGCGTGCTGTTAACGAGCATGAGGTCGATGGACACCAACAGTGAATAAAACCTGATTATGACTGACCTTATTTACCATGTCGAGGACTATAGGAGACAAACTGAACGCGAATACGGTGATCATTGGCATTATTCAAAGCATCTCGAAAAATAAATGTAGTTGGTTATCCGATAGACTGAATACGTAAGGAGACGGCTGCCATTATCCTGGTCAGGACAGAATGCAGACGTATTGCACTTTGCCCCTGCGTTGTGTCGTTTAATGATTAACAATAGGCCCAAGTTAGTGCCCGAGGTTATAGCCCTATAATATAATACATGCCTACCGTTGATACCGACGTCACGTGACCTATCTGGCAGGTGGACTCTGACCCTCATGAAACTGATGTTCCACTCTGAGCTGAGCCTACCTCCTGCAACATATAACTTAACTCTGTTCCATGTTAGACCATTTGTCTAGATTAATTATTACATATTTTAGTTACACATTGGTGAACTGAAATAGCTGGAGGAAGAGCCTACTGTGATAAGAGATGGTCTGATCTCTTATCATTGCTTGGTGTCTTATTTATTTTCTTATTTAAAATGTATTTATTGCATTGAAATACATTTACTATTATAAACAAGGTGCTTTATTTTATGTTTAAAGATTGTATGTTTTTCAGGATTATACACATCAAATTCATCATGATTGAATTAATATAGGCCTAGGAAGCCCCGTGAGTTTCTCTCGGAGGTTCTGTCAAATTTTCTTACATTGTTGGTCCGCCCAACAAAGTCCAGTGTGCTCGCTGAGCGAAGCCAATGAAAATGCCTCAAAGTCTCCCCTTCACCCTTATCGGACCGAGTCTCCCGATCTCAATGTGTGAAAGTATCCCCTAGGTAGGAGGACCGAGACCGGGTTCACATTTCAAACCCGTAAAGAAAAGAACCATCAGGGGAATGCGCCTGGCGTTGATCAGACGAACCGCTCAGCTCAGGGATGACGGAACCCGAGGATCTTCGGACTACGTTTTTGATAGACAAGACAATAGCCTACATCTGAATGTAGGCTATTCATTTACAATTAAAATGGCCTCGAGAGACATTGTTTTACTTGCGATACTTACTTTTACTTGCGATGGATGATGAGCTGAACGCCTTTCTTTATGGCTTTCGTAGTGAGACTAGCCAGACCACCGTGTCGGGTTATCACTGCAAAACGTTCACGAAAGCCGTGGGAGTGGTAACCCGGGCCACGGACTGTTTACTTATCATTTTCTTTTCCATAGTATAAATTGAGAACCTAACATTCTGATACCAGTCGATGACAACCCTTCCACCTCGAACCATGTTTCCGCATCCGCACTCGATCAATATAAGTGCGCGGCACTATAGCCTACTACAATCTACGACACATTTTCAAACCCATATACTTTATATAAGAGGTTCAACCACTTCAATGAATAGCAAAAGAAGCAGTTTAGCAATGATTTAAAGACGACGCATTTTCTATATGAGACTAGCTGCCTACCAAACTCAAATTAAAACTGCGTCATATCCAAACTGAAACCAGTTACATATTCCGCCAGCAGATGTCACAGCACGACTCACTCACAAATCATCGAGGTTGCGTCCCAAAGCCCAGGCTGCAGCCTTCGTGACATTGAGGGGACGTCTGACCCGAACAGAACCTGATGTCAACCCAGTCTGGTGTATCAGCTGGTTCCTGACTCTTAAGGTTTTGTTTGAGTATGAGTGAATTGAACATAGTGCATATGCACTATCTTCACCTGAATAAAGACAATGGGAATATAGAACTTTATTTTGAACACGTTAACAAAATATTAAACATGTCATGATTTTATTGACTACATCTTCTATGTTTAGCATTTTATATAAATAACATTGCAAGTAGAAAAATAAAGTTAATTCAAAAGACATAAAATAACACAAAAAGACCAATAAAAATCCACTTTTCCGGGACCTCCACTGGCTCCCTGTAGTCGCTCACATCAGATTCAGGACGACGGTTCCGTCCTACAAGGCGGTCAATGGAACTGCCCCCGCCTCCCTCCCAGCGTTGGTCAGACCACAGCCCCCGGCTCGAGCGCTCCGCTCAACCCCTTCAGCTGGAGGCCTGGTGCCGCCATCGCTGAGAGCGAGCCAAGGTCCATCCCCAAAGTCCCAACTGGGCGTCCCCCAGGGAGCAGGAGATCCCAGGGGGACGGCGCCCGGGTGCTTCAGACACCTCACACTATCTGTTAACACCACGCTTGTTTTTGCTGTGTGAGCCACAGATAGAAGAATAATGTGAGGATTGATCAAATAATGATGATAAACACACCAGGGCTCTTCTCCTGTGAAAGCTGGCATCAGGAAGGAATCCGACTGGTGTATTTCTTCCTCTAGTTTCTCAGTTTGAATCATTAGATTCACTTTAAGGTGGATCCAGGTTTTCTAGAACTGGCGTTACTTCTTCTTCTGCAACGTCATTATCCATCAATAGTGAAACACGGTCCCTGGGCAACTTGGGATTTTCGAGGCAGCTTGATTCCGACTTGGAGCAAACACGAAACCTTCTCTCTGACTGGGAGGGGGAGGGGGGACCCAGACTGAGGGGGGGGGGGGACTGGGAGGGGGAGGGGGGACCCAGACTGAGGGGGGTGGACCGGGAGGCTCCACTGTCTGTCTTGATGAGGACAGGCTGATGGTCCTCCTGATGGACTGAGACCGACACAGATCCATCTTGTGAGGGGCTTGAGGGAGGGGCTGGTCCCAGAATCTGGTCACCATGATGATCAACTATAGTTCCATCAGGGATATTCATGGTATATTCTTGTTGGTCCCTGATTGGTTCAGGACCGTAAGTGGACTTTAGTGGTGTAGATTCTGGAAGAGAAGGCAGCAGAGAGTCAGGACATACAGCCAGCCTCCACATGCAGCAACACTCACTGAAGACTGAAGCCCAGTGGAGCAGCTCTGCAGCTGGGTACTCTCAGGTGGAGATGAGGACACAACCAGACACAGCCAGAAACACAACCAGACACACACAACCAGACACACACACACACACACAACTAGACGAACACAACTCGACACACACCCAGAAACAAACACACAACCGCAGACCAGAGACACACTACCACTCCACACAACCAGGGACACACAACCATAAACAAAACCAGTAACACAACAAAACTTCAGACAAAAAACAAGAAGCACACAACGGACACACAACCAGAGCCAGACACACATCCAGAGACACACAACCAGACTGAAACAGTGTAGGGATATGGCTGCCATTATCGTTGTCAAACAAGGATAAAAGTAGTAGAAGGTTGCTTCCACAGCTGTTTGGTCCGGTTAAATCGGTTAAATCGAACCCTGGAGCGTTGCCCCTGGCGCTGCCTCTCCTTCGGGGCGGAGTGTCTTTTGAACGCTAGTTTGGTCCAATAAAGCAAACGATGATGGAAAACGGGGTTCTATGTCCGCTTCCAAGTGAACTCTGGTTTGGTTGGCTTTAGGTTTTCCACGTGATCCGACCCGTCTACACCTGTGGTCAGGGTCAAGCCAGCCGCCTCTAAATTTGGAGTGCACGCGTATTCTATCCTTTATGGTAAACGCAGCGAGACGACCAAGCAGCAGCAGCAACATATCAGGACAGCAGTCAATATCATTCAGCATAACCAAGATACATGATAGTCTAATGTAATCATATAACATGTTAGTTTTATGTAACCATATTCCAACTGCGGAGAGAGGAGAGGTGTGGATGAGGGACCAGGTGTCTCTTCTCCGGCAGCTCCACCTGGACGGTTATAGGGTAGATAAAGTTAGCCTAACATCACAAACAGAACCTGTAGCTGCTGCAGCAGAGTAGCTAGCTAGCCACCAAGCTCTCTGCCGCAGGGTTTCTGAAGCGTCCTCGTCCGTAGCCAGGCGGTTCTGTTCACTAGCGGCTGCGCTGTCTCGGTGCTTCGGGTCTAGTCTATCCTTTATGGCAAATGCATTGAGACGACCAAGTGATCAGAGAGAGAGTTAGCGACTTTCTACATGTGACTATGTCCGGTTTTCAAAATAAAGGGTTAACACAGGGTAAATACAAAGACTGCAGGGCATAAAATGAAAATTTTAACTATACACTACAATCAAGCATTTTTATTGTATAATTTTAGAGAATTTCAAAATTAGAGTCCCACACTATTACATTGAAATAAATTTATGACTGACGCAAACAATATGCTCTATAAGGTCTGACAGTGGCAGATATATTTGAGATCAGGACAACTCTGACTATACACCTAGCCAAAATCAGGCATTTTACTGCATAAATTGTTTTATTACAATTACAATGTTAGAGCAATGCGTTATTAGAACTTAACTTTAACTTCAAAATTGCCTAAAATGAAACGGTAAAAAAAAAAGATTGTGGGGGGTATAGTGTCATGGGTTTAGTGTCAAACCATACGGATTTGTTTTGACAGCAAGTGTGGGTAATAATAATACAGTAAAGATGCTTGATTCTGTGTTAGTGTGCAGGTAGGCCTACTGCAGTGTTTGTATATCCCTGTGTTGTCACTCTGGTCCCTCTGCTAGGTAGGCTCTGACTCTCTGGTACAATTAGATGAAATGATTTGAATCACCAATATCATTTGACTTGGTGGGAGTCAGTAACCCTTGCACATCCCTGGATATTAATTAATGATCCGTTACTCAACACAGTGAAACATGTGGAATAAGAACTTACCAGTTAACTCCCTATCCACTTCAACTTTTCTTCTCTCCTCTTCTTTCCTATCCAGTTTCTTTGTCACATTTTTTCAATAAAATAAAAAATGTAAATAAACAATCAACATAATCAAATCCATCTAATAACTCCACCACTCCACATATTATTGTGTTCTGTATCAAACCAGTAATAACACTTACCTTATCCAGTATTAGATTAGCCTTTTCTATATAGAGATAAACAATACAGCAACATGTTAGGACAGCAGACACTATCATTCAGCATTAACATGATACATGTTAGTTTAATGTAACCATGATGCATGTTAGTTTAATGTTACTATGATTCATGTTTTTTTAACGTAACATGATACATGATAGATTTTAATGTTATCATGATACATGTTAGATTGATGTAACCATGATACATAAGAGTTTAGTGTAACTCTTAGCTCCAAGGACTATGATTGATATGATGAAACGTATGAAATGAAATAAAATGAGTTCCACTCTGAATTAGCCTCTACACAGAAGAACATCTTGACAGACTGAATACGTGTGGGGAGACGGCTGACATTATCGTCGTCAAACAAGGACAGAAGTCTTTCTACCCTTAGTCCCTGCTGTGTGTTGTCATGACAACTCAGTGAGCTACGTTATAATTTAACGCCACTGAGCTGACGTTATGCAGGCCACATCGCCCCAGCTATGAGAGTAGTGTCTTATATTCATGGATAGCTCCATTCTATAATATAATATCTAGATGATGTTGTTCAGTAGGTCTGCCACTCTGGTCCCTCTGCTAGGTAGGCTCTGACTCTCTGGTACAATTAGATTAAATGTTTTGAATCACAGCGATATCATTTGACTTGGTGTGATGTGAGTCAGTAACCCTTGCAAATGACTTGATATTAATAAATGATCTGTTACTCATTTACAATGTGGAATAAGAACTTACCAGCTGACTTCCAAACAAAAATCTAAATAAAATATCAACACTGGGTTCATTACAAGTCATTATCTAATAACTCCACCACTGCCAGCTAGTGTCACACATATTATTGTTTTAAGTATCAAACCAGTGATAACACTTATATTATCAAGACTTAGATCAACCAAATCTAATTAGAGATAAATAATACAGCAACATGTCAGGACAGCAATCACTATCATTCTGCATAACCAAGATACATGTTAGTTTAATGTACACATGTTAGTTTAATGTACCCATGATACATGTTAGTTTAATGTATCACTTACCTATTTTTTTCTTCCTGTGATTAATGGCTATGGTTATTGCTATTAAAGCCATTACCAGTATGACTCCTGGTATTATTCCTGCCACATATCCTCTCTCTGAACCATGTTCTCTACATTCAGAATCAGTTGAATCAGTTCCTGGTCTCATCAGTTTCAGTCCCACAGATTCACATCTGAAATGAGAAGGACCAGAAAACAGGTTTAGTTTGAGGGTGTGTAGTGTATATCCTATCCTGGGGGGAGGATAGTAGACTGGGGGTTTGACTCGTGGTCAAAAGGTCCTCAGTTTGATCCCCAATGTCCACAACCATCCTGTAGGCCTACAGCTAGAGAGACAGGTAGATACTAATGACCTGTATCAACCTGTGTCTGAATTCACAGCAGGCTGTTTTGGATAAAACTAAAATAGAAAAACAACAACACTCAAACCAATGCACTGGCTTATTGCTCAAAGTGCCATTAATGTACTAACTGTATTGATCAATTAACTATATTATTCACTTACTTTCTGTGGGACTGGCAAGATGATGATGCACCATCTGAGAATGTTCCATCAGTACAGTGAAAGCACTCTGTGTCTTTATCTGCTGTTCCTGTATGAATATAAAAATATGGATAGTTACTTCTGCAATATAAAATATAGCATCTATCTGAAATTACTCAAAGTTGTTCGATGGAAGCTCCAAGAAGGAACAAGGAAATAGAGATTGTTATTAAAAGGAGACCTGGGCTTAATTGATACAGAAGATGAGTTTTGACACCAACCTCTTTGACCGATGTATTGACCAGGACTGCAAACCGTGTGTCTCTGAGCGGTCCTACATCCACCTCTGTTAGAGTCACTACAGAAGAATCCATCCAGGACCTCACACACAGCATCTGATGTTGATGAACACGACTTCTTCACCATCAGGCCGAGACCTGTCAATCACAACAGTTACAGAGGACCCTGAGAGATTGAGAAGGTCGTTTTAGGAAGTCTTTGATTAGAATAACTTGATAGGAAAAGAAGGGAAGTATTCCGCGCAATCAAGGGGCATCTAGGCACCTGTTACCCTCATTAATTTAAACTCATGTTTCTCATTCATGCCCTGTTACTCTGTCAATGTTGTCATGGTTTAAGGGGGAAAGGGTTTTAAATGACACAGGTTCATATCACTGTGCCATCAGGGTCTTAAACCTTGATATTTGTAATAGTATCAAGGAGTTTTAGAAATAATAAGATGAAGAGTGAAAATGTACCTGCATCACAATGTTTACATAAAAAGCATTGTTCACGCCCATTGTCGCCATCTTGGAAAGTACCCTCTGTGCAAGATGCACATGATGTACTTCTGAATTCTGTGCAATGTCTATTAACATGCATTCCTGTTGGACCGAAGGCAAATTACTACGTAAACTTTTTTTCCATTTAATTTAATGTGAATACCAAAATAAATTATACAAGCTAGTAAACTAGCTTAATCAGACACAAACACATTATAACTTGATTTCAACAGCTAGTTAGCGAATTCAGAGACTCTTACCGGCTGGACAGGTAGGACAACATTGACCTTCCACTTGGTATTCTGCCTGGCGACACTTTGCTAATGCATCAGTATTGCCAATTACATTTAAATTAAGTATTACGAAATATAGACTTAACATCAATTGAGCATTGGAAATGAACATGGCCGTCCAATTTGCCTCAACCATCAAACTGTATAACATATTTCAATAGCAGCCAACTCTTGTGGCTCTGTGTCAGTAATCAAACAATATTATAGTAAGTATTTTATATTGAGGAAAAATAAGGTGTATGGTTTTGACTTAACTGCTTTAATTCTAAACATATGGGCCCCACATTCCGCCAGGCAGTTCCTCTAAATGGATCGAAGTTCTGTAATATCTGGGGAGACAAAACATGAGCAGTTAATAAATATCTGGAGACAGGTTGAGGTTTACTTATAGTGTTAGCCACACTTGTATCTTACTCAACACCCAAATTAATATAAAGTTTGAAAATATTAAAACGTAGTTGTGAGGCCTCGTCAGAAGATGGCCAGTCACATCAAAAGCCATGAGGGCGGCTGCAGAGATTCCGAGGAAAGACCGAATGTTTTCCCTCTGCAGGACATTGGCTCCTTCATCCGACAGGAAATAATAATCCAACTGCCATCAGGCTTTAAGAGACGGGTGGACGGTGGAAGTTAAAAAGAGAAAAAGGCTGCCTTTGTGTTGCTGAGCCATGTTATGGAAGAGATTGAAGTTGCTTTGTCCTGTCGGTCACATGGCCACCTGACAGATATTGGCATTGACATTTTCAAAAGGGAAATCAGGAAAATTGGTTAATTGGTGCGGATATATGGAAGAGTAACGCATTCACCTGAGAATATCAATTCCGCTCCGTTTTTCAGAATGAACGAGATACCACAAAATCCCAAGAAAAGCTCTCATTCATACTCGAGAACTCTAATTCATAGAAGCAAACATGCCGTAGTAAACGATTATAAATAATACTTTAACGGCACCGACAATCCAAAACCCAAGTGGAATCTAGATAGAAAGAGTGGGTAGTTCAAAACGTGAGCAACTTTTACTTCTTCGCCACCTAGTTTGTTAATCATTCAAAAAAACTCATGTTATCTCCCATAGACATTTAACCGATGGAACTAGGAGCCTCGGAGGCGGGACTAATTCTTCAGAGGTCTATTATAACGCTCATAACGGTAACACCAGTGGCGAAGCAGCTAGACCTTTTTTGGGTGGGTTCAAGCCTATCCAAAACTTGCCTTAGCCAACCCTATCATTTCGTCCTGAAATCTATTATTCTACCGTTTTTTTTACACAAGCAATGGGAGGATGGATGCTGTACACTAATGGACAGGCTCAAATAGGCTAGTGAATTCGAGCACAACCTTCCTGCAGGAATCTCTTTCCTCTGATTGGTGGGTGGTCGTCTCCTGTTTGAAAAAAACCCAAAAATGCAGCGCGAGCGCACCTAACATATTTCTGCTGTTTTGTCTGTCAAAGAGGCTAGCTAGTCTTTTATTAGAAAATCCACGATTTCCAGCTGTGTTATATAGGGCTGGCCCGAATTATTCGAATATTCGAATACTCGTTCGGAAAATTAGTATTCGAAGCTTAAATCAGTATTCGGAGCTTCGTTTTTTTTTTTTTTCACGTACTTGACGTTACCAGAGCGAGGTAGGCAAACTATAAGCGTCAGCGACACCAAGCAGAGAAGCGAGAGAGGTGGAGGAAGAATATATATCTTGTTTCCCTTTACTTTATGACACAACATTAGCGGGATCTCTGGAGGAAAAGTAATACTTAAAACCTTAGCTTAGTTGTTTGTTTACGTTCGCTGTACAGCGCCGTGCCAATCAACTGTGACTGGCTTGCTGCAGAGCGTGAGCGTCTTGGGAATACCCGGTCAATATAATGGATATAATATGAACACATAAGACAATCAATATTCGGTATTTGTTATGGAATTATTGTACAAATTCCCTGAAAAGATGCACGTTCCAGGATGAATTAAAAAGTTCCCGTAAGGGCTGAGATGGCAGAGAACAGCTGATTTGGAATGGAGCAACAGCTGTTCGCTTTCACGGGGAAAACTAAGGAACTTCAACCTACTTAGGCCTACTAATTAACGTTCAAAAGCTATTAAATCTTCAACAAAATATGCAGATACTGTCAAAATCGGTTCCAGGGAGTATAATGTCTAATCACCTACAAAGCTCTCCACAACCTAGCCCCCAGTTACCTCTGCGACCTCCTCCAAGAATACACTCCCTCCCGCTCCCTCCGCTCAACCTCTGCTGGACTACTATGTATCCCCACATCACGACTCACTACAATGGGTGCCCGGTCATTCAGCTGTTCAGCACCCAGGCTCTGGAACTCCCTCCCCCCACACATAAAAATTACTCGACTTACCCGAAGAGGCTGCTGTGAGTGCTGTGACAGATAAATATCTTTTTAAAAAATAATTACAAATAATATTAATTACTCGCTGAAAGCAGGCAGGCACGCATCATGGCGCAACATTACTGCCAAAGTCATATTAAGTAATATAACTCAGGTGCTCAAGGCAGCCACAGGAGACGCCAACATTGTTTTCAACCGCTCGGTACCGCGCTGTATTAATTCCCAAGTTTTGAAAAGAAAGAGTATTTGAAGCGAATAACGACTCTGTTTTTGATTTGTTTATTTGGTTTTGAACAGAAAGTTTTGGATGCATGCATCGGCTTTGAGTTTGTTTGTTTGCTACTTTAAAATTACATTTGTTCGCAACACACACACACACACACGTTCATTCATGTTCAACCACTACAACCTGCTGATCTTCAATCAAAACAACATCAAGTAAGCGATGCCGCAGCGCGTTGACAAGTCCGTCCCGAGTCTCGAGGCGCCCATAGGCTTTATGGTTTATATGTTTTAAAGCCGTGACACACTCTTTTACCAGTTGGCCTGAAATACCACGCCTCGCAGTCATGGACCTATAAAGAGAGTCGTAGTCGTACCCTGCGTGTATAGCGCAACATTGAAAAGGGTCCCGTCTGAAACAGTGTCGCGCAGCGCTGCGTTCCGAACGTTGTGTTATCAAATACACCGGTATGGCGGTATATTAAAAAAATCATATCCTAACGAAAATACACACCGTTATTCAGTGAGAACCGGTATAGCGCCCAGCACTAACGCATGTCAACGCCGCAACACCATAGGGGCGGGGCAGGGGGCGTTAAAAAACGTCAGGCACCGTTATGAGGAACTGAAATGTGCGTTCTTATTCGATCTCGTTACAACCGTTTACATCGGAACTGGTTCCCTACTGGAACCGAGTTTCGGTGCTCAACCCTAGTTATGAGGCACCGAAATTGAAAAGTGCGTTCTTAGTCAATCTCGTTACAACCGTTTACTTCGGAACCGGTTCCCTACTGGAACCGATTTCGGTGCTCAACCCTACTTGTAATGGTGCGTAGCATGATAAGCATGATAAGGCGCAAGGAGCAGAAAAAGTTGACATGGGTGCTAATTTTCAGAAAAAAAAAAAACGCTGGCATTATTTTATCAGCTGAGAACGTCTCATAATAGGCTATTAGTCAAGAACATGTTGTACTTGTTGATTAGCTCACGTTGTTTTGGCAATAGAAACGCCCTGAGCTGATTAAATAATGCCAGAATTAACTGAAAATCATCAACTAATTGAAAATCAGCTCCTTGCGCCTTATCATGCTACGCACCATTAGTCTAGTACATGTTGTACTTGTTGATTTCTTTGCATCACAAGTTTTATAAAATGTATGTTGATACAATTTATAAAAATGTATTGGTCCCTGAAAATGAGGCGACATAGTTTAGTGCTCCCGAAATAGTGGTCTGTTTCTCATAGTATTAATCTAGTACATGATGTACTTGTTGATTTTCTTGCATCACAAGTCTTATGAAAATGCATTTTGATACAATGTTCCGATATCAATAAAACAATAATTGTTTTAAAGTTCACATTTTACTTTGTCTTCACATTTTTTGGATCCATTTTCCATATTTACCATGCCGTTTACTTTGAAAACCAATGTGTTTCAGTAACTGTGGAAATAAAAAAAAGGGGGAAATATGGTATTTTTTGAAAATGTGTTTAATCCTTTCCTCTGGGATGAAATACTCATTGTTATGAGTTTAACTGAGGTTAAACAGTTACAAAAGGTCTGTGGTTTTCTGAGAATAAACCAGCAGACTGTTCAAAAATATACAATGTGTTGGATTGATGGATAAATAGATAGATTTACCCCCCACCAGAATACATTTAGGATCTCCACCAGGTCACCACCATTTATATACCCCTGTGGCTTCCTGGGGCTGAGCCCCCCCAAAAGTCAGAACCTAGAATCGCCCCTGGCGATTCTAGGTTCTGTCGCCCCCACGGTACTAAAAGTCATACGTGACCAAACTCGTCCTCCAAATTCATAGGTGACGCACCCATCGAAATATGCTCGGAAGACTATGTTAAGCACTTTATTGTGGTAACGCACAAAAACACGTTTGAAATTATTCGAGGCAGCAAAATGAAAAACCCAAGGCCACACAAAGTTGCCCCATTTTTACTGTCCAGACCAAGGAAGTCATCGTATGTTCTTCTCAGCTGAGCTCTGCCACTTCCGCTCTGAAAACGACCGAGTCTACCAAGCTCATGGCCGGTCGGCTTGGCTCAGGAGAGCGCGGGTTGACTTGTAACCGAAAGGTTGCTAGTTCGATCACCGACTCCTCCTATCGAGTGTCAAGGTGTCCCTGAGCGACACACCCACCCTGACTGCTCCTGAGGCCTGACGAGCTGGCTCGACCTTGGTCTCTTCCACAGTCGTCGTGTAATTAAATGGTTGCAAGTCGTTTTGGATATAAGACTTACCTTATTAACGTGTCGTAGGCCTACTATTAAGAGACGGATTGAACGCGAAGACGGGGATCATTTCATTTGCATAATTTAAACCATATGACGCTTACCGTGTTCTTTCAGTTTCAGCTGGAGTCAAAGCAGGACATCCATGTTGTACGTCCGACGTCATACGGAGCGTTCCCGTTTTTTATAGATCCATGGCTCCCGTTGGTCTTTCTGATGTGTTATGAACCTGGCTGGTCGTGGTTTATTGTTAGCTACATAAGCAAACCAGCTCGAAAACAAACTCAACTTTACATTGTATTGCACTCACAGCAAGACCGTGCAATGCATAAATTGGTAATCGGAATAAAGTAGCAATGTAATCAAGTGTGTAAGAGCATTAAAATGACCAACGGGGTACAAATACAAAGAAAATGAACTATTGCCTGTTCCTGGGGCTAACCTGTTCCTGGCCCCTGGTGTTGTGGTCATCAGTAATTCTTGGCAATACAGAATCTACCTCTTCAGGGAACTTCACAAGACCTCTTCTCCTGAGAAAGCTGGCATCAGGAACTATACAGTAGACTTTACATTTACATTTAGGGCATCTAGCAGACGCTTTTATCCAAAGCGACTTGGAATAAATACATTTGTCATAAGAAGTGAAACAATATATCGCTGTCGGTACAGTAAAGATGTTCATAGAACCAAGTGCTAAGAAGTACCAAGTACTAACATTCTCTAGGCTAACCCATTCCCCGTATACAGCAGTGATAGCAGCTACTGCAGATGCGAGACAATTAAGTACTATGAATAAGTACAACGTAGCCTACGTAGGCCTACATTAAGTGCGAACAATAAGTGTGCACATTAAGTGCCAGGACGTACAACATACAATGGTGGGCGGAAGGGACGTACGCAGTCTAGTTGAACTCTGAACAGGTAACAACCTCATCTGAGTTTTCTTTGTCTCCTGCAATATCATTACCCATCAATAGTGTTACACCGTTGATGGGCAACTTTGACAAATGTCTCTCCTGATGAGGACAGACTGATCGTTCGCAGAACATCCTGAGAACGAGCAGTTCTCAGGATCTGTGAGTGACACAGATCCATCATGTGTGGGGCTGAACCCAGACTGGTCACCGTCATGATCATAGTTGCAGCAGGGGTAGTTGTGGTATGTTCTTGTTGGTCCCCGGTTGGTGCAGGAGAGTCACTGTAGTTTAGCGATGTAGTCACTGGGAGAGAAGGCAGCAGAGAGTCAGGGCATACAGCCAGCCTCCACATGCAGCAACACTCACTGAAGACTGAAGCCCAGTGGAGCAGCTCTGCAGCTGGGTACTCTCAGGTGGAGATGAGGAAACAACCAGACACAGCAAGAAACACAACTACACTCTATCCCTGCTCTGTTATGTAATGATTAACAAGTGGCTGAGCCAAAACGCAGGCTTTCAAGGGGCCACATTGCCCCGGCTTTGACAGAAGTGTCAGAGTTTATAGCCCTAAAATATAATAGCCTACATGATACCGTTATGACGTGACCACAGTTTGGATTTGAATTTGAAACATTCACAACACCGCTCAGGGTGAAGGCCCTTAAGATGATCTTCTGACTACGTTTTTGATATAGACAGTACATCTGAATGAAGGCTATTCATTAACAATTAAAACGACCCTGAGATATAGTTTTATTTGCGATACGTATTCAGAAATCTGTCTCTTCTTGATAGCCAACGGTTGAACTGAACGCTTTTCTTTATGGCTTTCATATCTGTAGAGACACTCACCAGACCACTTCCGTCAAGTTGGAAAGAAATTGGCAGATTCAGAGTTTGCGGTTCAATATATCATCACTGAAACATCGTTGCGACACAAATGACACCTCTAGCTAAATGTAGTAACCTAGAGAACCAGCTACAACCTTGTTTTCATCCAAACGAGCCGTCTTTGCATGGGCGTCTATGAGGTGTCGGCTTTCAGCCGCGAGTTTAGGGACCGTCTGCAAAGTGCAAAACTGAAAACGACCACAATGTTCAAATTTCAATAGCGTCGCCATTATTGGTCCTACTACAACCTTTACTTTGGAAGAATATATCTCCTCTTATTTTTAAGGATTTTTTGTCCGACGCTATTGAAATCCTTAAGAATACGAGTAGATATATTTTTCCAAAGTAAAGGTTGTAGTAAGACCATAAAGAAGCCATGCCTTTATGGAACAAGTTTTGGAGCTCATTCAACAATGGCGACTCTATTGAAATTGTTGCCAATAAAAATTCCTCAAAAATAAGAGGAGATATTTTTTTCAAAAGTAAAGGTTGTGGATAGACCATATAGAGGCCCATGCCTTTATGTAGCAAGTTTTGGGGCTCTAGTCAACAATGCTGACGCTATTGAAATTGTTGCCAAATAAAAAATCCTCAAAAATAAGAGGAGATATATTTTTCAAAACTAAGGGTTGTAGTAAGACCATATAGAGGCCATGCCTATATGGAGCAAGTTGGGGCTCTAGAGTCAATAATGGCGACGCTATTGAAATTTGACCATTGTGGTCGTTTTCAGTTTTGCACTTTGCAGACGGTCCCTAAGCTCGCGGCTGAAAGCCGACAGCTCATAGAAGACACTGCAATTCACCGTTCTCTAAAGACGGCTCGTTTGGATGAAAAGAAGGTTGTAGTTGGTTCTCTAGGTTACTACATTTAGCTAGAGGTGTCATTTGTGTCGCAACGATGTTTCAGTGATGAAGGAAATGGAAATAGAGACATTATTGTGAACATGTTGACAAACAGCTTAATATTGATGTAAAACATTTAGCTAAAACAGATAATTTGTAATTTGACCTTTTTTTTATTGTCGGTTTATCATTTTATGTAGGGGAGAGTGGGGTAAGATGAGACCATTTTTACTCATGTTGTCCTCTCGGCAAGGAAAAATAAAAAAAGTAAGATGAAAACATCTACCTTTACTTCAGGATTTCCCCTGTCAATCAAATTGATAACAATGCAGGTGTTGTGGGGGTAGATTCATCCATTTACTTTTACAAGTTGTAAGCATTTTCCTTTTCCAAAAAGTCATATTTGCTTAAGTTCACTTTAAACAATATCAAACGTGTCAATACTTCTGTATTTTGCCACTGCTCTGATGGATTTTCACCCTTGACATCAGTGGCTGCTCTCTCCATCTCCTTTCTCTCTCTTTCTTGGCCTAATTGCTTTTCTACAATGTTTTCTACAAAAAACCAAGTCAGTTGTGTAATACTACATTGAAATCCCACTTTAAACTTTAGAGACTCAACTTAACCTCACTGGATCATGGGTAAGTTGAACGACAAAGTAATCTTACCCCACTCTCCTCTATACATACGACATGCAGGTCGTAAAAAAATCATATAAAAATAGTTAAATATTGATTTGATATTTACATGTAGGGCACATTTCTGAACATTTATTCTATGTATCTCAATCCGAATGGAGTGTAATAAACAGAGCGATAATTTGAGCAACTGCTCTCACTCTCTTTGCTCTCGCTCTCTTCACTCTTACCAAATCCTTCTGTGCCAAACTCTGCTGATGATTGGTCCGTGTATTTAGCCACCCATCTGATTGGTCCGTGCATTTGAAGAGTCAATCCAGAGCAGGCATAGCCTCGTGAAACCATCCTAGTCCGCATTTCTTTTTGCATTGTGGAGTGTTGTGGCTAGAGTTTTTTCTTCGCCAAGTCTACTGTCAACTGCGTCTCCAGCCTCTTCTCTTAGGTCTCTGGTGGGAGGCTAGAGGCTCCCCATTAGTCTCGGTTCTGGATAGAGGCTCCCCATTAGTTTTGGTTCTGGATAGAGGCTCCCTAGTCTCGGTTCTGGATAGAGGCTCCCCATTAGTCTCGGTTCTGGATAGAGGCTCCCTAGTCTCGGTTCTGGAAGAGAAGGAAATGACAGAAGTCCTAAACTTTGTCCCTGCTCAGGGTTTTGTAACGACTAATGTATATTTATGGGGTTCTGGCTGGTAGGCTGCTAAAGTGAATTTTTTTATTGGAAAACTAAGGGTCTGAACCTACCTGCCAGATATAACTCAACTGTTCTCTGTTAGACCCTTGGTCTAGATTAATTATAGCTTATTTTAGCAACACATTTGTCAACTGGAATAGTTGGAGGAAGAGCTTACTGCTTGGCTGAAGGTCAGATCTCCTATCTTCATTCTTGTAAATAAAATAAAAATATTCACATTTATTATTTTAAATGTATTAATTTCTTCAAATAAATGTATTATGAGCTATTAACAAGGTGCACAATTGAATAAATATCACTGTCATTATAGGGTCACACACACACACACACACACACACACACACACACACACACACACACACACACACACACACACACACACACACACACACACACACACTCCAGTGTCAAACTAAAGTAACAAAACATACCTGTTTTTGTTTAAGGGTGGATGTCCATGACCATGGATGAGGATCTATCGGTCGATCTTTGTTCCTATCCTCACCTATGGTCATGAAGTGTGGGTGTGTGGGTGAGATCGCGGGCACAAGCGGCCGAGGTGGGTTTTCTCAGGAGGGTGTCTCTCCCTCAGGGATGGGGTGAGAAGCTCAGCCATCCCTGAGGAACTCGGAGTAGAGCCGCTGCTGCTCTGCCTAGAAAGGAGTCAGTGGAGGGGGTTCATCTGGTAGGATGCCCACTGGGCGCCTCCCTTGGGGGGTGTTCCATAACGACCAGTGGGGAGGAGGCCTCGGGGAAGACCCAGGACTAGGGGGAGAGATTATATCTCAACACTGGCCGGGGAACGCCTCAGGATCCCCCCGTCAGAGCTGGTCAATGTGGCCCGGGAAAGGGAAGTCTGGGGCCCCTGCTAGAGCTGCTGCCCCCGCGACCCGACCCTGGATAAGCGGTTTGGCGATGAAGATGAGGGTGAGGTTGGTTTCCAAGCTATAGTGTGATTAACAATACAGGAACATACAGTAATGTCAGAACATAAGCAACTACATGAAAGCAGGCACTATCATTCAGTATAATAACCATTTTAGTTTAATGTAACCCTGATACATGTTAGCTTAATGTAACCGTGATGCATGTTAGCTTAATGTAACCATGATACATGTTAGCTTAATGTAACCCTGATAAATGTTGGCTTAATGTAACCGTGATACATGTTAGCTGTGACCATGATACATGTTAGCTTAATGTAACACTTGCCTTTTATTTTCTTCCTGTGAATAATGCCTCCGATTATCAAAGCCATTCCCAGTATGACTCCTAATACTATTCCTGCCCCTAGTCCTGCCTGTGGACCATGTTCTCCACATTCAGAATCAGTTGAATCAGTTCCTGGTTTCATCAGTTTCAGTCCCACAGATTCACAACTGAAATGAGATGGACCAGACAACAGGTTTAGTTTGAGGGTGTGAAGTGTACATCCTATCCTGGGGGGAGGATAGTAGACTGGTTGTTTGTTTCCTGGTCCAAAGGTACTTGGTTCGATCCCCAATGTCCACAGCCTACCTGTAGAGGTACAGGTAGGTTCTTGAGCTAGATGCCTGACCCCTACCTGCTTCTAATAACCTGTATCAACCTGTGTCTAAATTCACTGTGCATTGGAGAAAATGACTGAACAGAAAATCATGTGATCGATTATCAAGCTTTTATGATACTTTGCTGCTTATTTTATTGCCATTTTTCTGATTGAGAAAATAAATATTTTGTAGAAAATAAACTACAAAACATATTGACAGCAAATAATAAGCCACAATAATACACAAATTGTATATTGCCCAGGCCTGATGCTAAAAGTGCCATAAATGAACTCTGTATTGATAAATGAACTAAAATATTTACTTACTTTATGTGGTTCTCACAAGACGATGATGTGCCATTTGAGAATGTTCCATGAGTACATTGAAGGCACTCTGTGTCTTTATCTGCTGTTCCTGTAGGAATATATAGATGTTTTATTGGAACACGATCATACTAAGAGTTGGTGTGAAAATGACATTCGTGAAAAACACGGAGAGGTTGAATAATCCAACTACCTTCACCACATTTGTTTGGCGCAAGCTCCAAGAAGGAACACGGACATGGAGAATTGTAATTCAGAATGTGTTTCTGGCTATCCACTCATTGCCAGACTTTTGTAGATGATCATGGAATAACTTAGAAACCCATACATTAAATGTTAAGAAGCTGGATGGCCCCTTATAGGGCAGAATAGTATCAGTAGATGTTTAAAGCTAAGTTCAGGTCTCTGTTGTTAAAGAAGTATCTATACCTCAGGAAGATGTCCTGAAGAAATTAAAGGTGAAATAGAAAATGCAGTTAAATAAAGTTCATGTGCAGTATATATAGAACACAGACCTCTTTGACCGATATATTGACCAGGACGGCAAACCGTGTGTCTCTGAGCGGCCCTACATCCACCTCCGTTAGAGTCACTACAGAAGAATCCATCCAGGACCTCACACACAGCATCTGATGTTGATGAACACGACCTCTTCACCTTCAGACCGAGACCTGTCAATCACAACAGTTACAGAGGGACCTGGAGCAGGGCCGAGCTCTCTGAGTGGCCAACGACGTGCGTCGCGACCTAGGTCGCATTGGTCGCGACGTAGGTCGCATTGGTCGCGACGTAGGTCGCTTTGGTCGCTGTGTTGGTCGCACGTCTGGCTGCCGTTTTCTCGTCTGGCTGCCGTTTTGGTCGCTGGCTGGCTCGGTCGCTCAAAGTCTATGGGCGGTCCTTAATCAGTTAATTTGCATGTTATTAACGGGTTTTTTGCGACAGTTGAAGTACCAGAAAGGGCGAAAGCTACCTACAGCTCTTTATTGCTAATATTGTTTTAATATTTCTATATTGAAGTACAGTTTAAAATGATAAAATCGTTGGTCTATCCGTCAAATAATGAATTTTATATCTTATATATAGCCTATATATTTGTTTTGTTAAATGTCATTAAGCCTAATAAGGTATATTATGCACAAAGCACTTCGTTATAGAGTGATATATTAGTTGTAATTTGGGGCATATTGAAATAATGTATTTTCGAAATTATACATAGCCTATTTGTTTTGTTAAATCATTAAGCCTGATAAAGTATAGGTACAAAGTTCTTCGTTATAGAGTTATATTGTTTAATAAAAGTACAACGACAAAACGTCAATGGCACAGTGGTACAAGTGGTAGTGGCCCTAGGTTGGTAATCATCACAATGGCTGTTCGATACGATCAGGTATATATTTGCCATTTTACTCAAACTCGTAATCGTAATCGGTCTCTTTCATTTGAACATTTTTGTATGATTTAGTACGATGGTATGATAATCATACGACGTAATGACGGGCAGCAACGCCTGGCTGGTATCGGCTGGCTAGCTGCGACGACAGGCCAGCCGCGCTGGCTGCCACTGGCCGCGCTGGCTGCCACTGGCCGCGCTGGCTGCCACTGGCCGCGCTGGCTGCCACTGGCCGCGCTGGCTGCCACTGGCTCTGGCAGGCTGACCGACTAGGTCGCGACCATAAAAGCGTCGCGACCCTTTTGGCGGCAAATAGGTCGCAACCAACCAGAGGTATGGCTGAATGAGCGACCTGTGGCAGCCAGCCATTGTCACCATGGCTGCTACCACAACCAAAAGCCTATGTTATCAGTCAACATCTCATTGAACAGAATAAATATAGGCTACGTGCGTCAGTGTAATAAAAACGTACATGCAATAATATATAGCTTAGATATTGATAGACCAATATGCCTTTTTATAATATAAAAATAAATAGGCCTTTTGGTCTATCCATCTATAATTAATTTTAAATTAACTTTGAAATACAGTGATGCGTATGAATTTGTATTGATTATATTGTAGCCTATAGCCTTTTCTTTTTTAAATGTCAAAGACTAATGAAATATCCCATGAAGCAAATTATAGTGTAATATAGTTCTATAAATAGTGTAACAGTGTCTATCATAAAAGCCACAGTGGTGTCATTGATAATAAGTGTAACGATATTTCCTTTGTTAGCTACAGTGGTGTAAGTGGTAGCGATGCTAGGTTAGTAATCGTGGGTTCGAATTTATTCACAATCAGATAGATTTTTGCTCTTTTAGTCAAACTTATTGACGCTGGCTATGGCTGGCTGCCACAGGTCGCTCATTCAGCCATACCTCTGGTTGGTTGCGACCTATTTGACGCCAAAAGGGTCGCGACGCTTTTATGGTCGCGACCTGGTCGGTCAGCCTGCCAGAGCTAGTGCCAGCGACCAGCGGCAGTTGCCAGCGGCAGCCAGCGGCTGGCCTGTCGTCGCAGCCAGCCAACCGACCCAGCCAGCGTCGCAGCCCGTCATTACGTCGTATAATTATCATAACATTGTACTAAATCCTGCTAAAATGTTAAAATGAAAGAGGCCGATTGCGTCAATAAGTTTGACTAAAAGAGCAAAAATCTATCTGACTGTGAATAAATTCGTACCCACATCCCCTTGATTACTAACCTAGCATCGCTACCACTTACACCACTGTGGCTAAAATGAACATCATTACACTTATCAACAGGTACACCCCTGTGACTTCTATGATAGACACGTTACACTTTTTATAGAACTATATTACACTATAATTTGCTTCATAGGATATTTTATTAGTCTTTGACATTTAAAAAAGAAAAGGCTATACAATATAATCAATACAAATTCATACGCATCACTGTATTACAAAGTTAATTTAAAATTAATTATAGATGATAGACCAAAAGGCCTATTTATTTTTATATTATAAAAAGGCATATTGGTCTATCAATATCTAAGCTAGGCTATATATTATTGCATGTACGTTTTTATTACACTGACGCACGTAGCCCATATTTATTCTGTTCAATGAGATGTTAACTGATAACATAGGCTTTTGGTTGTGGTAGCAGCCATGGTGACAATGGCTGGCTGCCACAGGTCGCTCATTCAGCCATACCTCTGGTTGGTTGCGACCTATTTGCCGCCAAAAGGGTCGCGACGCTTTTATGGTCGCGACCTAGTCGGTCAGCCTGCCAGAGCCAGTGGCAGCCAGCGCGGCCGGCAAGTGGCAGCCAGCGCGGCCGGCAAGTATGGAAAGCCAAGAAGGCCACAATCCGGACCTAGATTGGCGCGGTAAAAGTGCAATACCGTACGGAATCCGTACGGAATCCGTACGGTTTGGCAAGAATTCCGTACGGTTTCCGTACGGTTTCCGTACGGATTCCGTACGGATTCCGTACGGTTTTGAATGACTAATAGCCGCGGCTCATTCACTCCGGCTATTAGTTATTCACTCCGGCTATTAGGTATGCAGAACGAGCCCCTCCCCTTCTTTGCTTGACCACTAAGTTTGAAGGCTGTCTAACCAATCAGTGAAGAGAAAGACCAGACTAAAGTAACGCATTGTCGAAACTAGAGCTGCAGTGCCTCCATGTTTCGCCGTAACATAAGGCTGTGTTGTCTTTACTAGTTTCACTACAATGTAATGACCACCACTAGCTAGTGGAAAATATATTTGTGTCTAGTACAGTGATATATTTGTTAGGCTATATATTGAGATGGCAGTCCCTCATCCCCAGATTGTTCGCGATATGCAGTAGCCAGCTCGGCCATAACATTACAATTTCATGGATGCAAGCAAGCCAAGACAATCGATCTATATCTATAGCCTACATGACAACACGCACGCGCGCGCACACACACACACACACACACACACACACACACACACACACACACACACACACACACACACACACACACACACACACACACACACACACACACACACACACACACACATATTAAGCACACTGGTAAAGCAATAGGAGCCTGCATTGGCTAAATTTGTTGGGATGCACCTTATTTTATAACAGGGAGGGCCAAAGTTGTGCATTACAATGCAAACACGACAATAATTGGCACCGTTCTTGCGCACTCAGAAGAACATGAACTGAATAAATGCCAGGTATATAGCATATCGGAGACGGGTACACAATCAGTGCATTTGCAAATGAGAGCCTGCAGTAGGTCCGATCTTGTGACATTATTTAACCATCCATCTACAGCTAATACGATCAGACAGATACATCATTGATCACATAAAAGCCCACAACAAGACCAACATCACCACGGCAGGTGCGCTCTCTCACGCACATTCACACAATCACTCCAACTTCTCCAACTCCAAGGCAAGGCTGTTACACTAAGACCACAAACAACCACAACTAACCAGCCTACATATCCACAATAATGCACAACAATCAGTTCTATACATTGCGTCTATCTTTTGTTTGGTGCACATGGCTAATTTGCATAGTTTGCACCGGACTGTCGGCTCCGCTTGTCAAAAAAATAGAACGTATTTGTGAATAAATGCTTTGAATTCTGAATACTGGACTTGGTGAGCTTGAATAGGCTAAATTTAAGTGACCTTTAGTGAGATGGCCTAAAACGGAATACAAATGAATTATTCTAGGACATATAGGCTTTCAGGATCAATTCAGAGGTTCAACTGTTCGGGATTCATTTTGCTTAGCCAGTGAAAGTGACCAGCTGTAGATTCCGCTTGCGTGGGCCACGCAACGGACACATCATCTTACATCATTTGATTTATTGCTGTATAGTTAAACTAGCAAACCATCGCAAGGAAATGTAACAAAGCTGTAGCTGAAAGATTCATCCACAAACATCAGAATAGAAAAACACTGGCAGGGACCATTTTAGCGAATTCAAAGCATTTATTCACAAATACGTTCTATTTTTTTGACAAGCGGAGCCGACAGTCCGGTGCAAACTATGCAAATTAGCCATGTGCACCAAACAGAAGATAGACGCAATGTATAGAACTGATTGTTGTGCATTATTGTGGATATGTAGGCTGGTTAGTTGTGGTTGTTTGTGGTCTTAGTGTAACAGCCTTGCCTTGGAGTTGGAGAAGTTGGAGTGATTGTGTGAATGTGCGTGAGAGAGCGCACCTGCCGTGGTGATGTTGGGCTTGTTGTGGGCTTTTATGTGATCAATGATGTATCTGTCTGATCGTATTAGCTGTAGATGGATGGTTAAATAATGTCACAAGATCGGTCCTACTGCAGGCTCTCATTTGCAAATGCACTGATTGTGTACCCGTCTCCGATATACCTGGCATTTATTCAGTTCATGTTCTTCTGAGTGCGCAAGAACGGTGCCAATTATTGTCGTGTTTGCATTGTAATGCACAACTTTGCCCCTCCCTGTTATAAAATAAGGTGCATCCCAACAACTTTAGCCAATGCAGGCTCCTATTGCTTTACCAGTGTGCTTAAAGGGCAACTTCACCCATTTCACATAAGCTTTGTATTTTTAGAACCCCCCGCATATTTTTGAATGGTCTAGCATCATTTCCTTATTTTCTGGAGAGACTGGAGAGATCCGTATCGATCTCCAACACTTCCTGTTTTTTATGACGCAATATGACGATTTTTGCGTACAAGAAAATAGGAAGTGTAAAGCCGCGAACACACCAAGCGCGTATCTCGCGTACCATGTACGCGCGTAACGCTCCTAAAATGTTGCTTGACCATTTTGTGTCAAAAATGGTCAGATACGCGCGTAACGCGCGTAGATGAGACCCCCCCCCCAGCCTGTGGCTGCGCTGGATTTAGGAGTCCGAGGAAGGAAACCCAAACGCCGCCGTGTTTGGGTGGATGATAGAGCTTGGATCGGGTTAGATTAAATAATCTCGGATATAAATAACAATAATCGGGTTAAATAACTTCACATGGTGTGTCTGGTGTGTTTCCAGCATTCGTAGTGTTGATCAGCAGAGAAATAGTCCGCCAAGACGTTGAGGTTGCTTAGCAATCAGAGACTCTGTCCATGCAAGTGAACGGAGCGTTCACTCTTCGTCATAACTATCAAACCAAACATCCTTCACATTCACCGAGCGAACCTTATGAAAGTAAAATGCACATTTCTCGCTAGAAATGTTTCCATAAACGCATTTAATGGCGTAACTATGTTACTATTTCCACCCAGAATAAAGAAAGTTGCCGGCCGTGGCTGCCATGGACATGGCTGCGCTGGAGTCCGAGGTAGGAAACCCAAACGCCGCCGTGTTTGGGTGATAGAGTTTAGATCGGGTTAGATTAAATAATCTCGGATATAAATAACAATAATCGTCTTAAATAACTTCACATGGTGTGTCTGGTGTGTTTCCAGCATTCGTAGTGTTGATCAGCAGATATATAGTCCGCCAAGACGTTGAGGTTGCTTAGTAACCAGAGACTCTGTCCATGCAAGTGAACGGAGCGTTCCCTCTTCGTCATAACTATCAAACCAAACATCCTTCACATTCACCGAGCGAACATTATGAAAGTAAAATGCACATTTCTCGCTAAAAATGTTTCCATAAAAGCATTTAATGGCGTAACTATGTTACTATTTCCACACAGAATAAAGAAATATGTCGGCCGTATGCTTCTGTCCAAGCTCACTACTCTCTGCCAGTGACGTCGGGTCAAGCTCAACGCTGATTGGCTATTGCGGCGCGTATGAGCGTTACTCGCGTAAAAAGTTCAATTTTTTGAACTCCTCGTACGCGCGTATATGTACGCGCGTATATATACGCGCGTATATATACGCGCCTCATACGCACCTAACGCGAGTAAAATGTTGCTTATACGCATGTAACGCTCGTACGCGTCTCATACGCGCGTAAACCAATGGTTCCCTATGGAAAAATTGCCGATTTTATACGCGTGATACGCGGGTAACGCTTTTGGTGTGGCCGTACCTTAAGAGGGGATGATTCTCGTACGACTACAACCACTAGTCCCACCCCCCTCTAGGGGGTGGGACCCACTGACGCTACAGACCTATTAGAGCAGTGCCAGTGGGTGGGACTTCACCAGCAGAAACTAACATCCACAGCGTCTGAAGCTAAGATAACAGAGGCTGTTGATAAAACTGAAGTAGGCCTACATTGGCGGAGGGTACTCGATCTGACATAGAAGATGGCTCCATGCAAAAGTTCACCATTTCGAAAGAAATAGACGAGGGCTGCCGTATTTTCCGCACTATACGGCACACCGGATTATCAAGCGCACCTTCAATGAATGGCCTATTTTAGAACTGTTTTCATGTATAGGGCGCACCGGATTATAAGGCGCATAGAATAGAAGATACTGCAGTCAAACGTTTGACTGGGGTTGCGTTATGCATCGACCAGACCGAGCTGTGCTAAAGGGAATGTCAACAAAACAGTCAGATAAAGTCAAACTTTATTAAGCGTTCTGACAACTCCGGTCACTCCCATGGTAACGATGTTCAAACGTTAATGTGCATATTAACAATATCTCATCAATATCAATATCTCTCAACAATAAGCTCACTTTTTCAGTTCATTCCCCGTCTACGAATCCCTCGAATTCTTGTGTGTCCGAATTAAACAGTTGGGCGAGTACGGCATCCAACATGCCCGGATCCCTCTCGTCATTATCCGAGTCAGTGTCGCTGCTGTTGCCTGGCAGTTCAGTGATTATTCCTGCCTTCGTGAAAGCTTAGACCACAGTTGAGACTGTTATATCAGCCCAGGCATCCACGATCCATTGGCAGATAGTGGCGTAAGTCGCCTGGCGCTGTCTCCCCGTCTTGGTGACGTGTGTTCGCCTTCTTGGCCCCGTCCACACGAAGCCGATTTTTTCGGTGAAACCGCATAAAAAGACGCTTTTGGTGGACACGGGCTACGGCCACACCAAACGCGTGTAACGTGCTTAACTTGAAGCTTGATCATTGTGTGTCACAAAAATGGTTCAACGCGCCAACGCGCCTGTGGCTGCGCTGGATTTAGGAGTCCGAGGTAGGAAACCCAAATGCCGCCGTGTTTGGGTGCATGATAGAGTTTAGATCGGGTTAGATTAAATAATGTCGGATATAAATAACAATAATCGGGTTAAATAACTTCACATGGTGTGTCTGGTGTGTTTCCAGCATTCGTAGTGTTGATCAGCAGATAGTCCGCCAAGACGTTGAGGTTGCTTAGCAACCAGAGACGCTGTCCATGCAAGTGAATGGAGCGTTCCCTCTTCGTCATAACTATCAAACCAAACATCCTTCACATTCAACGAGCGAACATTATGAAATTAAAATGCACATTTCTCGCTAAAAATGTTTACATAAACGCATTTAATTGCGTAACTATGTTACTATTTCCACCCAGAATAAAGGAAGATGTCGGCCGTATGCTTCTGTGCAAGCGTCACTACTCTAGTGACGTCGGTTCAAGCTCCACGCTGATTTGTTCCATTAGTAGATGGTACAAGGAGGTGTCCGATAGGCGGAGATGATCAGCGGGAGTGGCCGCCAGCGAAGCTGTGCATGGTGGGAGTTGTTGTCTTCAATCCACAAGCGCCAAAAAGTCACTTTCTGCCTTTTCTCGGTCAAGACTGCACCAAAGTAGAATTTTATTTTATTATTCGACTACATATAGGACCCAATTGCAATACATATTCATGCCTCCACCGGTGAAATGCTCCTTTAATATGTGTGTGTGTGTGTGTGTGTGTGTGTGTGTGTGTGTGTGTGTGTGTGTGTGTGTGTGTGTGTGTGTGTGTGTGTGTGTGTGTCTGCGTGTTGTCATGTAGGCTATAGATATAGATCGATTGTCTTGGCTTGCTTGCATCCATGAAATTGTAATGTTATGGCCGAGCTGGCTACTACATATCGCGAACAATCTGGGGATGAGGGACTGCCATCTCAATATATAGCCTAACAAATATATCACTGTACTAGACACAAATATATTTTCCACTAGCTAGTGGTGGTCATTACATTGTAGTGAAACTAGTAAAGACAACACAGCCTTATGTTACGGCGAAACATGGAGGCACTGCAGCTCTAGTTTCGACAATGCGTTACTTTAGTCTGGTCTTTCCCTTCACTGATTGGTTAGACAGCCTTCAAACTTAGTGGTCAAGCAAAGAAGGGGAGGGGCTCGTTCTGCATACCTAATAGCCGGAGTGAATAACTAATAGCCGGAGTGAATGACTAATAGCCGCGGCTATTAGTCATTCAAAACCGTACGGAATTCTTGCCAAACCGTACGGATTCCGTACGGATTCCGTACGGTTTTGCACTTTTACCGCGCCAAATCTAGGTCCGGATTGTGGCCTTCTTGGCTTTCCATAGGCAAGTGGCAGCCAGCGCGGCCGGCAAGTGGCAGCCAGCGCGGACAGTGGCAGCCAGCGCGGCTGGCCTGTCGTCGCAGCTAGCCAGCCGATACCAGCCAGCGTCGCAGCCCGTCATATAATTATCATACCATCGTACTAAATCATACAAAAATGTTAAATGAAAGAGGCCGATTGCGTCAATAAGTTTGACTAAAAGAGCAAAAATGAATCAGTCCGTGGAGAGAATAGAACACCGGCCTTCAGGATCAATAACTTAGCGTCACTACCACTTGTACCACAGCTTGCGCCACTGTAGCATTGCTTTCAAACTATTCCTCTTATATTAAAGTATAGCCTATCGCTCTATAACGAAGAATTTTGTGCATAATATACCTTATTAGGCTCAATGACATTTAACAAAACAAATATATAGGCTATATAAGATATAAAATACAATTAAATAAATTATTTGAATACGCCCCAAATTACAACTTATGTATTTTATTGATACTGATAGACCAACGATTTCATCATTTTAAACTGTACTTCAATATAAAAATATTAAAACAATATTAGCAATAAAGAGCTGTAGGTAGCTTTCGCCAGAGAGCATGGCTTTCTGGTACTTCAACTGTCGCAAAAAACCCCGTTAATAACATGCAAATTAACTGATTAAGGACCGCCCATAGACTTTGAGCGACCGAGCCAGACGAGAAAACGGCAGCCAGACGAGCGACCAACACAGCGACCAATGCGACCTACGTCGCGACCAATGCGACCTAGGTCGCGACGCACGTCGTTGGCCACTCGAAGAGCTCGGCCCTACTGGGGACCTGAGAGGATGAGAAGGTCGTCTGAGGAAGTCTTAGATTAGAATAACTTGATAGGAACAGAAGGGGAGTACTCAGTGCAATCAAGGGGCATCTAGGCACCTGTTACCCTCATTAATCTAAACTCATGTGTCTCATTTAACATCATTTAATTCATGTTAAATGAGACACAGGGGGAAAGGGTTTTAAATGACAAGCAACGTATCACTGAGCCATCAGGGTCTTGAACCCTGATAATTGTAACATTATCAAGGGGTTTGTGAAACAATAAGCTGAAATATGAAAATGTACCTGGATCACAATGTTTACATGAAAAGCATTGTTCACGCCCATTGTCGCCATCTTGGAAAGTACCTTCCGTGCAAGATGCACATGATGTACTTCTGAATTCTGTGCAATGTCTACTAACATGCATCCCTGTTGGACAGAAAACAAATGACTGTGTTGACTTTTTCAATTTCATTCAATTAATCCCAAAATAATCTATACAAGCTAGTAAACTAGCTCATTCAGATATTCTGTGGGCTGCATTTAACACAATTATAACCTGATTGAGACCGTTAGCTCCATCAAGTTCAGATAATTGTCTCTTACCTGGTGGACAGGTAGGACAGCATTCATCTCCCACTCGGTATTCTGCCTGGCGACACTTTGCTGGTGCAATATTATCTCCAATTACATTTAATTCGAATAAAACTAAATACATAATTAACATGAATTGAGCATTGGAAATGAACATGGCGGCCAATTTGTATACGTTTCAACAAATCAAACTAAGATTGAAAAAATAAGGTGTATGGCCCCACATCCCGCCAGGCAGTTCCTCTGAATGGATTGAAGTTCTGCAACATCTGGGGAGAGGCAAGACCACGAGAAGTTAATAAATGCAGTATCTGGACACAAGTAGGGGAAGCTTCAACCATTGTGTTAGTATAAATTTACACATTTGCTTACTTAACACCTTTTCATGTCACCCAAATTAATTTACAGTATGGAAATATTAAAACGTAGTTGTGAGGCCTCGTCAGAAGACGGCCGCTCACATCAAAAGCCATGAGGGCGGCTGCAGAGACTCGGAGGAATGACCGAATGTTCTCCCTCTGCAGGACGTGGGGAGATAGCAGAAGTTGAAAGAGAACCAGGCTGCTTTCCTGTTGCTGAGCCTCATGACACCTCGTGGTTTTGGCAGAGCGCCCTGGGCCCGTCACGGGGGACATTATTAGAGCTGGCGGATTTTAACACAACACGCATGAAACACACCCGCCCTGCCTTGGTTCCCTGCCCCATGTTGCCAAAATTAAATACGAGCGAGAGAGCAGAACATCATTCGCGAGAGGCTGTTTCGTGCACCGAAGTTATTCCCCCCTCTCGCTTGCAACGAGGTAATGCTCGCTCGCTCGGGGAGCAGCGCTCTGAGTGCGCGCGCGCGCAGAGATAATTTGCGCGCAGGCAGTTAATATCTACGCGTCTGAAATAATATAATACGCCCGAATGCATGTTCTATCACATTAGTGCTTTATGGCACTAATGTGTGGCCATATGAGAATACAAGAAAGTTTAAACTTCACCTCTGAAACAAGTGAAAATGAAACAGTATCAACTTCACCTCTCTATCACATTAGTGCTTTATGGCACTAATGTGTGGCCATATGAGAATACAACAAAGTATCAACTTCACCTCTGAAACAAGTGAAAATTTAACAAAGTATCAACCTCTTCACCCTTGAAACAAGTGAAAAATGAAACAAGTTTCAACTTCACCTCTGAATGTGATACTTCACCTCTCAAAAGAAAAGTCTAGTAAACAACATGCGTCGTTTAAAAATGGCGGCCTATACCATAAACAAAGATAAGGTCGATCGACGCCCATACTGAATACAAATAAGTTAGAAATACAAAAGCCTTCATTGTTACTGACCTTATTATCTATGACGATTAGAAGACGGATTTAACACGGGTGGTAATTTGCATATAAAAAAATAAATGTTGTTGTCCGTTCTTTCAGTTTGGCAGCAGAGTGAATTCCTTCCCTTCCGTAGGCGTGTCCGGGTTAATCTGTTTATCACAACATTGCATTAGTAGGCTATATGTTTCTGCCGTCTCAGCACCGCCTCATGCTTCTCTCTTCACAATCCTTATAAACATGCATTCCTGTTGAAAAGATGTTGAATGTTGAATTCCTCCATCTGATTATATTTTCATATTCATATGTTTAACAACAGTTCAGACATTTTACTCATACCAGCAGGACATGCAGGGCAACATTCAATTCCCACTCTGTCCTTGGGACACAATGGTGATGCAGTACTAGCAACTCCACAAATAACTAAGATACTGAACATATTGTTGCCATGAATGCTAAGAACATGGTGTACCCATTGTATGAGCTTCAACCATCCAACTAAAGAAATTTGACAGCAGTTGTGTGGCCGTACATTGCAACTTGTTAATCTATCGAGGCTAAATAAGTTTAACATTGTTTTGACATGCATTCATTCAAAACATATGGGCCCCACATGCTGCCACGCAGTTCCTATATGAAGTTCTGCAATATCTGGGGAGAGACAAAACCAAAAAACACCTCAAAAGAATAGACTAGAAAACAACGTGGTTTTAAAAAGGTCGGCCTACCATTATCAAAGATGGTCAATCGACGAGCCCATACTGCATACAAAGAAGTTAGAAATACAAAATGCCTTCATTGTTACTGACCTTATAATATGACGATTAGAAGAAGGATTCCACCCGGTTGGTAATTTGCATATTAAAAAATAAAGACAAAAAGTTGTTCCATGTTCTTTCAGTTTGGAGTCTAGCTGCCTAACAAACTCAAAATAAAAACTGCGTCGTATCCAAACTGAAACCAGGGGTGCAGTTACATATTTCGCCAGCAGACGTCACTGCACAACTATTTACTGAGAGTGCTTGCTCTCTCTCTCTCTCTCTCTCTCTCTCTCTCTCTCTCTCTCTCTCTCTCTCTCTCTCTCTCTCTCTCTCTCTCTCTCTCTCTCTCTCTCTCTCTCTCTCTCTCTCTCTCTCTCTCGCTCTCTCGCTCGCACTCTCTCTCTTCCCCCCCCCCCCCCCCCCTTTTGGCAGAAAAGCCTTCTGTGCAAAGCTCAGAAGGAAAGTTTGTACTTGGAGGATATTATTTTGTAATTGAAGAAATATGTTTCTTTGTATGTGTAAAACATACTGTATTTTTTTCTGAAGCAAAAAACATTAGTTTGTGAATGATGTTTTGTATTTGCAAACCATACAGAGTGTGTGTGTGAATCATGGGCGGAGCTTGGGGGTGGCTTTCGGGACTGAAGCCCCGAATCTTACGTCAAAAGCCCCGGATCTTTTTTAAGCATTTGAAGTTATGACAACCCTGACATGTTCCCTCATGTTTCGACTGGTAGTGATTTTCACCTCTTGAAATTTATTTATTTTCCTTTTGAAAGAAACACATGGAAGCAATGGAAAATGCAATCTCTCGTTCGGTTGTTTAGAATGGTTGCCAGGACGTTTTGTTAAAGTAGCCTCAGGGTGTGTAACAAACTTTACAATGGACATTAGAAATTATTTTTCTAAACCAACATCCAGTGATACCGTAGCAGCAGCAGCCCCTGCCAATGACCTGTCAAATGTTTCAGGGCCCCGTTTCCCGATATCGATGGATCTTCGCTCGTAAGATCATTCTCTCGATGGATCTTTCGAACCATGGATAATTTCTTTGGAGCGTTTCCCGAAACTCCTCTTAACGTGAACGCGCATTCGCTTCACTCACGACGATCGTAGGATTGTACCTGTCCACTGACATGGTGCTGAAACGGGCTATGACGCAGGGGGAGACGCAGGAATGTCGGAGGAAAATGGGGTTAAAAAGGGTTAAAATATCTCCCCATATAGTTCAACCGCAGAGTAGCCTACGAAAAGAATAGATTGCAATAATATGAATGCTAAAGATATTAAAACACAATTGATTAAGCCTAGGCATATATATCAGTCCTAATCCTGAGCGCACGATCGGGAGGTGGAAGTTGCGCTTTAGATGCCTTCACAAGTCCAGCGGAGGGCTCCAGTTTTCGCCGGCCAAGTCATGCGCTGTGATATGTGTGACTGTGACAGCTATGTTGCACAACATTGCAGCTAAGGCTGGGGTAGCTTTGGTTGAACCGGAGGACATTGAGGACGATGACGACGAGGAAGATCGGTGTGAGGACGGCCTCCCTCATAACTACGCGGCTGGTTTTCATGCACGTCGACTTTTTTTTAACCCCCTCCACCCTCCCACATGTCACTAAACATTCCCGTCAACGTGACCAATCCCCACCATATCCCAGCCTTTTGCCTGCTCCTTTGCATTTTTTTTATTTTTATAATTAATATTTTATTATTTTTTTATTTTATTTTTTTTGACATTATTTTAGGCTACGTTTTATGAGTAGCCTATGTCAGTCTGCACAAATCCCCCCCACTTTCTCTCACACATTTTAAGTGCCCTGCCTGCTCAAACATTTCCTGGACTGTCTCTCTCAAACTAAGAACATAATGGCCCACATTAGGCTCAGACGCACGTGATACACCATTACCAATGTGTTATAATAAAACGCATCCAATACTAGGAATGTCCGCTGGTTACGCCACTGACTGAGGCTATAGTAGGCTAACGAGGCTCTTAGCGTCCTACGAGTACCCTGGAGCACTCGTAGCTACGAGCGTTTTCAAGACGTTCGTTACCAAAGATGCTTTCGGGAAACGGTCTGAAAACTGTACGATGCTCGTACGACCCACTCTGCGATCCACTTAGGCTAAAGATGCTTTCGGGAAACGGGGCCCAGGTCAGTGAAAAATTACCTTGATGCGCGCTGGCCGGGAGCAGTAGTGCTGGTGCTAGTGCTAAATAGCCTAGCCTAGCTGCTATGATAATTACTCCTTTCACAAAAAATAGATTATCAGCGTTGTTTAAAATGTCAGAAATCCGTTTTTCTGATTGCGATTCTGTCTCAGCCAATATTGTACAGTGTTTACCAAATGTTACCTTAAATGAAATGTTGAGGTCCACTGAACATCATGAATAGGTAAAAAATATCCATGTCTGACATATCGGTTATTTTAAATTCAAACTTTATTAACGATTTAGACAAGAAATGTACAGATATCGGGTTGCTGCATTCGCTGTTTGGCCAGCAGCCAACATGTTAACGATGTTACCGACGATGCGTGGCTGGTGCTAGACTGTCTTGTTTATTTTCAGCTTGCGTCCATATCCTCGTTCATTGAACTTTGACCCCTTTTTAAGTGAGTTCCAACAGAGTGATAGATGCGGACAATCCTCTAAAACAATTTAGTACTTATTTTTTTGCATATGTATAATACTTCAGTGCATTATGATTATTATTTTAAATTAAAATTAAATTAAAATGATAATGATAATGCACTGATATTTCAGTGAGTTAGCAGGCCTAATGATGTTGTTAATCTTGTTTCACAATACTTTGCATTTGTAATATGTTTTTTTTTCCATTAAATACAGTTGCCTTATGGGAGAAACCTTTCAGTCTCTTCCTTTTTTTTTTGTAATAAAAAATAAAAATGGCAATTAACATGACAAGGCACTTTGAATCTACTGAAGGTTAGTCTCAAATTATAAGTCTAAATTTTCCGATTGTAGTTTACATAAAAATCTCTAGAAGTCAAGTGGTTATTGTTTCTTTCCATTCAATAGTATTGTCTTGAGCAGGCCCTGCAACTGAAAATGAATTAGAAGAGATTTAGGATATGCCCATGTCCAGCAGGTCACCCTAAAATGGACTAAGAATGCAGGAAAATCGCATTTTAGAAATTCATTTTTTTGGGGGGGAGGACCCCCAGACCCCCCTCGGGGCTAAGCCCCGGATGTACACAAAGTCTGGCTTCGCCTCTGGTGTGAATCGTTGTGCGTGAGTAAAACAGGTTTTGTGTGTGTGTGAATCGTTGTGCGTGAGTAAAACTCGTTGTGTGTGTGTGTGTGTGTGTGTGTGTGTGTGTGTGTGTGTGTGTGTGTGTGTGTGTGTGTGTGTGTGTGTGTGTGTGTGTGTGTGTGGTTTGGCATGAATCTAACTGCATATACCTGGCTGCCTGCCACCCGTGACAGTTGATGTTACGCCCTGGTGTGTATGTTGATCAGAGACGAGAGTTACGACGATCTCAATCAAAGTAAGTCATCTAAACGCACTCTAAATCAAATCAGATAGCCTCGTCAATATATTCTTCACGACATTATGTTATAAGTTAAGTGGGTAGGCTACAACAACTAGGCTATGACATGTAGGCTAGGCCTATAATAGTGATAGTTGATAGGGACATTCCTACTTTCATTTTCAATCGGTTAAGACGAGGAAGTAAGAAGGTGGTTTCTCCCAGTCGTTTTTATTTTTAAATCCACAGAAACAAAAAGCAAAACAAAAATATTAAACGTTGCGTTCACCAGGCGGCTGAACAGCCGCTCGGACCGAGCTCTTCTGCCGTGGCGCGGTGAAATTGGTTTTATATTCGACATTCGCCTATTTTCCGAGTCGGGAGAAAGATCAGAGAAACCCATGGACATAATAAAGGGAGAAACCGCGCCGAATACACTTCCTAGTGCCATACAGCAGCGGAATGCTTAGGGACCGTCAAAAAAGTGCAAACGTCTTTTTTTTTCTTCCAATTCTTAATAACTCACCTGTTTTTGTATCAACACCAAACTTCTTCTGATGTGTTCATGAACTCATTTGGGACTTCCCACAACCCTTTGTTTTAAAGAAAAACCTTTTATTTTTTTTAAAAGGCATGCGTAATCATTGTGTATAGTTAGGCTAATTCATATTCAAGGCTTTTATTTTGTAATAGCTCACTTGTTTTTATAGATATCAACACCAAACCACGTCTGATGTGTTCATGAACTCACTGTGGAGTTCCCACAACCCTTTGTTTTAAAGAAAAACCTTTTTAAGAAATACAATAAAAAAGTAGTCAGTCCATATATATATCGATATATATATCAATATATCGATATTGAAGTCTTTTTTTTAATAGCTCACTTGTCGTTATAGATATCGACACCAAACCACTTCTGATGTGTTCATGAACTCATCAGAGTTGGTTTGGTGTTGATATCTATAACAACAAGTGAGCTATTACAAAATAAAAGCCTTGAATATGAATTAGCCTAACTATACACAATGATTACGTCTGCCTTTTAAAACAATTAAAAGTTTTTTCTTTAAAACAAAGGGTTGTGGGAACTCCCCAATGAGTTCATGAACACATCAGAGTTGGTTTGGTGTTGATATCTATAAAAACAAGTGAGCTACTAAAAAAAAGACTTAAAGGTTTGGTATGGAATTCTCTTTTTTGGCATTTTTTTTCTAAATTACTTGAAATCCTTATCATAACCCACTTACAGCCACTGAGTTAAAAGTACTGACATGAAAATTAAACAAGTCAATCATCTGTGGAACGGGCAGGGCTCGAAAACTCCAGCCAATGATTTCCAGAGCCACCGAGTGGCATTGGACAGTAAGTACGTCAATCAAACGGTCGTACTGCACTCCCCCTCCCCCGCTCCCCAACTCTGATGTGTTCATGAACTCATTGTGGAGTTCCCACAACCCTTTGTTTTAAAGAAAAACCTTTTAATAAATAAAAAAAAGACAAAAGTAGTCAGTATATTATATATTGCATCCATATTTAAAGGTTGGGTATGGGATTTGCGAAACGCCGTCAGATTTTGAAAATACACAACTCAAATGGTCCTACTCCCTCTCCTTCAACGCTGACTCTGACTCCACCCATTCCAAGTACATGGACGCGCAATCATGCACGAGCACGAACACAGATGCGCAAGAGCGAGCCATTAGCTAGTTTGCTAGCTCCAGTAGCTACCGCAGGATAACAACAAACAGAAGCTTGCTCTGGGTCACGAGCTTTGAGTACGTGCACGAAGGGGTCACGCGCGGGGAGAGGGGGAGGGGGAGTGCAGTACGACCGTCTGATTGACGAATTTCACCCCGCTTTCAGCCGCCTGGAGAACGATGGTTCTCTAGGATGGGACGAGTCAGTCATGGTGGAGGTTACACTTGAAGGAATCCTACATTAAACTTATGTCAGTGTCATCCATTAACCAAATAATATCTAGAACAGGATGTATCCTAGTCAAGATAGACTAGCGCTTTTACGATATGTTTATAAGTTATAACTCATGAATGTATGCTTTTAAACGCATCAAAATAATACATGTTCAAGTTCGGTACTTTCACAAGTTGCTGCGCTGATTTGCTTTTCTGTTTTGCTGGCTTCAATTTGAAAAACGTTTGACTTGATTGATGTTTGTCCGATTATAAAAGTTATAGAAATGAAGGTACACTGATTAATTGGTCTTTAATGCCCGTGTGGCCATCTTCCAGGAAAGGGAGGAGCAGTGATAAAAAAATTGAAATAAAATCCATGGGGAACCATGATATCCATGATATTTCTAAACTACATATTCAGTTGTTTTTTACGAAAGTGTTACAGAAACAAGTAACCTCATTTAACCGCTGTATTTTCTTCTATCTCTCCCCAGATATTTCTGAAGTTCAAGAAGAAACCTGTAACTGCCGGACAATGTTATGGTAGCCAACATTTAGGGTGTGGCCCATATATTTAGAAAGAAAGCATGTTAAAGTACGACACCTTATTGAGCCTTGACAGATACACAAGTCTTGCAATGACACACAGCCACAGAACTGCAGTCAAATTTCATTCGTTGGATGGTTGAAGCTCATACAAACGGGATCACCATGTTCTTAGCGTTCATGTTATCAATATGTTCAGTTTCTTTTACTTGTGGAGTTGCTAGCACTGCATCACCATTGTGTCCCAAGGATGAATACAGAGTGGGAATTGAATGTTGCCCTGCATGTCCTGCTGGTAAGAGTAAAATGTCTGAACTGTTGTTAAACATATGAATATAAAAATATAATGAGAATGGAGAAATTCAACATTATCGTTTTAACAGGACAGCAAGTTTATAAGGATTGTGAAGAGAGAATCATGACAAAGTGCAAAGATTGCTCCAATGGTACTTTCCAAGAAGGCTTTAATGTGAAGAAGGAATGCTCTAACTGTACAAAGTGTGATGCAGGTACATTTATATTATTTAATGGAAATGCCCCCCATGCAACCCCCATGTTGGGTTGATGAGAACGTTGTGTTGTTCATGTCATGTTTGCATCAGAGAAGTTATGTTGTTCATGCTTATATCAGATAAGTTGTGTCCATGTTTATATCAGAAGTTGTGTTGTTCATGTTTATAGTAGAAGTTGTGTTGTTCATGGTTATAGTAGAAGTTGTGTTGTTAATGTCGATAGATAAGTTGTGTTGTTCATGGTTATAGTAGAAGTTGTGTACTCTCAGGTTGTCTCAGGTTCCTCTGTAACTGTTGTGATTGACAGGTCTGAAGGGGAAGAAGTTGTGTTCATCAAAATCAGATGCTGTGTGTGAGGTCCTGGATGGATTCTTCTGTATTGACTCTAACGGAGGTGGATGTAGGGCCGCTCAGAGTCACACGGTTTGCAGTCCTGGTTATTACATCGGTCAAACAGGTCTGTGTTCTATATATACTGTACGTCAACATTAATTATAGCTTTGAAAAAGCATATCTGAGATATGGTGTTCTTCAATAAAACATGTATATTCCTACAGGAACAGCAGATAAAGACACAGAGTGCCTTCCATGTGCTAATGGTACTTTCTCAAATGGCACATCGTCATGCCAACCCCACACAATGTAAGTGGAGTTAACTAATTAATCACGATTAATCAAAGCATTATCATGGGATTTGGCAGATAATTTTTTTAATCGATTGACTGCTCACTCTTTATATGTACACTTCATTAATTGCCAGTTAGGCCTGGGCCATATATCATATGTTTATTGGTCTGTTTATTATTTGATAGTCCTTAGAATAAATACAGAAGTCATTATGTTTGTAGTTTACTCCTCTATTAATCATAAAAATGGCATAATAACATATAGCAAAAATATCATTAAAGGGACACTTCACCTATTTGCATTAAGCTTTGTATCGTTAGAAACCCAGTCATATTTTTGAATGGTCTTGCATCATTCCATCATTTTCCCCTGAGACGGGGCACTAGTTCCTAATTTTGAAACCCGCCTAGGGGACCCACTGACGCTACAGACCTATTACAGATCAGTGCCAGTAGGTGGGACTGAGGTGTGTAGGGTTTAAACGCTATGAGTTCACCGGTGTGAATTTGCGCTACGGTATGGATTTTGACGTTCCCTTTTGACCGGTGTGACCGCTAGATCACATGAGTGCTAAAGAAGCAATGACGTAGTCCCAGAGACGCAGTTGTTTAGTCATAACACAATTCGGACGCGCACACAGCTTGAGGCCGTGTTCTATAAGATAATCTAGAACACTCCGGGAGCTCCGGCGGCAGACCTGGAGCTCTATATCTAAATTATATAATATAACATGTAGACATCTATGCAAGGGATAATGAATAGAACACCGGTCTTTATCGGGAAAATAAGCCCCAACAGGGCAAACAGGACACCGACGCGAAGCGTATAATAAGACCCTGAAGGGGCTTATTATCCCGCTTATTACACGGCTACTTGCCAAAATGAAAAAATAAATTCACACGGTGTGTCTTTTTATATTACCATTCGTAGTGATGATCAGCAGAGAAATAGTCTGCCAAAGACGTTGGCGTCGCTTAGCAACGGAATACACTGGGGTTGATAAGTTACCGGACTACTTGCGGATTGATACCAAAGACATAAATCAGAAGCAAAAAATCCGGAAGGCCCAGGCAAGTGAACGGAGAGTTCCACGGCATTGAGAAGAGCAGTGTAATAAAATAAAATATAATATCACGGCAAAAAGCTGTGTGCACCTCCGGATGATATTATGAATAAACAACTGCGTCGGGTTCTCCGACGTCTCTGGTCCTTCCACATCAATCTGAAGTCGCGGTTCAATCTGGACTTTAGATTTAGATTAGATTAGAAAACTTTATTTATCCCAAAATGGGCAATTTCGTTCACAGTTTCCAGTCTCACATAATAGATTACTTAATAAATACAATAAATAGCAATAGGAGGTAGACAAAAACATATATCAAAGGCAATCCAACACACACATTTAACTCACAATTCATTTCAGCCCGTCAGTAACAACCACCCTGCCCCCGGAAACACCCAGCAACACTGGTGTGCTCTCCACCTACTCCTTACTTTTGTCATCATTTAGTAACCTGATGGTTGCAGGGATAAAAGAGTGGGAGTACCTCATTGTTCTTGTCCTGATTGAACAGTAGCGCCGCCCTGAAGGCATTAGTTTAAATTCTTTACTGAGGACATGGTCAGAGAGTCAAAGCCCAAGTTTCTTACCCCAATTCCTTCTCCACCATGGCCGAGAATCAATACACGCTCTTATTTTGCAATCCCGCAACCACCCGTACCCGCGAATTACATTCCGCACCCGACCAGACCCGCTATCAATTGATACCGATTGATAGTGTTTGGCGTGGTGCTTCTTTTTCACATCATCCACTGTGGACGGTTTTAATTTACTCCTGAAGAACATATCCAGCACTGGAGAAGTCTCAATCGCAATCGTAAAACCCGCAACCAACCCGCGCTGTTCAGGCGTCCGACCCGACTCGCACCAGTGTCCGACACAGTACATTATTTTTCACCCATTTTATCCAAATTGTGTGGGTCACCGAACCCGTGCAGGACTCGGGCCGAGATAACCCCCACTACGAGTCTTTACTTGTTGTGGACGTACCAGAGATGTCCGAGAACCCGACGCAGTCTTTAATTCATAATATCATCCGGAGGCAAACACAGCTTTTGTCCGTGATATTATATATTATATTATATAGATACCAATATATATAATATTATATAAAACGGCAATAATCACTTTCTCCTGCTGCGATTCACTCGCTGATTGAACGCTGATTGGCTTTGTGGGAGTTGTCGTCTTCAATCCACAGTGCCAAAAAGTCACTGTAACCCTTTTCTCGGTCAAGAAGACACCAAATTAGAAATGTATGTTACGATTCGACTACCTATATGACCCACTTCAATACAGATTCATGTCTCCACTGGTGAAATGCTCCTTTAATGCTTGACAATATATATAATTGACCATTTAGTCATTTTCCTAGAAGCGGTGTACAGTGAATTCAGACACTGGTAGATACAGGTCATTACGAACAGGTAGGGGTCAGGCATCTAGCTCAAGAACCTTCCTGTAGGCCTTCTGGAAGGTTGTGGACATTGGGGATTGAACCCCGTACCTTTGGACCAGGAGACAAACCCCCAGTCTACTATCCTCCCCCCAGGATAGGATATACACTACACACCCTCAAACTAAACCTGTTGTCTGGTCCTTCTCATCTCAGATGTGAATCTAAGGAATTGAAACTGATGAAACCAGGAACTGATTCAACTGATTCTGAATGTGGAGAACATGGTCCAGAGAGAGGACATGTGGCAGTAATAATACCAGGAGTCATACTGCTAATACTGGCTTTAATAATCATAGCCAATACTCAGAAGAAGAAAATAGGTAAGTGTTACATTCAACTAAGATGCATCATGTTGCATAAAAATAACAGATGTCATGGTTACACTAAACCAACATGTATCATGGTTACATTAAACTAACATGTATCGTGGTTACATTAAACTACCATGTATCATGTTGATGCGAATGATATTCACTGCTGTCCTGACATTTTGATTTTGTATTGTATTGTTTATCTCTTTATAGCATTGCTTTATAGAAGGCTTTCGAAGGTAAGTGTTATCACTGGTTTGATACAGAACATAATAATATGTGTAACCCTAACTGGCAGTGGTATGTATTTTAAAGTAAATGTATTTTATTCACTTTTTATTTTATAGAAAAAGGGAATAGCCGAAACACACTATAATCTTGGTAAGTTCTTATTCCACATGTTACACTTTGTTAATGAGTAAAAGATCATTTATTAATATCCAGTGATATGCAAGGGTTACTGACTCACACCAGGTCAAATGATATCGCTGTGATTCAAAACATTCCATCTAATTGTACCAGAGAGTCAGAGCCTACCTAGCAGAGGGACCAGAGTGGCAGACCTACTGAACAACATCCTCTAGATATTAGATTATAGAATGGAGCTATCCATGTATATAAGACACTACTCTGATAGCTGGGGCGATGTGGCCAGCATAACGTCAGCTCAGTGGCATTGATAACGTAGCTCACTGAGTGACTGAGTCGTCATGACACAACCCAGTCGCCAAGAAAAAACGTCTACGGTGTACGTTTCCATGAACACTGGATACGTAGCATTTCAACGTAAAAAATAGAGTGTTTATACCTACAGTATCCACGTGTGCCACTGTGGAGGCGGGTTTCGGGGTTTGGGTTTCAACGGCTTTCGCGGCAAATTGTGGACACGATTGTTTAGGGGGGGGGGGGGGGGGGGGGGGGGGGGGGGGGGGGGGGGGGGAGGTAGACTGTTGTTGACCGGGGGGGGGGGGGGGGGGGGGGGGGGGGAGAGACACGTTTATTGAGGGGGACGACGACGACACGATTGTAGGGGGGGGGGGGGGGGGGGGGGGGGGGGGGGGGGGGGGGGGGGGGGGGGGA
>NC_044048.1:19215453-19370087 GCF_902167405.1 Gadus morhua | reverse complement strand
CTGATCTTCAACGAGGCCTGACGTGAGACGGATGGTTGGATGGAGGGATGGGTGGAAGGACAGAAGGTGGAAGGAGGGTTGGGTGGAAGCAGGGATGGATGGGTGAATGGAAGGACAGATGGAGGGATGAATCAAAGGAAGGATGGACGGATGTTGGAAAGAGGGAGGGATGAAGAGATGACTGGATGAAATCGAAGGATGTAGAGATGAATGCATGGTTGGAGGGGGTGAACGGGGGAAAAGCCATCCATCATCCAAACAACACTGGTGTGACAGCGAACACATTACAAGCACTAGGATAAAAACAAATAGCATGCAGGTTGTCAGGAACTTAGACAATAACAATAATATATTTTCGTAAAGCGTGCGTTCCTCTGCCGCTCCAGACAGTCGGGGGACCTTGGAGAGAGCGTGTACTTTGATATACGCTCGGATAAAGTTGTCTGTGCTTTGATATCCGGTCCGAGAACACTGCAGACACCCAGACAAAGCCCTGCTTCAGGCAGCCGTCTCCCTTCTGAACGCAGACGGGCCTCAGAGGAACAGGATATGAGGCACGGCCGAGGGCAGACACCTGATCGGATCCCCCCAGATAACACTGGTCCTACTGGGAGAACTGGTACTGGGAGTACTGGTACTGGGAGGACCTGGTACTGGGAGTACTGGTACTGGGAGAACTTGGTACTGGGAGCACCTGGTACTGGGAGGACTGGTACTGGGAGGACCTGGTACTGGGAGGACCTGGTACTGGGAGAACTGGTACTGGGAGTAATGTTACTGGGAGGACTGGTACTGGGAGGACCTGGTACTGGGAGTACTGGTACTGGGAGTACTGGTACTGGGAGGACCTGGTACTGGGAGTAATGTTACTGGGACGACTGGTACTGGGAGGACCTGGTACTGGGAGCACGGGTACTGGGTGTACTGGTACTGGGAGGACCTGATACTGGGAGTATTGGTACTGGGAGTACTGGTACTGGGAGGACCTGGTACTGGGAGAAACTGGTACTGGGAGAACTGGTACTGGGAGGACCTGGTACTGGGAGGACCTGGTACTGGGAGGAACTGGTACTGGGAGTACTGGTACTGGGAGAACTGGTACTGGGAGTACTGGTACTGGGAGGACCTGCTGGTTCCACCTGAACCACAGTCAGTTGGAACCAGCAGGTACTGGGAAGCCCTGGTACTGGGAGTACCTGGTACTGGGAGTATTGGTACTGGGAGTACTGGTACTGGGAGAACTTGGTGCTGGGAGCACCTGGTACTGGGAGAACCTGGGCCTGGGATTACTGGTACTGGGAGTACTTTTACTGGGAGTAGCTGATACTGGGAGTGCCTGATACTGGGATTACTGGTACTGGGAGTAGCTGGTACTGGGAGTAGCTGGTACTGGGAGGACCTGATACTGGGAGGACCTGATACTGGGACGACCTGCTGGTTCCCACTCACTGCTGTCGAGGTGCAAGTTGTTTAGTAATTTGTCGTTAAGAATACGCTTTTATCCACCCCGTTTCAGGTGAATGTCATTAATTAGCAGGTAGGGGTACGGGCGCGTGCTGCCAAAGGGGACCAGCAGGTAGAAAGGGGACATTGGGGATCCCCCAGAATCTTCAGACTGGGACTGAAACCCCCTAAACCTCTCGAGAATCCTCCCAACAAAAGCTATTCAACGTTAATATCATGTAAACATAAAACTCAGCTGAGCAGTAGGTGCGTTGAACTGGCTGCCTGAGACCCACAAATACCAGCAAGCTCTGCCTCGTCCCCGGCGTTGCTCCTCAAAAGGGCGGGGAGCAGTGGCAGGCAGACTCCAAAGGCAGCAACACTTCACAGATGAAAGAAATCCCTCCATGACCGCACGGCTCCACCAAAGCACCTGGAATCTGGGAAAAGCTTCCTGACAAGACGGCTGAGCCCCCCCGTCAGGAGAGGCTCAACATCTGGAAGACGAGACCTGCAGAGAGCCCCTCTCACGGGAGACATGAAGATTACACACAAACCGGGCGGAAGCTGTCAGGGTGTTGCAGTGGGAGGATGTCAGACGGAGTGTGGACCATCTCAGAAGACGCCCACTGGTAACACAGCGACCTTCACCAGGGAGGACATCGCCATGGAGACTCTGCCAGCCCAGCTGGGTGTAAGGAGGCGGGCAAGTCTGACGCAGGATACCAAATAAAGAAGATGAAAAATAATAATAAAATAAGTGCACTTAATTTTCCGTGGTTTTGCTTTGATGATGTTTAATGGGACCTGAGAAACTGCGCCAACGAGGTAAAACGCCGGCATCCACGTTGACCTGTCGTAACTCATGGCGACGACTACGAACTAATGACACGCTGCCGCCATGGGTACCAAAGATGAAGAACATTGAGCATGCAGGGTGGGAACGAACACACACCCGGACCAAACTAGTCTCCAGAGGAGCACACAGAACCCCACTTGAGGAAGTTGGCCTTCGCCGAAGCTGGCTGCAACATAATTATACACGCAATCACAATATTTTAGCATATTGTAATTATTTTGCCGCTGCAGTGATGTGATAGCAATGAGACTGGCGCTATGACAACAGGCTTTCAGAGTTGAACCTCTGCGAGAATATAGGGGCGTTGAAAGGGAATGGAGAAAGTTTAAGTTGGGTGTTTTCCTCGGAGCTCTGGAAAGATGCCGCGTTTGAATACGAGCAGGCGGTTAAAGATGCAGAGGCTGCCTCCATCTGTGGGGGCCGGGGATCAAACCAGCACCACCCAGGGTTTTATTAAAGGTGAGTCTGTCACCCCCTCTCCTCTCATTTTAATGAAGCCTTCCAGGAGGAATGTGAGGACTTTAAACTCCTCGTTTCACTCAACAGGGTGGAGCGACTTTACCTCGTTATGCCGGGGGTATGGAGGGCTTCAGAGAGAAGTTTGGAGGGTAAACAAAACAAGGCAAGAGAGATAGGAGATGAGAGAGGGAGAGGGAGAGAGAGAGAGAGAGATGAGAGAGAGATGAGAGAGAGAGAGATAAGGAAAGAGTGAGTGAGGCAGAGAGAGAGAGATAAGGAGAGAGTGAGAGAGAGATAAGGAGAGAGTGAGAGAGAGATAAGGAGAGAGTGAGAGAGAGATAAGGAGAGAGTGAGAGAGAGATAAGAGAGAGAGAGAGAGAGAGAGAGTGATAAGAGAGAGAGTGATAAGGAGAGAGAGAGAGAGAGATAAGGAGAGAGATAAGGAGAGAGAGAGAGAGAGAGAGAGAGAGAGATAGAGAGAGAGAGAGAGAGAGAGAGAGAGAGAGAGAGAGAGAGAGAGAGAGAGAGAGAGAGAGAGAGAGAGAGAAAAACAGGAGAATAAACAGCTGAAATGTCAAAGAGACAAAATCAAGGGTTGAGTAGTGCAATTAGCCCCTCAGTATGGCGAGGTTATTTTGACAGTTAGAGGTCAGCCTTTATGGCTTTTAGCAGCGTTTATTAACATCGAGGGTTTTCATAATGTTTTTGGTACTTGTCTTGTGAAAATGTCGTACTCTTGAAATAACGGACGCTGTAGCCGTCAGCGTACTGGTCAGCCCTGTTCCTAAGTCGGTCAGCCTGTGTGTGTCTCAGAATCTCAGCCAGTAACCATGGGAACCAGGTTAAAGGTCATAGTGAATAAGCGGGTATGGAAGTGGAGAGAGAGAGAGAGAGAGAGAGAGAGAGAGAGAGAGAGAGAGAGAGAGAGAGAGAGAGAGAGAGAGAGAGAGAGAGCAAAGTAAGTAAGTAAAATGTGATTATTAAGCGCTTTCCGAAAATACGAGACACAAGTTGCTGTACAATGAGAACATTAAGGCCAATTGAAAAATAATAGAAAGTTAAGTTATAAACAGAAAACAAAAAAAAGTCAATACAGGGACCTCAAAGCTGCATAAAAGACTAACACACGGTATATAACAAAATGCTTACGAAACAAGTGCGTTCTTAACGGCTTCTCAAGGCGAATAACTGACTCTGCGTCTTAAGAACTAAGGGAAGACCAGAGTTCAAAAGAGTGGGAACAGAACTGAAAGAGCTGAGTCCCCCTTAGTCTTCTGGATGTGTGGACCCCCATAAGGCCCTGATCAGTAGACCGGGGAGGGGGGGGGTCTCAGCGGTCTGAATGAGTCCAGGGGACCCCATCCTTCAGATGACTAAAGAGGCAAGCTCCTGAAGGGCTTTAAGCGTCATTAAGATCCTTTGATAGTGTATTCTGCACTCAATAGGTCGCCCTTGTAGAGAGACACTGTGACCTACGTCGTGTCTAACAGTGTCTGCAGCCGGCACACAGAGGAGTGGCTCAGGGAGGTGCAGTGGCAATGATGGCATAGGAAATGAAATGAAATGAACTTTACATTTATATAGCGCTTTTCAAGTCACCCAAAGCGCTTCACAGTGAATGGGGGACCTCACCATCCACCACCAATGTGTAGCACCCACATGGGTGATGCACGGCAGCCAAGCGGCGCCAGAATGCTCGCCACACACCAGCTTGAGGTGGAGAGTGGGGGAATTAATGAATCAGCCAAATATACACAATGCACATGAGGGGATGCTGTAGCGATGTGCCTTAATGGGGTGCAATCAGATCGTGGAGGAGTTGAAGTTCAGGTGAGTGGGAGATCTCTGTGTGAGGACGGACCAGCGGACAAGAATAAAGCGCCGGACAAAAGGGGAGAATAAAAGAGAACAAAAGAGAGAGCGGGGTCCACCCAGACGCTGGTTAGGACACTTCAATAACAACACTATTAATCAGCCTCACTCGAGATAGGTTTCACAAAGGGACGCCTTTCATAGTAACGACATCGTCACACACACACGCTTGCTCAGAGGAGGGGATGAGAGAGGACATGGGGAGAGGGAGAGAGAGAGGGGTAAGAGAGAGAGAGAGGGGGGGAGGGAGGGAGAGAGAGAGAGAGAGAGAGAGAGAGAGAGAGAGAAGGGGCAAGAGAGCGAGAGAAGGGGGGAAGAGAGAGAGAGAGAGAGAGAGAGAGAGAGAGAGAGAGAGAGAGAGGAGAGAGAGAGAGAGAGAGAGAGAGAGAGAGAGAGAGAGAGAGAGAGAGAGAGAGAGAGAGAGAGAGAGAGAGAGAGAGAAGGGGCAAGAGAGCGAGAGAAGGGGGGAAGAGAGAGAGAGAAGGGGGAAGAGAGAGGGAGAGAGAGAGAATAAAGAGGGCGATAAAGAAAGAGAGACAGCTCCCTCTATGCATACTAACGCCTGTATCCGGCTGCACAACATTCATGCGTCAAATTAGACGCCTCTTTAAAACTGGGCGTGTCTTCACCTACACTGAGGGCACACCGCGCGTTTGACCGCTATGCATTCCTTCTTCACGCCCTAGTGTCACCCTCTCTCCCGATCGGGATGGTGGGGCTTAACATGTATGTCAATTTCAAAGTTTATAGCCCTCGCTGGCAGGTTGTCATGCGGCGGCCAAAGTCGTGTTGAAAACGGGCCGAGTTTGTGCAGTGAGCCCAGCATTGCCGGTTTGTCACTCACAGAACACGGAGGCAGACATAAGTCAGTCGTTCTCCATGGAAACCAGCGACACCTAGCGGTGATAAAAAACCGAGCGGTCTCAATCAACCAATCACAACTTCCGTCGCTTCCACGAATCCACGTGCGAAGCGACGTTTTATGCATTAAACGATTTTCAAGTTAACATAATGCATTAAAGTACAAGACAATAGAGAAAGTAACAAGGCACAATAACAACTGGACCTCGGCAGACACGCAAAGTCGGCGACACTCGTACAGACATCGAGCTGTACCGTCGCGTTGAAGGCAGCGTTAGAGTCTCACTGTGGAGAGGAGAGGAGAGGAGGGGGAGAGGAGGGGAGGAGGGGAGGAGGAGAGGAGAGGAGGGTCCTCATGTGGTAGTACCTCTAGGATGAGGAGCAGCGAGGAGGAGACCCTGGGCCAGACAGATGTGTAATTGAGACTCCGTGTTCTATGTAGAGATCGCCCACGGCCACGAATTCACTAATGATGATCATTCATGCAAAGTGAAAGACACACATATTTGCATGGGCACACACACACACACAAATGTGAAAGGGCACACACACACACACACATGTGCAAGGGCACACACACACATATGTGCACGGGCACACACACACACTTAGAATTTTCACATGTGCATAATTTACACAGAAATGACATCGGTTCAGCATAATTTACACACACACACACACACACACACACACACACACACACACACACACACACACACACACACACACACACACACACACACACACACACACACACACACACACACCTGGAGCTCCTCGACCCTCACCACCATTTTATTCTAAACCGGTCTTTGTACCCTGCGACGAAACACAGACGAGGACATAATGCGTCACAACATCCGAGTGAGTCGCCTCTCCCCCGTGCACCAGACACGGCAGCCCTGAGCCACTGCCAGCGTAGCATTAGCATAGCATTAGCGTAGCGGCAGCTAGCCACAGGTCCCCATGCCCCAGTCAGTGAGTGGAGGGTGAAGCCAGTGTCTGAGGTAGCCGGCAGTTAATCTGCCCCCTGCTGCGTTGATCACAGCGCGCCCCCCCCCCCTCTCCGTTAATCAGCGTCTTGCTCATCGTTAACGTCTGGAGACAAGGGGAACGGGAAGGGCAGCGGCGCGATTACAGGAGCAGAATGAAGGCAGCGTGACGCTGGCTCGCGTGGCGCTAGCATGCGGCGCCCGTTCTCCCCAATGATTGATTAAGCGAAGATGACTTCAGCTGGCGTGACTCTGGGTTGATATGATGCTGTGGAGAAACCATGATGCTAGCTAGCGTGGCGCTAGCTAGCGTCATGTTTCTCCACAGCGTCACGCTAGCTAGCGTCATGGTTCCTCCACAGCGTCACGCTAGCATGCCGTCTGCATTCTACTCAATGATGACAAGAAGGGTTTCCCTGCAGAGAATGTGTTAGTTATGGTGGTGGGGTTTTCCGTCAGACCGAATCGAGCTAGCATGACAATGTCTGACGGTTGTCTACCTAGCGGGACTAGCTAGCACGGAAACCACTACCTGATCCTGGCCCTTGGTAGCTGTCTCTGTGTTTCTCGCTAGCAAGGAGGAAGCTTGACAACGAACATCATTATATCTAATAAAGATTCTACTTAGTGAGCCTTTAGCGTCATGCTAGTGCGCACGGCGTGTCCTTTGACGCAGATGTTTTAGGTTTTGAGCGTGGAACTCATCGAGGAACATCGAGCCGTTGTCACGTTGGCGTTCTGTCGGTTGGTTACCTAACTTCTCTCTCAGCATCGGGTCTTACTTGTAGTGCTGTGCAGAAGCGCACACACACACACACACACACACACACACGCACACACACACACACACACACATCACAAGACACGGCAGCGAGCATAGCGAAACTCCAACACCTCATTAAGGTGACCTGTGACCCAACTAAGACAAACCAGCGGGTTGCTATGGTAACCTGACATGTTGCTATGGGAACTTTGCACGCCGCTAATGGGACTCCGCGCCCAATGGCAATGTGTGAGAAAACGCAACGTGATTAAGATAAAGGCGATATATATGCAACAGTTGAAACAGGCAGAGCTTTCACTGGAAAGCGGACACATGCTGAAAGGTAGACTACAGACCACCCTACAGGTAGACGTAGGCTACAGGTAGACAACCTACCCTACAGGTAGAGGTAGTCTACAGGTAGACGACCTACCCTTCAGGTAGACGAAGGCTACAGGTAGACGACCTACCCTACAGGTAGACTACAGACTACCTGTTACGACCCACCCCGTTGGTGTCCAGGGGGAAGGGGGGGGGGCAACAATGAATATAATACCGGGCGTTTAAAGAACAGAAGAGAGTAGCAGAGTTTCAACCAATATACCATTTATTGCATAAATGAGTCTTGTTAACACAGAAAGAACCACAAACAAACAAACAACACTAACCCTCCACTGAGGGGGCAACAAACAACACTAACCCTCCACTGAGGGAGCAACAAACAACACTAACCCTCCACTGAGGGAGCAACAAACAACACTAACCCTCCACTGAGGGAGAAATGCCACGACGAAGAGCCCACGTAGCTCCGACTCGCGACCGACAGCGACAGCGACAGCGACAGCGAACCCACTCGGTTCGCCTATCTGGCCCACTGGCCACGTCTGCTCTCATCCCTGCAGCTTAATACCAATCCACATGATTGCTGAGGGGCTGCAGGTGTGTCTGATCAGTCCGACGGGGAGGGTGATACCTTGAACAGCACACAGAACAGCAGAGGAAAAACACACACACGTAACACCCCCTCCCATAAGTGCAAACTAAGTTTGCTACATGAAGCACGATCCCATCTAAAACACACACACGTAACACTACCCTACAGGTAGACGACAGATTACCCTACAGGTAGACGACCGACCCTACAGGTAGACTACTGACTACCCTACAGGTAGACTACTGACTACCCTACAGGTAGACGACCTACCGTACAGGTATACGACCTACCCTACAGGTAGGCGACCTACGGCTACAGGTGGTCGACCTACGGCTACAGGTGGTCGACCTACGGCTACAGGTGGTCGACCTACCCTACAGGTGGTCGACCTACCCTACAGGTGGTAGACTACCTGTAGGCACCCTAGAGCAAGATACCCTCAACTCCACCTGCTCCTTGAGGCCCCCATCTTCTGACAAGGTTTGAAACTTATTGGCCATTTTAAAATCTACCCACAATTGACATCACAAGCTGTAGGTTCCAGCCAGGTGTAGGACGGCCAGATCTCAGAAAACCTGGCATACAGGATGATGAAAGGGCCTGCATGAACAAAACACGCTGACCCCTAGTGGGGGACAGAGACCCTTTAATGACATCCATACCTCCACTGGGTACCCCAGCCCATTCTGCCGGCGGTTTGAGTTCGCCCTGCAGAAGGGTCTGGAGAAGAGCAATGCAATTCTTTCTGCTTCCGATACACTTTTGCTGGAGCGAATCACGAAGCTGGCTTGTCCCCCTGGCGCGCTATTGACTGGTTTAACACAATGACGACAGGCAAACAACGGCAGGCAGCCAATTGCGTACAGAGTCATTTGATCTAGGCCCATTGATCACGCCAATTGTGCTGAAGAAAATGACAGCAGCCTCCCCAGAACAACGTGCGATCTACGATTGAGCTTGGTCTGGCCACAGCCAGGCTAGCCCATCCCCGTTTCCTACCCTCCTACAGTCGGGGAGAATTTTTTTGATTTTTTAATCGACAATACCAACAACCGGTTCCTTTGTCCTCAACCTAACATCCACCAACACTAGGGGTGTAAATCTCTGGTGTCATCACGATTTCGAAATTAAATCGAGTCATCGGACAGCGATACGATATTTGCAGATATTCGCTGATGCTGCTTGTGCTTTACCGGTGAACGGACACGTATAATACAGGTCGATGTTTGGGCGTTGCATCGATGCAGTTGGATCGTTACACCCCTACCCAACACACGTCCCCGGGCTCGAGGGCAGCCAGCGGGGGGTGGGGGGTGGGGGGGTCTCGAACGGGGGGACCACTGACCGTCGACGCAGGCGGGGCGGGCACGCGTTGTCCCGGCGATCTGGCCCCGACGGCAGGCACAGCGCGCTGTCTGGCGAGCCACGGTCCGAAGAGGCACGCTGCTGTCCCTGTTGAGCAGGACGACCTCACAGGTGCCCACCGCCAGCTGACCTGAGGGGGGGGGGGGGGGGGGGGGGGGGGGAGACAAAGGGCATGGCTCTCATCATTAACGAGACCTGACACGAGGCGCTGCACCGCGTTATGAACTATGTGGTGTTGGTAGATTGTCTGTGGAGCGCACGGATGTGTGCACGTACACACACACACACGTGCATGTAGACACACTCATGTACGTGCAAACAAAAACACACATATATATATATAGACACATTAATATAGGCATATGGACAGATAGCAGACGCACATACATGTAGTCACACACATACATATATATATACAGATACAGACGCACACGCGTAGTCACACACATACATATATATATACAGATACAGACGCACACACGTGTAGACACACATACATATACAGACACACACAAAGGTCTCTTATGTTCACATTTGTTACGAGAACACACGTATGCACACTTCCACACGCAAACTAACTAGAGCCAGCCGTGGCTGGACCAATGGTTGTGAAGATAAAATGCCAGGGAATTGTGGGTAATCCTCGGGGCATCGCGGTACAGAGACATTTTCAGAGTGAGTTAGCTCAGGGTAAATAGACACAAGGCTTTTAAAGAACTTTACGACCCCACAGCGTCTAGCCAGGCGGTCTGCTGTTCCGACGTTGCTTTCAAATGCCAATTTAATTATTCACAGGTTCACAAACCGAGGGTTAGCTGGGGCTAAAGAGCCAGAGACCCCCAGGCTCAGAGGGTTTTTATGTTTGCACGGAAGTGCATTAATAGAATCTCAGTCTCATTCGGGGCGTCGGATTCATTCATTATCATACGATGTTCTGTTTGGTGAAATAATGGAGTGGATGAACGTGAGGGAGATCATTGCTCTGTTCGCATAAACAAACAGGCGTTGGGAAATGTCGTTATTTATGAACACTCTCACTTAATGCATCGACAGTTTTACAACAGCACTGTTGGTGCAATGAAATAAAGGGGAAGGCAGCAGAGGCAACAAGATTGTTGCAGTCACATTCATTTTCACAGAAACATACAGTATGTGAGCTGCGTTGCAAATGTCAGGGTCTATTACGTTTCCATGGACCTTTGCACCACAAATGAAAAAAAAAAAGATGGCAGGAACAAGGATGATGTAACCGAAATGAAGAGCTGTGCCCGTCTTTTAATAGACAGGAGGGCTTTTGCCTCCCTGGGACAGGGGGACCAACCAAGGGTTTGACATTAGAGGAACGACTCCAAGTGTTTTGGATGTTGGGGCTGGGTGATAAACGACCGGAAGATAGAAACAATGGAAAGATATATCCTACTATATGCACATGAATTACCATATGTATGAAATACCAAATACCACTCCAAACTGTCCACCAGAAGGTCATTACGTTAAAGTATATGGTAATCCAAAATCCCATCAGAATGAAAATCAGACTTTCTCCTTTTCTTTGCCCGTTTCCAAACTTTCGAAGGGCATATTTTCGAATCATCGTTCATTTCGAGCGGGAAATTGCGCGTCCCGAAATGTCAATACCTTCCCCATAAATGACTTTAACGATACTACTCAGAAACGATAAACGATAAGTGAGTTATGGCCCGATGCTACTCTGGAGGAGTGATTCAGGCGTAAATTCCGTCCTTCTCTCGAAGTCCCCAGCGAAGGTCTTTGCAGGTTCTCGTAGAGACGACCTCGTCAGAAGGACTTTGGTTCCGTCTTCCTAACTTTGATGCAAACGCCTATTTAAATAATGCGTGTCCAAGCGATTCCACGTCCTCCTCGATAAGTCTCTTATCTCTTATCTTATCTCGGGCGAGGTTCTGCACACAATAACCGTTCTGACGGGCGAAACATAAAGTGTGGTGTTATTGAATTAAGAACAGAGTTAATCCGTTGATTCAACGTCTACTGATTGGCCTAACTGGCCCTAAACAGTTAAATAATATCTACATTATAGACGTAGTTAGCCATATTTAAGGTTAAATGAAAAGTAACCCTCCATATATTGGACAATTTATCAATCATTTAAATTCAGTGGGGGACATTAACAGCCAACTTGTTTCAGATAAAGAACTATAACATTATCTCTACTTTACTGTATTAAACATTAACAGCTAAGGCCTTAGACAAAGCAGTCACATAAACCGTGATGCATATCTTCCATTTGATAAGCTAAATGTTTGATATATCTACATATTGTGCAGAATTTCCTATGAAGGCTCCCGAATCCTTTTGAGCAATAAATTTCTTTTTTCTATCATCAGGGAATATATGATCAAAAACCACATCAACGCAGACGCTCAAAAGTCACTCAGCAACCTTTAGTACACTTCACTCTCAAGACTAAACACAGATGAATACTAACTAAATACAGATGAACACAGACTAAATACAGATGATTACTAACTAAATACAGATGAACACAGACTAAATACAGATGATTACTAACTAAATACAGATGAACACAGACTAAATACAGATGATTACTAACTAAATACAGATGAACACAGACTAAATACCGATGATGACTAACTAAATACAGATGAACACAGACTAAACAAAGATGATTACTAACTAAATACAGATGAACACAGACTAAATACAGATGATTACTAACTAAATACAGATGAACACAGACTAAATACAGATGATGACTAACTAAATACAGATGAACACAGACTAAATACCGATGATGACTAACTAAATACAGATGAACACAGACTAAACAAAGATGATTACTAACTAAATACAGATGAACACAGACTAAATACAGATGATTACTAACTAAATACAGATGAACACAGACTAAATACAGATGATTACTTAATAAATACAGACTAATTACAGATGAATACAGACTAAATACAGATTAATACAGATGAATACAGAAAAAATACAGATGAATACAGAAATAAGACAGATGAATGCGGACGTAATACAGATGAATACTGACTTAATAGTGATGAATACAGACTAAATAGTGATGAATACAGACTTAATAGTGATGAATACAGACTAAATAGTGATGAATACAGACTTAATAGTGATGAATACAGACTTAATAGTGATGAATACAGACTTAATAGTGATGAATACAGACTTAATAGTGATGAATACAGACTTAATAGTGATGAATACAGACTTAATAGTGATGAATACAGATGTAATGCTGATGAACACAGACATTATACAGATGAATACATACACAATACAGTAGAATACAGAGGTAATCCGTTAAAACACAGACGTGATACTAATGAATTCAGACCTGGTACAGTGGAATACAGACGTGATACAGCTGAACACAGACGTGATACAGTAGAATACTGATCCAAGACGGAGGAATACAGAATACAGATCAGAAAACCTCTGATGTTATCCTAGCAGCACCCGACCAGCTACCCCCCCCCCACCCCCTCCACCCCCCTCACCCCCCTCACCCCATGGCTTCATCTTGGTGTCACAGCCCCCCGGTCCAGTATCCAGATCAGAGAGCCCCTCCCCTCCCTCCCTCCCCTCCCCTCCCTCCCCTCCTGAGGAGTCCGCCTGCTGTAGGAGTGCTGCAGGAGGAGGCTGCTGCAGAGGGGGGAGGAGGGGGAGGGGAGGGGGAGGGGGAGGAGGAGGCGGCTGCAGAGGGAGGAGGAGGGGGAGGGGGAGGGGGAGGGGGAGGAGGCGGAGGAGGCGGCTGCTGCAGAGGGAGGAGGAGGAGGAGGAGGAGGAGGAGGAGGAGGAGGAGGAGGAGGAGGAGGAGGAGGAGCGCATTGGCAGAGAACTGTTTTATGTACGCATTTGTTTAACAGGGGGGTGGGGGGGGTCTAGCCAGAAGGGGGGGGGGGGGGGGGGTCATGAAGCGCCGCTTGATTTTAGTGGCACAGAGCCTTATGGCCTCCCGCCGTGTCACATGATCAAACGTGTGTGTGTATTTGTGCTCGCACATTCATGCAAGTATGTGTGTGTGCATCTGTATGTGTGTGCCTGTGTGTATGTGTGCATCTGTATGTGTGTATGCATGTGTGTGTACGTATGCATGTGTGCGTGCATGCATGCGTGCGTGCAAGTGTGTGTGTGTTTGTGCGTGCATCTCCATGTGTTTGTATTTGTGGATGTGCATGTGTTCGAACACGTGTGTGTGTTTGCTGCGACCGGGTCGATGGTGGTTTCTCAGACTGCGGTCGCCGTGGGAGACGGGTGGCGGGTGTGGTGCCGGGGGGCGGGGGAAGGGAGGGTGGAGGAGACGAGGAGAGGAGGGGAGGGAGGAGGAGGGGAGGGAGGAGACGAGGGAGGAGGAGGAGAGGAGGGGAGGAGGATAGGAGGGTGATGAAGAGGAGAGAGAGGAGACGAGGGAGGCGAGGAAGGAGGGGGAGGGGGATAGGAGGAGAGGAGGGAGATGAAGAGGAGGGTGATGAAGACGAGGGTGGAGGAGAGGAGGGTGATGAAGAGGAGAGGGATGAAGAGGAGGGTGATGAAGAGGAGGGTGGAGGAGAGGAGGGTGATGAAGAGGAGGGTGATGGATAGGAGGGTGATGAAGAGGAGGGTGATGAAGAGGAGGGGGGAGGAGAGGAGGGAGATGAGTGACAGCATAATGACCTTATCGCTATATCACACATCGGCCGAGGACACCGGCTACAGCAGCCTGAGAGATTCATTAAGACACACACACACACACACGTCTCCTACCAGATGACCACACAGCCAACAGATGGACGACGTCTCACGTGCACAACTTCACGTGCACGCTGCTTGACCCAGAACAGATGCTACCGTCGAGAGTGTATATTGGACTAGCGATTCAGTCAGGATTCGTTCAGTAGTCCACTCAGTGTAGCGAGAGCAGTGATTTAATATGCATAACACAGTGTGCGTGTGATACCATAACGAGTACATTTTAACATTACTATGCGTTGAAAGTATAAACCCATCCAGCCCCCCCCCCCCCCACCTGTGTCTCAATCTGTATTCATCGTCCCTCCCTAGAACCGAGTCTGGGTCTGGGAAGCGAAGAGACGAGGGACTCGAGTTTTGTGGAGAAGTAATGACTGGAGCTAAAAAGTTACGACTGCAGGCCTCTCTCCTCCCAAAGTGGACCGGTGTGCAGTGAGCAGGCAGAGCAACAATACCACCACCGGGACCCGGGGCTGCACTTAGAAACCTAGCAGCCCGCATTACCTACTCCCACGCCAATCAAATAGTCCTGACCAATCACATATCCTCCAACGCGGCCTCCCGCCCCCGTTTCTCTTCGAGCAGCACACGCCTCATCGCAGAAGCAGAGGTGAGACGCGCTCGTGCTGCTGGAGCAGGTTGTCCCTGCCCCATAGTCACGGCCACACACACCTGCCCCTGTTTGAACGCCGCTGCTAATCACACGGCTTGTTCAAACGGACAGAGCGATTACATAAGCCAGCCCGCTGACTCATCAGGTCTCTGTGTGCTGTTGGCCGCGCTCCACGAGCGGGACAGGGGCTGCCCAGGTCCATCAGTGACGCTCCTGCAAAACCTGACAGCACACGACTCCAAAACAAATGAAATCCTCGAAGAATGAACTTGTAGTGATGAAAATCGATCAGGGTTTTTCTTTAATGCGTGTTTCACAACGTCGTGCTCTCCTCGCACAACTCACTGAAACCGCTCGGCTAAAAAACTAAATTGAATCTTTTTAAAAAAGTGCTTTTTGGTGGTGAGAATGTATTCTTTCACACGTTACATCGCCGGCCTCGCTCCGGAGCACCCAGGATTCTGTTTTGCATGGAGAGCGTTATTTAGGACTCAAACATCTTCAACACAGGAATTTTCATATAGGACTCTTGGCTCGCGGAACGAGTTCAACAACGCACCAATCACGTGCCAACAACCAGAATGATGTCATCAACAAGCTAGGTGATAGATCACGTAAAAAAGTTTAGATTGGGGAACATTATTGTCCATCGACGGTGAGAATTTATTGTGTTTAACGGGGGTTCATATTAAAGACTTCCTATAACTATTTACAACAACCTGCTGAGACTAAAAGGCCAATGACACAGTAACGTTTGCTGCTATCCTCATTAACTTTGAGAAGGCCTAACCAATAAACGGAGACCACCTGCCAGATTCTCCGCCCTGGAGATCAAGTCCCCCAGAACATCAATCTGGATGGAGAACGCTTGGGAGGATTTAGTAGAGCATCCACCATTAAACCAACCCCCTTCAAAAAAAACAGCGACAAAGGTTCAATCCCATCCGTCTCCATCGGACAGTCCTTACAATTACATTTACGGGAATATGCTGACGCTTTTATCCAAAGCGACTTCATTCATTCACACACAGACAGCAGGGTGAACCACGCAGAGTGACAGCCAGCCAGTCAGGAGCAGTCAGGGTGAGGCGCCTTGCTCAGGGACACCTTGACACTCGAACTAGCAACCTTCCGGTTACCAATCAACTCGCTCTACCTCCCTAGCTACTGTTTGTCCCCTACCCTCCCCTCCTCCCAGCCGTCGCCCTCCCCCTCCTCTCTCCGTAGACCCCGGAGAAACGCCACACCTTATCCCATTGCGGCCTTTAATTCCTCCCCATCTCACCGTTGCGTTTGTGTCGCACCGCGGGCGTCGGGTGGCTCATAGCGGCCGGTACGGAGGAGCCATATGCTGGGGAACACGGCCCGCGCCCGACGCATTTCATTAATACCGTGGCTGCAGTGCGGTCGGGAACGGCTAACGGCTCACGGCTCACGGCACGTAGAGCGGGAACAGACGCTCCCCTGACCTCGCCGCGGTCGCCGTCAACACGGCTGTGATCCGATGTTCTGGCTACAAGGAGGTCAGCGCTAGCAGCAGGGCGACTGCGCTGTGGCGGCCTGCGCGCACGTACACGCTGATGCACGTACACGTTGGCGCACGTGCACTGGTAAAAGTACACACTGATTAACGTACATGCTGGTGCACGTAAACGCTGGTGCACGTGCAGGCTGTGAACGTGCACGCTGGTGCACGTGCATGCGCACAGTGGAGGTTCTTAAAGGCGGTGTGCGTTTGAATTAGAAGCGTAATCGGTCGTTTGGTTTGTGTTTCTGTGTGCTGCCTTGGCCTTGGCTCGTTAACAGCTAAACGTTATCACATTGATATCCAATTGGCATCTTTTGTGGAAACCTCTCATCTGATATCTGTAAGACGCGAAGAGCCTTTATGTCAGCGAGAGAACTGAGACAAGCAGAAGGTTAAACTGAGGCCGTACAAAGAAGATCAGTTGTGTTTTTGATTCAACTTGTCAATTCATCTTAATTACACTCTTTTTGGTTATATAACGAGCCGACCCTATTGACTGCCAAGATGCTGAGAACATTCATATCGTATTCCTATAATGAGCTTTTGAACGACCTTAAACATGACATTAAAGATGGTAGATAACAGAATTACAATTCATAGAGGCACAACTCAATCCCCCCCAAACAGAGAATGCACCAACCCCAGCATGCTCAAAACAACACTTCAGACATTGCTCCAGACAAACCAATCATGTCATCACTGAGCTTAGGCAGGGCAAGGCAAGGCAACTTTATTTATACAGCACTTTTCATACACAAGCTAAACCTTTTCATGGAGCCTGCTGTTATCCAGCAAGGGCACTACAATGTATTTTTAGCATGATGTTGTTCTATACGCGATGCAATGTATGTAAATGTACTGGTTTGAATTGTTTAATCATCCCGGCCCAGGGACGACAGATGTAAATAAGCTATACAGCGAACCCAAGCCCACGGGTAGTGTGGCGCATTGGCCTCAGTTAAAGAAACGTACAAACAAGAATAAACAAAGAAAGCACCCCAAGCATGGAACATCTCATTTCTTGTGTCATCACACGAGGAGGACACAGCGGAGCGCCCCTCTAGTCCAGGCTCGCAGCGGGACCGCGCTACTGTCAGGCCCTGCCCCTCGCCACCGAGCCCCTGGCGCCGTAGCACACAGCCTCCGGATCGAAAGGAAACAAGCAGGCGTCTGTGTGCAGAAACGCAGCCTCCCTCAACGCACGGCCGAGCCCGCTCATACGCAAGGAGAGACCCAACGTGAGGGGGGGGGAAACGGGACGCACAAAGGCAGGCCCGGGGAAGGCTTGTTACGACAGTCACACCGCGCTGAATGTGGTCAAAGAAAGTCTTTTTAAGCCCAGCGCTTCCCCACGGAGAGGACAACAATGCGGAGGAGAGAGGAGCTGCGTCGGGGAGGTCAGGTCATCGATGGCTGAACACAGAACACACTTCCTATTCACACCACACGCCAGGAGAGAGATCGCCTTTCTACTGCTGCCAAATTGAACAAGCCGGAGAAGAATATATATTGTTTTTAATGGTAACCATGGCCTACTTGTCCCGGGCAACCAGCAGATGCACACCAGCAAGGCTTCAGACGATTGTCTTCACAGCCAAGGTCGGAATCAAAGCTTGAGCACAGGGTGCCGACTGAGAACTCTGTACGCTGTAACTGGCTTATTATCTTTTCACAGCCACAGAACAGATGCCCAGCTGTTCACGATCACCTGAGCGGTTGATAGAGCAGCTCTCCACTGAGCCCCGGACGGAGGAGGCATGGATATGATCAGGATTTGACCCGTCCCGCTTTAGATCTCCCAACTAACCTATCAAGGAGAGAATGCGGGTTACTTGACCCAAAGAACTGGAGCCGAACTGTTAATCGGCATTCAAACACACTAAACTAGATCTCTGCCATGTTGGAAACAATTCTGTAGTTGGTGATGAAGTCAGACGATTCCTCTGAGCTCATCTCTCCCATAATTGGAAGTATGTGGGGTTTCAACTCAAGCCGCGCTCCGCCACGGACAGTGCACTCGGATTAATGAAGAATGACGACCTCAAACAGTATCTGGATTGCACACGGTAACCACTGAAAACCTGAATGCATATTTCAAACACTTTGCTTTGACAGCAGGAAAATGAAACAGCACTTTGTTACTCAATATGAACAGCACCTTCACAGAGTGAAGAGTTCTGTATTACAGGATCCCAACCACCTACCCTCTATATCCTCTATATGATGTGCATCTATTCATCTATCTATAGATGGATGTTAAGGATATCTGTATCTAGATATAGAAAGAGGCATCTCTGGAGAGAGATATAGAAAGAGACATCTCTGGAGAGAGAGAGAGCGAGAAAGAGAGAGAGAGAGAGAGAGAGAGAGAGAGAGAGAGAGAGAGAGAGAGAGAGAGAGAGACTCCTTGGCTATCAGTCTTTCGTCTTTTTTTACATTACAAGAGAGACAGAAATGTGTCCTCCTGCGATTGTCTGCCATCTCATCAATTGTCCCTCGGTATCGGACGTGACACACTGACAACTATTTGTTTTCTGAAGTATGGATTGGAACCTGAGGCAGGTCTCCAATCACAAGGACATTTACGTTGGAAGTGGATGATATCCTAGTTGTTAAGTATGTTTTAGCAATCCAGGTAGATTCAAATAAATGGTTAAATGACCTGGAAGGTTGATGAGAGGGGTCGGGAAGTGTGAGATATGGCCCAACGTGCGTCGGCAGATAGCCTGATATTTCATTAGTTATTCTCTGCTTTTTGTGGCATTCCATCGGAAAAACATCACATTTTCGTCCCATGGCACTGTATGCTAAAACTGTGTTGACAGCTTCATGACACATTTTATGTTTTCTGCAATAATGGCCCATGGCAGCTAATGCATATCCCCATCAGCCAAGACATTTCACATTAGTGAATTCCTACCTGGCCCCTACTGCAATGACGGCCAGAGATAAGCTAAAATTGTCCCTTTTTAATCCCGTAAGGAATATTCCGGGAACATAAGCAGCAGAACAAGGAACATGGAGCAGGCTAATCCACTAGGAAGGCCGGACCAGATGTCCAGGTGCATCGAGGGAGGCGCGGGCCACCCAGCGGGAACTCGGGGTGGGAAATCAGACAGGCCTGACAACGTACAGAAACCTAAAAGCTGTTTTCGCACTAATAGCGACGAGCCATCGGAACAGTCTGTACACCGCTGGCCCCCCCCGCCCACCTGTTCAACCCACGCCCGCTCCGGCGGCCGTGGATCTCGTGGGCCGACAGCGAACAAGCGGCCATGTGGTACAAGCCCTCATACACTGAATACCTTCCCATTAAAAATGTAAAAGGATTAGCATCAAAGCAAAGGCTGCCGTTAAAGAAGGCATGAAACAGCACTCAAAGTCGTGTATCGCTGATGTAATGTGATGTGATGCATCGAGGCAGGCAGGGGAGTCTAGTCCCAGGTAAAAGGTTCTGGGCTCGAAGCCCAATGTCCACGCTCTCCCGGTGGATAGGGATGTACCCCCCCCCCCCTTCCCCCCCAGCAAGAGGCCTTTACCCCTACCTGCTCATGACACACATCCGCGTACACTGCAACTCACTTTGGATGAAAGTGTCTGCTAAGAAAAGCCTTTGATTTTCGTGGATTAGGGCTGGAAAATATCTATGGTGGTCGATCATCCAGGATTTGATTGGCCGTTGTGGGGAGTGGGGAGTGGGGGGGGGGGGGGGGGGGGGGAGCTTTCCTGTTACTACTTTAAAGTAGACCAGCCCCCCATGGCACGATCATCAGCCGGAAACGAAACCGCCGCAATTACAACACACACGCATCAGAGGAAATGATTGTCGTTTCATTCCCTGGTAAACAATGCGCATATAACAAGGTACAGCAGTACCATTTCCATTTCATGTTTTTTTATTTTGGGGCGAGTGAATCATATTTATGTCTGCGCGAAGCGTGCATTACGAGAGTGTTCATTATTTTTGATATAGCGGTCAGGGCCGGCAGGCATGGCCGACTGCCAGCTACAGGCTAGTGTTCAGCAACATCTCATGCATTACATCTGGAGTAATTAGACCTAGCATATCTCATAATTCTCTCTCTCACAGTCTCTCTCTCTCACACAGTCTCTCTCTCTCTCTCTCTCTCTCTCTCTCTCTCTCTCTCTCTCTCTCTCTCTCTCTCTCTCTGCTTGCTTCCCCAAGCTGAACACCTCACTAATGGCCATCTATTCTGATGGCCGATGAAAGAAAGGAATAAATTCTGCTCTCAGGACCCAGGCTAATGATGTGTTGTTGTCGTTGTTGTTGTTGGTGGATATAGCTGGTGGCTTCAGAGTCATTCTGGCTGCAGCAGTAGATGAAGGCCTAGTTTATTACCCAGACGGAAGGGGACAGCCTAGCCGTGGGTTAAGGATGAATGTGGCCTTCAGCTAAGTTAATTTAGAAAGCTTTTCTGTTTGCTAAATGGAGGCTTCAACAGGCCTGATTCAGCAGCAGAGCCCAGCACCTCAACTGTTTCGGCGTGCTACATGGACTTCATTGATATAATGCTTGCACTTGCAGATATTCAGGTATTTCCTGATTACGCATAAGAACGAAGAGGTGGAAGGCTGTGGAGTTCACACAAACCCTCCGTGACAATAAAAGAAAGGCTTCAATCGTTTTCAGTTGATTCACAAGGCTCACTTCAGCTCAACACGCGTGTCCATGACAGCACATTTTAACGAGAGCAAGACATGAACACACATCTCAACAAGTCAACACACATCTCAACAAGTCAACACACATCTCAACAAGTCAACACACATCACAACAAGGCAACACACATTTAAACAAGGCAACACACATTTCAACAAGACAATACCTGTTCAACAAGACAACACCAGTTCAACAAGGCAATACACATAACATGAAGGCAACACATATTTTATCAAGGCAACACACATTTCACCAGCACAACACACATGTCAACAGTGCAACACACGTTACAACAAGGCAACACACATTACAACAAGCCAACACACATTACAACAAGGCAACACACATTTCAACGAGGCAACACACATTCCAACAAGACAACACACATTACGGCAAGACAGCACACAATTACACCGAGACAACACACATGTCAACAGCGCAACACACATTTCAGCCAGACAACACACATTTCAACAGCACAACACACATTTCAACAGCACAACACACATTACAACAAGGCAACACACATCTTACCAAGGCAACAAACATTTCAGCCAGACAACAACACACATTTCAACAAGACAACACACATTTCAGCCAGACAACACACATTCACGCAGCACAACACACATTACAACAAGGCATCACTCGTTACACCAAGAAAAAACACATTTCAACAAGGCACCACATTTTAACCGGACCCAGAGGCCCACAGTGTGAACCGCAGAGCGTACGGACGGACTCACCCTCTCGGAGGAGGTGCGAATAGATGACCAGCAGCACGAGTAGGCAGCAGAGGGACGCGGCGCCTCCACCCGCGGAGAACGTCTTCACCCCGGACTGCATCCTCCGTCTTCCTCCCCGGACTTCTCAGATAAAACTCCCAACTTCCGCGGATCTACTTCAGATGGCACGCTGGTCGACTCGGGAGATGGGAATGGTTTGGTTAATCCACGGTTGTTTCCATGCCCGGCCGCTAGCATCCATTTTGGCGATTATTAAGGGAAGAGCGGGAAAAGCAGCCTGGCTGGTGGCGCGTGGACCGCTGATCCTCGCGGTCTGGTCTGAGCGGCGCAACGCGGAGCCCGCTCAACTAGTTAGTCAGTTCAACCCGATTCAGTTAACTGCCTTTCTAACGAACAGTTCTGTACCCGGCTTCGCCCATCGAGAGCCGCGCGAAGTCGAAAAGCAGCCTTGATGTCCCCGGGTGGCACCCGCGAAGGTTAGATCCTCAAAGTCAGGTTTCAGGGGAAGCGCAGACGAGGCGGCGGATCTCCGCGTCGTCGCGTCGCTTTGCGCCTTGCCGCTTGCGCCGCCGCACCACCCACCACCACCGCCGCACTCTGTTTAACCGCTAACTTCTGACGCTGAGCGACACCTCTTCGCAGTACTCATCTCAATAAAACGTAGACGTTTGACCAAACGGACACTGGACCCGATTATCATCCGCCGCGTAGCAGAAGCTAAAAGAGCGCGGACGTGACGCGTCACGTGAGGGCATTAAGCAGAGTGGAGGCAACATTTGAGGCGACATCAAAACATCACTGAGCTCAGTGGTGGGGCGACCGACGTCTCTCCCGGTGACCGACGTCTCTCCTCGGGAAAACCGCCTCCGCTTCGCAGAAACTCTCGTGTCGCCTCGAGGCTCGGACGGAATAAGTTATTTTGGGTCCATCCCTCGGTCCTGCTGTGTGTGTGTGTGTGTGTGTGTGTGTGTGTGTGTGTGTGTGTGTGTGTGTGTGTGTGTGTGTGTGTGTGTGTGCGGGATGAAAGTCACCTGTGAGATCTTCACGTGCACGGATCGGACGCGGCGGGCACTTTGACGTTATCCCGCCTCACTGACCACCGCCCGGTGAGCGTGAACGGGTACCAAGCAGGTGTTCTTTAGTAAACTCGCGTCAAGTTGGCGTCGCGGTTGGTCGGCCGACGGACTGATGATGGCTTCTGGAAGGAACCGCAGCCCCGAAACTTGTCCTCCTCCTCCGCCTCGGTAACGATGTTCCCTCTGCCCACCACCACGAGCCTGGCGTAGACCGCCCACACACGCGCACACACAAACGCGCACACACAAACACTCACGCACGTGCACGCCCCTACTGACACACATTCACACAGTTGCATACGAATGCAGAGCGATACGTACACACGCTCGCACGTACATGCGGGACACACACCCGCACGCACAAACACTCGCGCGCACACATGTGGATGCTCGGCTGCGTTCAGAAACATTTAAATAACACAGACGAACACGCGCCAAGCTCGCACGGACACGCGCTGCGCACGCAAACCGCACACGCACGTAGTTTCCGTCTAAAAAACAGTTTGGGGCTATAAATGTCAAAGTGTAGTTAATGAATCCTGTTTAGACGTATGTCCTCGCCCAGAGGTAGAAAGATACACTCTCCCATGGCTCTCCCCCCTCTCCCCTCCTCGCCCACCTTCAACACCACCAACCAAATGTGGTTAGTAGAAAATGTGATTTAAAGTTTATCCTTGCTGGATTTGGAGTCATCCAGCAAGGATACCACACACACACACACACACACACACACACACACACACACACACACACACACACACACACACACACACACACACACACACACACACACACACACACACACACACAATTAAACTAAAGTTGGGTCCATTTTTGTGTCATTATCGGTACATCTTGTTTGGCTGAAGGCAGTTAGCAAGGTCACCGGTTCTAGCGCGGCTGCAGCAGGTGTACAGGAGCGCAAGAATGCAGTATTGGCGAGTCGTTCCTCCAATAGAAACCTGGCGTATTCCCACACACACATCCACCTGGGACCGAGCGGAATTAAATGGGAATAGCTATTTTTAAAATGGTGCTGCTGTGATACCAACCAAATAATGGAAGGAGTGGGTATGCTGACATATATCCCATAATCTCATAAAGACATTGTCAGCCTACACACAGATGTGCACGTGCGTGCGTGCACACGCACGCACAGACACGACCGCGCGCACACAGACACGCACACGCTCACACACACCTTAAAAAGAGCCTAAAACCTTGTTTCTACTTATTAATTTCCAAATTCCCCCTCCTATTATAACTCGGTCTAGAACGTCTTTGGGATTTGGTCACAGATTTGGCGGGGCTGGTCCCTTCCCGCCCCTAAACTCCTACTTATCTTAAACCTCGTCATATTACAGGAGGCGAGGTCTGCTGTGAGCGGCATCGCAGACACGGCCGTCTCCCATGACTCACTGCTCCAGGGATGTGGCCCAGCCTCGTCCCCCCCTCGCCTCCCCCTCGCCTCCCCCACGTCTCCACGTCTCCTCCCCCACACCTCCCCCTCGTCTCCCCTTCTCCCCCCCCCCCCCGTCTCCCCCATCTCCTCCCCCTCGTCTCCCCTTCTCCCCCCCCCCCCCCCGTCTCCCCCACCTCCTCCCCCTCCCCAACGTCTCCTCCCCCACGCCTCCCCCACGTCTCCACCTCTCCTCCCCCACACCTCCCCTTCTCCCCCCCCCCCCCTTCTCCCCCACACCTCCCCCTCCCCAACGCCTCCCCTCTCCTCCCCCTCGCCTTCGCCTCCCCCCCGCCTCCCCCATCTCCTCCCCTCTCCTCTCCTCCCCTCTCCTCCCCCTCGCCTTCGCCTCCCCCACGTCTCCTCCCCCCATAAGCCCTCCTCTGACTGGCTGTTAGCCAGTCAGTATCGCTACGTATCGCTACGTTAGCACGCTAATGTGTTGGAGTAAAGGGCCACCACCCCCCTGATCCAAGGCTGCCCCCACACACCCTGCCCCCCCCCCCCCCCCCCCATGGGTCTCTGGGTCTCACCCTGGACCAGTGCACCAGTAAACAAGTGGGCCAGACTGTGGCTGGTTTGGAGATGTTTTACTCCCCCACCTCTGCTTTATCACCTCATCGGTTTGACAGCTTATTTGTTTAAACTTTCCTTTAGACCTGGTGATAGTTTATTCATTTACCGGAGTGCCGCTTTCAGACCTTCTGTTAAATGTTTGACAGCATATTTATTTAAACTTTAATTTAGAGTCAGTGCGAATTTATTCATGTACTTGATAGCTGTTTTATCACCTTCTCTAACAGGTCCGACAGCTTATTCATTTACAATTGAATTCAGAGTTGCGGATCGTTTGTTCCCATAACTAGGTACTGTTTCAAAGCATTCCCATATATTGCTTATTAATTTAACTTCTATTGAAATAGGGTTCGCTATTTGAGGGCGTGTTTTTGCCTTTGATAGATGAGGTTGAAGATGGGCCGGGCGGGAATGAACCGACCATAGGGGGAATCGAACCTGCGTCGCTGTGAGCCGCTGGGGTCAACACCGCACCACAGTGTAACAACACACTTCACTACACTGAGGTAGGGAGCCTCTGAGCCGGGCTGCTGAGGGCCTCTGCAGTGAGGTCATCGTATTAGAGTGAGTCACAGGAGGGTGAGGTTCAGCCTCCACGTCGTTACCGCGGCGGTCTCTCGCCGGGTAATTACGTGCGGGTGCTCGCCACTGGTTTCCTTTTATTTGTGTTTTGCTTTCAAGCTCCGCTGCGCCTCAAAAGGAGAGAAGCTCCTCAGCGCCGCCGTGACGACGACACGTCAACACGCCACTCACTGCAGAGGTCCTCAGTGGCCCGTCGCCGGGCCACTGAGGGCCTCTGCAGTGAGCGGCGTGTTGACGTGTCGTCGCGGCGACGGGCCGCTGAGGGCCTCTGCAGTGAGCGGTGTGTTGACGTGTCGTCGCGGCGACGGGCCGCTGAGGGCCTCTGCAGTGAGCGGCGTGTTGACGTGTCGTCGCGGCGACGGGGCGCTGAGGGCCTCTGCAGTGAGCGGCGTGTTGACTTGTCGTCGTCGCGGCGACGGGGCCACTGAGGGCCTCTGCAGTGAGCGGCGTGTTGACGTGTCGTCGCGGCGACGGTGCGCTGAGGGCCTCTGCAGTGAGCGGCGTGATGACGTGTCGTCGTCGCGGCGACGGGGCCGCTGAGGGCCTCTGCAGTGAGCGGCGTGTTGACGCGTCGTCGCGGCGACGGGGCGCTGAGGGCCTCTGCAGTGAGCGGCGTGTTGACGTGTCGTCACGGCGACGGGCCTGCTGAGGGCCTCTGCAGTTAGCGGCGTGTTGACGTGTCGTCGTCGCGGCGACGGGGCCGCTGAAGGCCTCTGCAGTGAGCGGCGTGTTGACGTGTCGTCGTCTCGGCGACGGGCCTGCTGAGGGCCTCTGCAGTGAGCGGCGTGTTGACGTGTCGTCGCGGCGACGGGGCCGCTGAGGGCCTCTGCAGTGAGCGGCGTGTTGACGCGTCGTCGTCGCGGCGATGGGGCCGCTGAGGGCCTCTGCAGTGAGCAGCGTGTTTACGTGTCGTCGTCGCGGCGGCGCTGAGGAGCTTCTCTCCTTTTGAGGCGCAGCGGAGCTCGAAAGAAAAACACAAATAAAAGGAGACCAGCGGCGAGCACCCGCACGCAATTACCCAGCGAGAGACCGCCGCGGTAACGACGTGGAGGCTGAACCTCACCCTCCTGTGACTCACTCTAATACGATGACGATAACGACGATGACAACGACGATGATGAATATGTTTTGATGCGTGCCGATGGTTGACCCCCGTCGGAACCGCCGCTGAACAGAAGACGAAGGGCGCGGCTCTCCGTTCCCCCGGGCGCCGATCCGTCGTCACGACAGCCTCATAAAGGGAGGCGTCCGTCCCGGGGAGCCAGCGTTTGGATCTCACCCCGTCGGTTGTTTACATTAGCGTTGCTCTTCTCCCCGTCGATAATCGGATGCGGTCGCCGAGCCGGGACGCGTTGAAGCGAGTGGGTGCCGACGCAACGTGACGAATTATTCCCGATCTTTAATAATAGCTTTGCAGAGAGCGCACTGATGGACGCAGCTGTCGGACGGCCCGCCATACCGCGCTTCAATTACACTTCAGACGACCAGACGGAGTCAAAGCCGTTGTGGTAGCCCCCGGCGCTGATTGACTCCGCTCTCCGCAGCCACATTAAGATTAGAAGTGACTTCCCCACCCCCCTCTTTGTGTACGGCGCCTCTTTCATCACGTCCCGGCCCAACAATGGCCTGATGGATTCAGCGTATGCCGCTGGCCTCTAGGAACGCTAACCATTGTCTCGCCCGTCAAGACTCTGAACTGTTGTCAATAGAAGAGCGATAAAACACCCTTTCCCCCAAACTCATTAGACACAAACACAACTCCAGAGATTCAGTTTGGCTGCGGGCATTTTGGTAAACAATAAAACCACGGCGGCCATTGTTGCGGCGCTGTATTGGCGATGGATCACAGTTCCTGTGAAGTGTTTGTTTTTGATTAGGATTGTTTAATGGCTTCACACACACATTGGATTCTCAGTGTGGTGCTCGGACCAGTCAATACTAAACCTCTCATTAACGGTGCAGAACTGATTAGCGAGGGGGGAGAGGGGGGGGGGGGAGATTCATTTAGGCCCTAATTAAACCCGGCTAGGTGGGAGGCTTCGATCGCACCGGAAAGTTTCATCAAGAGCCGTTCTCTCCGTGTACTTACATATGACTGTGTACCGCTCTGCACCGTCGTTAGGCTGTGATTTACCTGCTCCAGGGTTGATGGGGAGGTCTCAGGAAGGGTGGCGCGGTGGTGGTGGAGGTACTGGGGATGGAGGTGGTAGTGGTTGCAGTGGTGGTGGAGGAGATGGGGGAGGGGTTGGTGTTGAGGTGGTCTTGGGTGGGGGGGTGGAGGTGGTAGCGGTGAGGTGGTGGTGGATGAGATGGTGGTGGTTTTTGGTGGTAGAGATGGTGGTGATGGATGTGGTGGTGGAGATGCTGGCTTGAAGCTTCTGAGACCTGGAAGGATTCTGCATTTTCAGATTTTTGCCGGCTCTTGGCCGGCGTCTGGACAGCAAGATCCTTCTCCTTCGTTCTTTCCCGAATGTGTGTGTGTGTGTGTGTGTGCGTGGGTGCGTGCGTGCGTGCGTGGAATAATGTGTGCGTGTGCGATGAATAATGTGCGTGTGTGTGCGATGAATAATGTGTGTGTGTGTGCAATGAATAATGTGCGTGTGTGTGCGATGAATAATGTGTGTGTGTGTGCAATGAATAATGTGTGTGTGTTTGATCTTTGACACACCTGTGACCCGTCAGCTTAAGGCCCGGACGCTAATTACCAGAAGTAAAGGCTCCATTCCCCTGAGTGTCACCGAACAACAATCCACAATAGACCCAAACGCTGGCACACACACTGCCTCAACAGCAGCAGTGGGCGGGAAACAGGCTACATGTGTGTGTATCTTCGTGCATGTGAGAGTGCGTGCCTGTGTGCGTGCGTTTATGTGCGTGCGTAGTTCCCCGTCCTGTATTAATTCTCATTGAGCGTAACCTCGTTTCCCTCGCTGCCTTCGCACGTCGCCATCGTCAACCGTGGAAAGCAATAAAAACATAACTAGATAGAAAAACAAAACCCCAAAAAAACAACTGAATGTTTACCTGCGGGCCCCCCCCCCCTCCCTTCCCCCCTCCCTCCCCCCCCTCCCCCCCCACCACGCGGCATTCAGCCTGCCGCTGCAATCACTCATTCCATTCCTTTCATTTCCTCTCCCGACAAAAAAACAAGTCCTTTACGGCGTGCGGGCGTGTTCCAGGCGTGGGGGGCCCTAATGGGCCTGCCGCGCTAATTGGGGAGGGTAAACGACGTCTCCATGGCAACCCAACGTACCCCCTGGCTGTACACAAACCCCCGTGACGACGATGTCACGCGGTGCGCAGCGGGCGGCGGTTAATGGCAGCGTTCAGCGCAGGGGGGGGGGGGGGGGGGGCGAGCTGGACAATGTACCGTGAGGCCCGGTGGAACGGCGGCCAGAGACCGCCCCCCCCCCCCCCCCCCCCCCGCCGGGGGCCTCATTGGTACTACTCGATCGATAGGCCCCCGAGGGAACAGACGGATTCTGCTCAACCTCAACGACGCTGAACAATAAGAACCGGCACCGACGTAGGGGCAAAAACACACCAATCTGACACACAGGTGTACCTTGACCACTGCGTCTCCATGACAACGGGGATTGGCCCTCCTCTTCAAGGGAGGGGGTCTCCACCTCCTCTGTTGGTATATCCGTCCCACGGGGTTGCTGCCGCTCCAGTTTGGGTCGGCCTTCTCACGTCCGCACCACTCTGATCAACGCCCGGAACACACACACACACACACACACACACACACACACACACACACACACACACACACACACACACACACACACACACACACACACACACACACACACACACACACACACACACACACACACAGCCTCCTCCTTGCCCGACCAACCAGAAGGTTGCTGGTTCGATCCCTGCCTCCTCCTTGCCAGGTGTCACTGAGCAAGATACCAACGCTAACTGCTCCCGACGGGCTGACTGTCGCCCTGGTATGGTCGTCACCACTGTCGGTGTGTGTGTCGGTGTGTGTCGGTGTCTGTGTGTGTGAGTGAGTGAGTGAGAGAGTGTGTGTAAGGGAATATTGTAAAGTGCTTTGAGAGGCCATTGGTCAGAAGAGCGTTATATAAACTCAGTCCGTTTACCATTTAGTCGTATGCATTAAAAACATACTGTCACTCTCACACTTGGGTCGTTAGCGACTTGTATCTTATTAGCTTCCAGGTTATTGTTTTTGCCATCTGCTGCTACCATATTAACATAATTAATAGAAGTTAGTCGATTTATTACATTTCTATTTATTTTATAAAAATAAATAAATGCTTGTTCTTCCCCGACAGACAGAATGTCAGCTAATGATTAAAAATACACATATTTAACCTTATACTATAAAACTTTCCCTTAAATTTGCACCATGCCACTTTTTGACACGCTTTCGCAGGAACCTCCAAACTTTGTTTGAATGAACTTCCGAACTTTGCAGAGACATCGAGTTTCCTTCAGCACACCATTACTTTGCCCTCCACATTTCTCCAGATTATGAGTGTCTGAAAGAATAACAACCCGCCCACGCACGACTCAATCAAACAACACCATGTTTTTGTGTGTCTCTCTGAATCAATTTTGTGTGTGGAGAAATGGAAGAAATCACATTGGGAGCAGAAGGGATGGCGACTAGGGGGGGAGGAGGGAGAGGCTGAGGAGGAGGAGGGGCAGGGGGAAGACAGGCTGAGAGTTAGTAGAGCGACCTTCTGAATTAAATAAAACCACAGTACCCCCCTGGGGAGCCGGGCCCTCTCCCAACACCAGGAGGAGAGATTGGCCCGCATCACAGCGCTGTGTGTGGCTGTTTCTTTAAGAATGTAAAGAAACACCCACGGCTCTGTGTGTGTGTGTGTGTGTGTGTGTGTGTGTGTGTGTGTGTGTGTGTGTGTGTGTGTGTGTGTGTGTGTGTGTGTGTTTGTGTGTGGTCTACATCCAGATATCCTTTTTGTAGTCACTGGGGACTCCAGTAGCATGCTGCTATTTATCTTCACTAGCGAGCATGTGTTGCTAGCCAGCATTGCTAGCACGTGTTGCTAGCACGTGTAGCTAGCAAGCGCGGCTTGAACTTGTAGCTTGATTGTGTAATTAGCCTGTGTAGCTAACATGTGTAGCTAGCTAGCCAATGTAGCTAAGATGGTTTTAGTCTGGTTATCAAGCTCAATAAATTATTTTCCCATACTTATTCCAAAGTGGGGCTATGGATACATAATCTCCGTGGCCTGATTTCCTCATGGGGCTAGTTTCCTGCCACATGTCTTCAGTCCACCTGAAGCAATCCTTGTGCAAGATGCCTACCCGCCATTAATGAACGTTTTAAATAATTGAAGGAAAACAGCCCCCGTCACTTCGGATAAAGTTTTGATAGAATTTAATGAGGGTGGTTTATAACATCATATCTTGTGTAATGCTAGTAGGCGAGGAGTAGCTAGCATGCAAATTAGTTCACGGGAACACTGAATAAAGTTGAGATCAATTAAAACTATAGAAACGGCGATGGATAGAATGTTTGGAGAGTTGTTCACCTTTTCTTTTTGATTTATATTAGTTTCTCTGAGGTTCTTGTTCGGTACCATTTTTGAAGTTAGTCTCCACTAAATCAAACATTTAACAAACGGGTGTTGACCCCATTTCTTAAGTCACTTTCAATTTTACACTCCACTGGCCAGAAACCTTGCTCCGCTAAGTTTTAACCGTGAGCTACTAACATTGGCATTAATTCATTATTTCCTTCGAAGAAGAAGAGCGTCACAAATAAAAAAAAATAACCAACCTATCTGAGACTTCTAGCTCCCTTTCTACGAACGGTGAGACCACCTGTTGGTAAATGTAGTCCCCTGAAAGTAGCGTTGGGTGCAAGGGTACAAGGTGAAAAAGCGACTAGGGCTCGGTAAAAATATCGATCAATCCATGCACTGCAATATAATTTGTTCTCGATTCAATTTCGATTCAGATTATTATTATTTTTTTATCAGATTACTTCCGAATTATTGTAATCTAGAACCGAGTATGACTAATTACATGCACTTTTACATTTGTCCATGTAATGAATAATACTTTTATGCTGCAAGTTTAGCTCAGGAACAATACTAAACAATATTGTATTCCTTTTTGCTAATTAAAGCACAATCAAATGGTTAATTCATTTTGGGGTCACTTTATTCTAAACCAATACAAATGACAAAGATACCTAAATAATATTTAGGTATTTTTGTCATCTGCCTGTATTATTGAATCAATATCGAAGCAATTGGATCAATATCGAATCGAATCATTATCGAATCATGACCTTAAGAATCGTAATTTAATAGAATTTTGAGGTTCCTTGCATTACCCAGCGCTGCCAGGTACCCTTGACTCTCATCGGACATAGAGCCACCACCTCTTCACTGAAGCGGTGTGACGACGCTGGCTCTGGTCAGCGAGGGCTCGCGCAGAAACAGCAGCGCCGCCGGGGGCAGGGGAGGCTGGGATGGAAGAGCCTGGAGTGCCCTGACGAGTACAACGAGAGGGGTAATGAGGCGCGCGGTGGCCTCGCACGTCCACCCCACCTGCCTGGAACCCCGGCGCACGCTCGAGTGGACGACCACACGCACAACACAACACACCCTCGACAACCGCACAAAACAGGCAAACGAGATGACCTTTCAATAAATATGTTCACAAATGAATAAATAACTTTTTTATGCCGTTGGTCGACATGGAATAGTGCATGCCAACGCAAGCAGTTTCAATCTCCCATTTCCATTTTGCAATTCTATTAAAATGAGCGGAATTAATCTGGCGTCTGGCTATTCTCTCCCGGAACGCCCCATGTATTCCCATTTGCTTGATCCAATTTAGCGATAGCCAGGTTTATTTTTAAGGCTGAACAGGGATGGAGGTTAAGAAAGCTACTTGGGAACGGTGCCGCATGATATTAGCATTGTAATGCACCCCGCGATGGGAATAATACGCTAGGTGGCGTGTACATGGTCTTCAGTAATGAGGTCAGCACACATTCACTCTCCCAGTACCCAGACTTTGGGGTACTTCGACGAGGCGCCTGCAGCCTGACTCAGAACCTGCTCAGTTGTTGCAGAGGAAGGAATGGATGAGCGGCTTCAGTCCCTGATTAAGTACTCCGTCTTCAAACCATTTACAGCCGTCAGGAGCCAACCTCGAGGAAGAGGAATCGGGCAGGAAATGGAGAGAAGAAAGGATAGCGCGTGATAGCACGGGAATCCCTTTACCGGCGCACCGACTACACCCACTGCGATAAAAGAGTTACGATATATGTGAGACAAGAGAGGCGAAGGGAGAGAGACACAATCGGCGTCCCTGAGCGGGGAACGCTCTGTGTTTCAAAAAGAGTTTGGGATCTGATTATTTAATTTGCGCGACGTGCCGGGTGTCTGCGCGGCGTTCGTCGTGACTGAACCGCCGCCGGTCGTGGGCGCCGCGTACACCTGCCACAACAGGAAAGCCCTGAAGCTGACGGAGCGGCGGCAGGATGGGCGCCGCGATGCGACGCGTACTCCTACCAGGGCCCCGCTGAGGCCGGGCGGCCCGTGGTTTGGCTACGTAATGAAATATGTCGCCATTGATGTATGGTAGCGGGAGAAGTCCAAATCGAAAATTGAATCACGCTAACTTAATTTGCGGTTGGGGCAATCAAATTACTTGTTTGGGCGATGGTGCTGACGACACATTTATCTTTGTGACAAAGCTGTCAGGGCTGTGAACGGTCGGGGTGCTGTCGCTGTCCTCCGTGCAGAACGGGGGACTAAGATGCCTTTCTGTTTGGGGGTTCGGCCCCCTGCCCCCCTGCCCCCCCCCCCCGCTGACGTCTGAGTAACGTGCCATTAGCCAACCAGTTAACTGCGTCTAATTGCGGAGCGCTAATTGAAACGGCCCCATTAAGGACGCCGCTTACACTTTGCTCTCGCCGTAATTGTGTGCGAGTTCATTTCCCAAGGAAACAAAAATAACAGCGACTTCAATTTCACCCACTCTGAACATTTCCAAACACTCGTCCGTGTAAAACCGCATCCGAGCGCGTCAGTAGAATCACGCCGCACAACTCAGGAGGACGCCGTTCCCACGTCCCCACGCCCACGTGGGAACGGCGGTGGAACGGAGTCGCACTGGCCTCGCACGGAGGACATAACATGGCCCCCGCAGCCATCTGACCACGCCTGAGCGACCGGCGGGCCGTGGAGTTAAACGCTGATGTAAAGGGACGTGTTCAAAACACACACACAAACGCACACGGGCACACAGACACGGGCACACAGACTCAGGCGCACAAACGCCTTCTTGCCTGAATCCCTGGCCCCTGAGGCGTACAATAGTTCCCATGAAAGCAGAAATAACTGTAGAACTGAGCTGCTTTTCGCTGATGTGCACATCACATCACTCACACTCACACACACACACACACACTTTCTTTCAAGGCGGCACTAACAAGTAGGAGAATGGTTCCCCCCTTCAACTAATTTCCTCAATTGCGAGCAAAGGCTATGACAGGCCACACACACAAACACACACACGCAAATGCACACACACACACACACACACACACAAACTCCACTTTTGATGGATGAAACACACACAGCATCGGCTGATCCGGTAACTCCTTGCACTATAATAAACATTAAAAATAACAATAACAATTAAACGATAACAATAACAACATATTCATATATATATAGCTGACAACAACAGCGTACTAAATGCAGACCCCCTCCTTGGTGTTTCACACAAGCTTCTCTGCATTGTCCCCTGAGGGAGGGAGCTCCATCAGGGCCCACACACAATCCAGGACCCCATATTGTGAGGATATATATACACACCAAGTCCCTACAATGTCACACACACACACACCATGTCCCTACAATGTCACACACACACAGATACACAATGAACCTACAATGTCACACACACACAGATACACACACACGCACAAACACACACCAAGTCCCTACAATGTCACACACACACACACACACCATGAACCTACAATGTCACACACACACACGCACAAAAACACACACACACACACACACACACACACATCATGTCCCTACAATGTCACACACACAAAGACACACACACACACACACACACACACCATGTCCATACAATGTCACACACACACACACACGCACAAACACACACACACACACACACACACACACACCAAGTCCCTACAATGTCACACACACACACACACACAATGAACCTACAATGTCACACACACACAGATACACACACACGCACAAACACACACACACACACACCAAGTCCCTACAATGTCACACACACACACACACACACCATGAACCTACAATGTCACACACACACACGCACAAAAACACACAGACACACACACACACACACACACCATGTCCCTACAATGTCACACACACAAAGACACACACACACACACACACCATGTCCATACAATGTCACACACACACACACGCACAAACACCAAGTCCCTACAATGTCACACAGACACACACCATGTCTCTACAATGTCAAACAAACACACACACACCATGTCCCTACAATGTCACCATCACAAACACACATACACCATGTCCCTACAATGACAAACACACACACACACACACACACACACACACACACACACACACACACACACACACACACACACACACACACACACACACACACACACACACACACACACACACAGCATGTCCCCAGATTATAAATGTACATCATAGATACATTGAGACCTAGACACACAGATATATATCAATACATAAAAAATATACATATAACTACATTTCTAAGTGTGTGTATGTGTTTAAATATACATGCGCATAGCAACTGGCCCCCCTGCTGAGACTCGGGGGGAAGGGGGGGGGGGTGTTTCTCCATCTCAATGTTTTGTGTTTTTGTTCTTTCTGGTCGAGGAGGAGAGTTTACAGACGTCAGCTGAAATTTTCCTCTAGCCTGGAGCCGGCAGGGAGTAGAGAGACGGACTAAACTAAACGAGTTTTACAATGGGGGGGGGGGGGAGAGAGAGAGAGGTTGTGAGAGAGAGGGTCGATTAATTGATTGAAAGAAGGAATGGCCATTAGTGAGGTGTTCAGCTTGGGGAAGCAAGCGTCTAAGAGAGAGAGAGAGAGAGAGAGAGAGAGAGAGAGAGAGAGAGAGAGAGAGAGAGAGAGAGAGAGAGAGAGAGAGAGAGAGAGAGAGAGAGAGAGAGAGAGAGAGAGAGAGAGAGAGAGAGAGAGAGAGAGAGAGAGAGAGGCTCTTCTAGATAGTTCTTATTGTTCGGGGGGGGGGGGGGGGGGGGGTGTGGTCAGGTCTCAGTGATTGGGCGACAACAGACCCGGATGTCACGCCAACGACCCGTGGAGGAAGCGTGTGTCACTTCATCACTCGTACGCACGCCAACATGGACGCCGCTTTTGTCTCCTCAGCTTCCTCTCCACACACAGGAAGTAGCTAATTGATCCTGGGAGACAGGTTCACAGTGAGTGTGTGATCAGTGTGTGACGGGCGTAAGTGTGTGTGTGTGATGGACGTAAGTGTGCATGAATGGGTTTGGGTGTGATGTGTGTGTGTGTGTGTGTGTGTGTGTGTGTGTGTGTGTGTGTGTGTGTGTGTGTGTGTGTGTGTGTGTGTGTGTGTGTGTGTGTCTGAGAATGGGTAGTGTGGGTCTGATGAGTTTGCTGGTATGCTGTGTGTATATAATTGTGATTGTTAGGTGGTTGTGTGTATTTATATATGTGCATCTCAGTATGCGTGCGGCTATGTGTGTGTGTGTGTGTGTGTGTGTGTGTGTGTGTGTGTGTGTGTGTGTGTGTGTGTGTGTGTGTGTGTGTGTGTGTGTGTGTGTGTGTGTGTGTGTGTGTGTGTGTGTGTGTGTGTGTGTGTGTGGATCTGCCATAACCATCACTAACGTTTGGCAGGCTGTAAACGAAACAGCGTGCGTGAAGATGTCCGTCAACGAGAGCTGACTTTAACGTCATTGTTCTCGGCCACTCCCTCTGTTCTCTGATTGGACGCAGAACATTTGGAAGGAGCTAACCAACTAAGATACCGCGGACCCAGACCTGGCACTGAAGGGAAATCAAAATTGAGCGGAAGTACTTAGGCGGGCGGAGCTAGGCTATGTGTGTGTATGGTGACAATGATGAACAATTTGTGGTGAATGTGCTGATAAAGGCACGTTGAAGCGGGAGAGAGAGCAATGGGGTGAGCGAGAGAGAGAAAGGGTGAGAGTATAGGAGAGCGAGAGAGAGAGAGAGAGAGAGAGAGAGAGAGAGAGAGAGAAAGGGTGAGAGTATAGGAGAGCGAGAGAAAGAGAGAGAGAGAGAGAGAGAGAGAGAGAGAGAGAGAGAGAGAGAGAGAGAGAGAGAGAGAGAGAGAGAGAGAGAGAGAGAGAGAGAGAGAGAGAGAGAGAGAGAGAGAGAGAGAGAGAGAGAGAGAGAGAAGGGGATAATGTAGTGCTGTCTGCCGCAGCACTATCTCATTTCCACGGCAACAAAAGCAACATGGAGCTGTTGTAAATGAAAGCCATTCAGACACCTCCTCCTCCTCCTCCTCCTCCTCCCCCGACACAGCCCCCCACCTTATTTCACCAGAAAACAAGAACGACTCAAACAGCACCACATGGCTTTGTAAACGCTGGCTTTCATTTATGAAATTTATTCCATGTGCTGTGTGTGTGTGTGTGTGTGTGTGTGTGTGTGTGTGTGTGTGTGTGTGTGTATCTGCATGAGCGTGTGTGTGTGTGTGTATCTGTATGAGCATGGGTGTGTTTGTGTGCATAAGCTTCTGTGTGTTGTGTGTGTGTCTGCGTGAGAGTGTACGTGTGCATGTGTGTCTGTGTGTGTGTGTCTGCGTGAGCAGCCTTGTGTGTGTGTGCGTGTGCATGCGTGTGTCTGCTTGAGTTTGCCTCGTGTCTCTGAGCCAGAAAACATGACCCTGTTCTGCTATAAAGCTTCCAATAAAAAGGTAGAAAAAAGCTTTTCAAGCTGAACCTGCGTGCAGACCTCCTGTATGAGTGGGAATCAAACTTCAGGTAGGATTCAAGCAGCTAGCCTGCTGCTAGATAGCCTGTTCCCTCCTCCACTCTCCCCCATCCTCTCCTCTACCAAGTTCTCCTCTTCCCTCAGCAAGGTCTCCTCTCTCCTCTTGTCTCCTCACCAATGTCTCCTCTCTCCTCTCATCTCCTCACCTCGTCTCCTCACCAAGGTCCCCCCCTCCACCCTCCTCTCCTCTCTCCACCCAAGGTCTCCTCTGCTGTTTGTTAAGCTGCTCCACCCTCTCCTCTGAACCCCAGAAGAGCAGGGAGGGAGAAGAGCCATGTGTGTGTGAGTGGTATTCAAATGGGTCTGTGTGTTATGATGGTGGTTATGTCAGTGGAAGACATGAGAGGAGGAGGAGGAGGAGGAGGAGGAGGAGGAGGAGGAGGAGGAGGAGGAGGAGGAGGAGGAGGAGGAGGAGGAGGAGGAGGAGGAGGAGGAGGAGGAGGAGAAGAAGAAGAAGAAGAAGAAGAAGAAGAAGAAGAAGAAGAAGAAGAAGAAGAAGAAGAAGAAGAAGAAGAAGAAGAAGAAGAAGAAGAAGAAGAAGAAGAAGAAGAAGAAGAAGAAGAAGAAGAAGGAGAGAGAGAGAGAGAGAGAGAGAGAGAGAGAGAGAGAGAGAGAGAGAGAGAGAGAGAGAGAGAGAGAGAGAGAGAGAGAGCCCGATGAGGAGAATCTCATGCTTGAACAGCGCTGGCCTTGTCAACCACCGTTACGCCGGTTAAGACACACGAAGACAGAGAGGGAGAGGAGGAGGAGGAAGAAGAGAGGAGGAGGAGGTGGGGGGGGGGGGGAAAGGAGGATGGAAAGGAGGAGGAGGTGAGAGAGAGGAGGGGGAGGAGGAGGAGGAGGAGGAGGAGAGAGAGGCGGAGAGGTGGGAGAGGAGGAGGGGGAGGAGGTGGAAGAGGAGGAGGAGGAGGGAGAGAGGAGGAGGTGGGAGAGGTGGAAGAGGAGGAGAGGTGGGAGAGAGGAGGGGGAGGAGGTGGAAGAGGAGGAGGAGGTGGGAGAGGCGGAGGAGGAGCGGTGGTCTCAGAGCTGTTCTATAATAAGAATATCTGCGCTGACTCATGGCCTGAGGGCTCTCTGCTCCAGGACACACTTATCCTCCATCTCAGTAATGAATGAACACGTTTAAACACACGTGCACGCACACGCAAACACACACACACAACCACACACACACACACACAAAACACCTTAAGTACCTCAGTATTTTAACTGTATCCAATTAAATGATGCATACATACTTAAACATACATACTTAGTTTACAATATTTCTCTATGTCTATATTTCTATACGTGAGGGCGGGATAGTCTGGACTGGTGCTTGACATCGAGCCCAAAAGGTCGAGGGTTCGATCCCCGAGATAGTGTCCCCCTGCAGTCGGAGCAAGACGTCCTGTTCACAAGCTGCTCCGTAAGGAAAACGCAGAGAGTCTCTCCGGAGAAACGAAGGAAATAACAATACGGAACGTTATTCGCTGGCCCTATTATGGGATTTCAGAACAAAGGGCTTCCGGTGGAGCCAGGAACAGCTCTCCCCACCCCCCCGCCCCCCCCCACCCATCACAGAGCACAGTAATCACACACACAGAAATACATCTAGACCCCTCCCCCACTGATATATAGATCTGTGCGTGTGCTATACATTTGTGATTGTACTTTACCGCTCTGTACGTGTGTGTGTATAGAGCAGTGTTTGTGTGTGTGTGTGTGTGTTTTTTTTGTAATGGGCTGTGTGTGTGTGTGTGTGTGTGTGTGTGTGTGTGTGTGTGTGTGTGTGTGTGTGTGTGTGTGTGTGTGTGTGTGTGTGTGTGTGTGTGTGTGTGTGTGTGATTGATGGTCTCTTGTTTCGCTGCTCTTTATTGCCCCCCGTGCTTTTATTGATAATAATAACAACAGGGGGGGCCCCGCCCCAGGGCCCCCCAAAGTAACTCACCTGCGTCAGACCTCCAGGAGAGACCAAGGGCGGCCGGGGGCCCCAACCCCACCGGCCCCTGACCCCCAATCTGTTTATAACAGGGCTGTCACGACGGCCCTGTTATAAACAGAGTACCCGGTAGAGAGTACCCTGGTACTGCATGAGTACCCGGTAGAGAGTACCCTGGTACTGTATGAGTACCCTGTAGAGAGTACCCGGTAGAGAGTACCCTGGTACTGTATGAGTACCCTGTAGAGAGTACCCGGTAGAGAGTACCCTGGTACTGTATGAGTACCCTGTAGAGAGTACCCTGGTACTGTATGAGTACCCTGTAGAGAGTACCCTGGTACTGTATGAGTACCCGGTAGACAGTACCCTGGTACTGTATGAGTACCCTGTAGAGAGTACCCTGGTACTGTATGATTACCCTGTAGAGAGTACCCTGGTACTGTACGAGTACCCTGTAGAGAGTACCCTGGTACTGTATGAGTACCCTGTAGAGAGTACCCTGGTACTGTATGAGTACCCTGTAGAGAGTACCCTGGTACTGTATGAGTACCCTGGTACTGTATGAGTACCCGGTAGAGAGTACCCTGGTACTGTATGAGTACCCTGTAGAGAGTAGAACTATATGACGTTCATTCATTAACTGAACCTGTATTAAACATGAATATCAGTAAGGTTTGTGCAGTATTTAGAATGTGATGTAAAGGAGCAAGAAAAAATAAGCACATCTCGTGCGTTTTGTGTATTTGAGTATTTATTAATTAAACGGTTAAGCCAGGGGCCCTGGATCAGGCCTGGGTGGCCTCCACCTGGCTCAGTGTAGCACCGGGCTTAGGGACCCGTCTGCAGGCTCAGAGACCTGTCTGTCTGCTCAAGGACCTGTCTGCAGCCTCAGAGACCTGTCTGTCTGCTCAGAGACCTGTCTGCAGCCTCAGAGACCTGTCTGTCTGCTCAAGGACCTGTCTGTCTGCTCAAGGACCTGTCTGTATAAGGCCTCAGAGCCCTGTCTGTCTGCTGAGAGACCTGTCTGCCGTCTCAGAGACCTGTCTCTCTGCTCAAGGACCTGTCTCTCTGCTCAAGGACCTGTCTACAGCCCCAGAGACCTGTCTGTCTGCTACAACCTCTCCGGGTCCCCAGCCATGTTGACCACTTACTGTTAACAAGGTGGAAACACAACGGTTCATAAATAATGGATGAAGGATCTGGAATAATGTATAAACCCCCCCCTCACTCCTGATGGAGAGCCTCCACGGGCCAACGTCCGAGACCAAACAGCTCTAATGCACCAGGTCGGTGGAGGTCTGTATCCACAACCTGTTACAACACCGGGAGTGCATAGACTCTTAGTGTGGGTGGCCCAGTGGGAATAGAACCTCTAACCCTGGGCGGCCTTAATGCCTGGCTCTACCAGTCGCGCAAACAGGATCAAAACAGACCTTCCAAAGAATAAATTCAGACGCCTTCCGAAGATTAGGACCGAACCACGTGACATGACGTAGGATCCCTCCCTGGTAGACGTTAGCAGGGAGTCAAAGGGACGGGACGTTAGCTGGGTTAGATCCCCCAAACACGTCCACAGTCTACCTGTGAGCATCAATCCCTGTTCCTCAATGGGCCTCATTCTCCTGGCGGCCATCTTGGTTCTAATCTCTGGCCGGGCGTGGGGGGGGGGGGAGCAGCGCTAGCCGGGTACACGCCACAAGGGCAGCCATCTTGGTTCTAGAGGGTGAGAAGAACAGAATGTGGAACTCCGCATTCAGTTCCTCTCACCCTTGAGAACGAAGACACACCCGGACCTAAGCTGTCACACCGTGTAAACGGTGAACCCGCTGAACTCGTCGTAGCGGGACGCTGAACACACGGGTGCGAGCGCGTTGCCGCGGTAACGTCAGGGCGCCGGGCCGGCAGGCTGCTGTCAGGGGCCATTAGGAGGGCCGCACCGAGGGCCCGATGGGGCATGGCGCCGGGACCAGAGGAGGGGCTGACGGGCGCAGTGACCGGCGGCGCCCGACGTGGAGAGAGAGAGAGAGAGAGAGAGAGAGAGAGAGAGAGAGAGAGACTCTCTCACACACACACTAAGGAGTACTGGCATCACATTAACATCCACACACGTACATAGTGGTTCAACCCCCGGGGCGAGTCTGTTTGGCTCCCGCTGTGGTAAGTGGATCCTGGGCCGGTCTCCACGCGGAGGCCCGGTGCACACACTGGCTGCGGCTCCACTCACACACAACCTACCCTGAAACGCTGGTAGGGGAATACACAGATACATTACTCACACTCCATCTATCTATGGACACAGACACAGACACAGACACACACACACACACACACACACACACACACACACACACACACTACCCTCCCGGTAGCAGAGTGACTCACGCTCTTTGACGTCTCTCCACCAGGTTAACCGGAGTCACCTCACCACCATGAGAACCTTCAGGACCCAACCACCAAACACCACCTCCATCCCTTTGACCAGACAGCCCGGCCAACTCAGGCAGGAAGAGAGGCTCAGACAGACAGCCGCCAGCAGACTGACAGACTATAGGACGACAGAGGTTCAGACAGACAGCAGGACAGCAGAGGTTCGGACAGACAGCAGGACAGCAGACTGACAGACTGTAGGGCGACAGAGGCTCAGACAGACAGCCGCAAGCAGACTGACAGACTGTAGGGCGACAGAGGTTCAGACAGACAGCAGGACAGCAGACTGACAGACTGTAGCACGACAGAGGTTCAGACAGACAGCAGGACGACAGAGGTTTGGACAGACAGCAGGACGACAGAGGTTCGGACAGACAGCAGGACAACAGAGGTTCGGACAGACAGCAGGACAGCAGAGGTTCCGACAGACAGCAGGACAGCAGACTGACAGACTGTAGGACGACAGAGGTTCAGACAGACAGCAGGACGACAGAGGTTCGGACAGACAGCAGGACAGCAGAGGTTCGGACAGACAGCCGCCAGCAGACTGACAGACTGTAGGACGACAGAGGTTCAGACAGACAGCAGGACAGCAGAGGTTCGGACAGACAGCCTCCGGCCCTGGGCTGTGGGCTGGTCAGAGATGCTGCTTTGTGACATGAAGGAAACCAACTCATCATCTCCCTCGGGAAAGTGTTCCAACCACAGACCTAGAGGCTGTTATATAGAGATGACGCTTATTAAAGGATAGCGGATAGCTTCAGACCCTGCTGCTATCATAATGCTAGCAGCTAGTTCCCCGGGTTCAAAGGGTTAGGGTCGGGTTTAGGGTAATGGTTAACCCTAAACCAAACCCTAACCATAACCAATCGGAAGAGAAACATTCTAACCAATCACAGGCGAATCAGAGGCAAAAAAAGGCGGTACTTGCCCCTACCATCCTACGAAAAAAAGATTTGCTCACAGGGTCCTACGTTCCCCGGTCACACACAAAGCGGGGAACATAGGACCCAACATAGGACCCGGGGAACATAGATACGCTCCCCTTCAGACCTAGCTGCTATTTGAATGCCAGCGGCTAGCTTCAGACCTGGCTGCTATCATCATGCGTTTCTCCTTTGCTATGGATGCATGACCTCATTAACGCTGGGGTCCTGTAACATTAACGGGTCACAGGCGCCCACTCAGTATGAATCTTTTAAGCTCTTTCTCGTGGATTTCTTTTGTTTATATTATTTAATATATTTTTCGCTACCCAGTACGGAGAGAGGTTCGGTGAATCATTAAACTGAGTTATGAGTGGGTGTGGAGATTCCTCTTAGAAGTATTGGACTTATGCAAATTGCCTCGACTTAATTATACGTCAAGTGTACTTGTGAGATTTAGGTGTAAGTAACGAACTGCCAACTCGGTATGCTATGTATATCTAGGTCTATAGATATTAATATATACACTGCGTCTCACCTGAAGTAGCGCTGATACTTAATAGTCAGGAGATTCTCAACCATTGTTCTTATGTTTGGAGGGTTTTCAAACACCTGGATCTTAGGAGAACTCGTATGAATATCCAGAAAAGGGAATACACCTTAAAATAGTCAGTATGCAGCCCTGCGGCAAAACATAGCTAAAAACAGACCGAAAACTTTGCAGACGGAGCTAAACTATCGAGGAGATAGTTAGCAACGCCAGGACACCATTAGGAGGGTCAAACTAGCAAGGAGCTAGTTAGCATTCTCAGCATACCAATAACAGGCAGGACAGAACAAGCAAGGAGCTAACAAGCATTGTCAGGACACCATTGGAAGGCAGGGTTAAACTAGCAAGGAGCTAGTTAGCATCATCGGCACACCAATAACAGGCAGGACTAAAGTAGCAAAGAGTAAGCTAGCATGGTCATGACACAATTAGCAGGCAGAGCTAAGCCTGCGGGGAGCTAAGAGGCGCTAGCCGGCATCGTGATCCGAACACCCTTGAAGGAGTGGCAGGTCTCCGGTGGCTAAACTGCTGTCAAGGTTATCGATGGCGGCGTCACGGCACGCCGCGACCGGCCCGCCTGACCACGCTTTACACGCTCCACGGCACGGGATCGAACGCCCCAGGGGCCGCATCAATAACACCTCTCCCTCGCTCCCTCTTCTATCCTTCTCCGGAGAAGGAAGAATCTGGAGCTTCACCGAAACACTGGAGAAGAGAGAGATAGCGAGAGCGAGAGCGAGCGAGCGAGCGAGCGAGAGAGAGAGAGAGAGAACAGAGATCCACACAGACACAGAACGAGAAAGAGAGAACATGAAGACCGTTGTAGAGACGGTCTGAACATGGAGTCCGGGAACAGCTGGTCCAGAGACGAGCCTCTCTGGAGAAGTGGGTCATGCTTCTGGCCGCTGCTCTGGCATTAAATGATCTGCCATTTCATTAGCCGGCCTATAACATGACGTCTAGCCAGCGCCTGGCTGCCTCCACAAGCCCACTCCATCGGTACGAAAGCCCAGACAGGACTCCTACTCTCCGGAATGAAGCCCTACACAATCGATCTGCTGCCTCGGCCCGCCTACGCCGACTCCCACTCACTTCCTGTTTTGAAAAGCCTCTTTAATAGATATTATATATCTTTGGTTTGATAGCCTATTGGTACGTCTGAGGGTTCTGGGTTTGAGTCCCGCTGTGCACCGGAGGTCTACCTGTGGGCGTCCCAGAGCAGAACGGCTTCTCATTAATACCATGAATCTAAACACCAAACTCTAATCTAAACACTAGATCCAAATGACCTCCAAGGTGCTTTGGATAAAAGCGTCAACCAACTAATGAATAGGAATAAAAGGTAAAGGTTAAATACAAGTATAGAGCACATCATTTTATATAATTTTCCAGCAGGGTCTAGGTCTTCCAGCAGGGTCTAGGCCATAGTGAGTCTGCCTCCCAGTGGAAGAGCCTTACGAGGTGTGTCCATGCGTCTGAGCAGCTGTGAGTGAGTGCTATTGATTTTCCGGAGGAGGTGTGAATGCCAGAGACTGGAAGAGGCTCCTATCCGCGGTGCCCGGGCCCGTCCACCGGGAGCCGGAGTCCTCTCCTTTAAACATGTAAGGAGGCTGCACTCAGTGAATCACTGGCTTATCACGGCCGGGGAAGATTTACAAGCTGACGAAGACGTGGAGCAAAGACCACAGTAGATGCCAGAGGGGGTGTTTGAAAGGTGTGTGCGGTTCCCCTGGTCCAGAGCGACCTATGACCCCGGGAGGACAGTCCACCGACAGAAGTAGGTCAGGCAGGCCCAGGTGCCTTTGGCTATTCTGGTGGAGCCCTCTCAGGAGATGGGTTCTGGAGGTTTGAAGAACAGTACTCTGCCAACATGTAAGGAAGGACAGCAGCTCGGGAGGCAGAGCTGGGGGCTGACGGAGGGTCATGGGGTCTAGTCCCTGGCCCTACTACTGAGAACGTATTTCTTAAATCAGAATTTGTGTGATTCATCAGACGCTTTTATCCAAAAGGACTAAAAAGGACGATAGCAAGTACTGACCCCTGCCGTTGGGGGGGGAAGCGAACCCCGGAGGTACCGCCACAGCCCTTCTGCCGGCGGACTGCGAGACAAAGCGGTAGCGCTCTGAGCCGTCCCCCCGCGCGGCGAACAACGGAATCTAAACACAGTTCATCGCCCGAAATAACATGACATACTTATAAAGTGAACGTGGAGGATGGCTGCGGCCTATTTTAAAACCACGCGTGCAACCGAGCGTTGCGACCAGATGGAGCACAGCCTTCGTCATCATCATCGTGTTCTGGGGGGGGGGGGGGTCCAGAGAGACTCTCTCTCCCGTCCGCCCGGAGGGGCTCCAGAGTTGGTTAACGGCTAAATCCCCGGGGCGATCGATGCTGCGGCTCTAACCCAGGGAATCGACCCCTCTGCAGCGGGGAGGGGGGGAGGAGGGAGGAGGGAGGGGGGGAGGAGGGAGGAGGGGGGAGGAGGAAGGTGGGAGGAGGGAGGAGCGGGAAGGAGGGAGGTGGGAGGAGGGAGGAGCGGGAAGGAGGGAGGTGGGAGGAGGGAGGAGCGGGAAGGAGGGGGGAGGAGGGAGGAGCAGGGAGGAGGGGGGAGGAGGGAGGAGGAGGAAGGAGGGAGGAGCAGGAAGGAGCAGGCGACCAGGGAGGAGGGACAGATGTATTCAAAGAAAAACTCACTTTGCAGATAAGGAGCTTTTATGGGGAGAGGGGAGGGGGTGGGGGAGGTGGGGGGCGACAGAGCGGAACAGAGGAGGTAAGAAAGGGAGAACACAAGGGGAGAAAATGCAGATCTGTGATTGTGTGGGCATTGGAAAAGTGGAGGTGGGGCAGGCAGGGGGGAGGGAGGGAGGGAGGGGGGGGAGTTCAATCGATGCAAATAGATAATGGCCGGGTCTGTCTCCTAATGTGGTAGGAGTGTGACTTTGCAGGGGTGAGCGCGCCGTGGAAGAGATCAATTGGCTCTGCTTTTTTCCCTGTTGCTCTCTAATCCGAACTATCTATAAGTAATTAACCTTCAGAGGAGCCGCAACAAACGACACGCCGCCAAGACAGGGACGGGGAATCGCAATGAGTCCCCCCCCCCCCCGGCAAGATGGAGCAGCCAGCCGGGAGCCCCTCCTCCTCCGCCCAGACCCTCCCAGGGCCCGATGGGACCCCGGGGCCCCCCGCAGAGCAGGTGAAGGCCAGAGCTGGTGGACTGCGTCTTTAAGCCTTGAGGGTGAACGTTTCTAACACATCGTTAGCCTCGTCGCATCATCGCCAAGGTCATATTTTCGCTAAATTGTGATATCTAACCTAAATGGAACTCCCCTAACGCCGCTGATTGACCGCGCCTCATTGGCTGTACCCAAAGCCAATCAGCTTGCTTTTTACATTCCACAATCAGCATCTGCCTAAGTCGCCTATTTGACTCTTAAGATTAACCTTAAAATACGATTCAGGCGATTATGCTATGAGGCTAACGGTCAGAGTACTGCTCGGTACGAGTGCTGGGAACGATGGGGGGCTGTTACCCCCGTTTTCACGACGACACCGCTGGAACCTCGGGACGGATGACATCAGGGGCTGTGGTTCACGTTCGCCATTGGTCCAATCATTGGTCCAATCACGGAGGCTCCAACACGCAAAGAGAGCAGTTCCCTCTTACACTAGAAAGCATATTGGGTGAAAACACTTCCCAGAGCGCGGCTCCTTTAATTCTGCCGCGGTGTGATGCTCTGCTTCCGGTATGGATCGGGGTGCGGGCGGGCGAGGACCTCGAGGTGTGGGGGGGGGGGGCAGCAGACTGGAGGGCGCTCCCCTGCGTGGAGAGGTGCAGCGATTCACACAAACATCTCCGTGTTGGAGAGGAGCAGGATGAACCCACGTCCCCGGGGGGGGGGGAGGGAGGGTGTGTGTGTGTGTGTGTGTGTGTGTGTGTGTGTGTGTGTGTGTGTGCGTGTGTGTGCGCGTTCCAGGCACTGACTCAAAGCAGGAGTCCTACTGCCATCTGTGGGCACGAGAGCAGAACAGTCCAGTGGGGGTCCTGGGGGGAGGGGGGGGGGGGGGGGGGGGGGGGGGTACTGCAGGGTTAACCGGACATTCAAAGCAGCAGGAAAGTGGTGTCGCAAAATGTTTGCAGAGCGCTCGTGGAAACCGTATCACGCGGACACAAAACGATTGATCACAGATATGTATTGAAATGAAGTGGAAAAATCAATGTCTCCAAACCGTCTGCCCGTGGTTTAACCCCCCCCCCCCCCCCCCCCACCTCACCCCCTCAACGGCCGCGGTGTGAATAAAGAAGCAGTCAGTGTAGTGAGAATCGTCCTCTGATTTATTGGCACATCCCTGCCGGTACATCACGACGCCTCGGACCAGTGGCCCCGTCCACCTGGTCCGTTATGAAACGACCACGGGAGGTCCACTTTAGTAAAAGGCAGACGATAGGTTCTGGTCAAAATCGACACGTTAATACACAATAACATACAACAGGGGGGTGGTGTGTGTGTGTGGGAGGAGCTCTGGGCGGCGTGGGGAGGGAAGCGTGGTCAGCCCCGGCGTGGGACAGCGTTGCCGTCGACAACCACGTGAGGAAGCGCGGAGGGGCTAATGCTAATGCTAACCAGGTTACCTCAGAGGCGACCCTGGCCGTCGTAAGATAAGATAAAAATGTCTGATACTAATAAAAGTAACGGCAACATTGAAGAGCAGGAGAGTTGGATGTTCATCCCGGCCGCCGCGGTGGAAGCCCCGCCTCTCCGCTGACTCCTCTCGCTCTGCTCCAATAGGAGCGACTCGCTGCCGGAAAACGCCTTTTACCAAAATGGACACCTGGGGACAGAGGAGACGACGGACCAATCAGGAGACTCGCCTCACGTCCACCATTTTGTATGTCCTGCACGGTTTGGAGTTTTCAGGGAGGATGAGAGAGGGAGGGAGAGACAGGGGAGGGAGGAGGGGCAGACAGGGACAGAGGGAGGGAGGAGAGGGAGGGGGAGGGAGGGGGGAGGGGGAGACAGAGGGGGGGGGGAGACGGAGACGGAGGGAGGGGGGAGGGGGAGACAGAGGGAGGGGGGAGGGGGAGACAGAGGGGGGGGTACTGACCAGCCGATGTAGCACTGGCACAGGTTCTCGTGGCTGGTGGCCTGCTTGATGAGCAGCTCCACCTGGGTAGGCACGTCCAGGGTCTCGTCGTGGGAGAAGTCCCGCCCTGCACGGAGAGACACCAGGACAACCAATCAGAACGCTGCCGGGGGGAGGGGCTTCGTCTTAAAGGGGACGTATTACACCACCAGGTGTGAGTTGTTAGCCGCAACATGCCGATTTGAAAATCGGCATGTTGCGGCAGATGGTGTTGGTAGATGGGGGGGGTAGATGGTGGTGGTGGGGGTAGATGGTGGGGGTGGGGGTAGGCGGTGGCGGTGGGGGTAGATGGTTTTGGTGGGGGTAGATGGTTTTGGTGAGGGTAGATGGTGTTGGGGGTAGATGGTGGGGGTGGGGGTAGATGGTGGGGGTGGGGTTAGATGGTGGGGGTAGATGGTGGTGAGGGTAGATGGTGGCGTTGGGGGTAGATGGTGGTGGGGGTAGATGGTGGTGGGGGCAGAGGGTGGTGGGGGCAGATGGTGGTGGGGGGGGTAGATGTTGGGGGTGTGAGGGTCTCACCTGTCAGTTTGTCTCGGACCCGGTTGATGATCTGGATGGCCTTCTTGTTCAGAGCCTCAGGCTGCACCAGCCCATCCCCGACTACACACACACACACACACACACACACACACACACACACACACACACACACACACACACACACACACACACACACACACACACACACACACACACACACACACACACACAAAAGTCAATTTTCATACAAAACTGCATTTCAGCAGACAATTGCGTGCAGATTGCTGTGGGTAAGATTGCTGAGTTTGATTGGAATAAATGTCAGCCAGACTGAGCTGGCTGCCCACCAGCAGAGCCGTCCTGCTGATTGCAATTCTGTTACACAAAACTAAACAAATGGAAATGGTAGCAGGTTGCTGAATGGAACAAGAACCACTAATTACATTTTGTGTATTATATAATATATACTTAATACTAGAGCTGTCAAGCGATTAAAATATTTAATCGTGATTAATCGCATTAATGTCATAGTTAACTCTAATTAATCGCGATTAATCGCAAATTATTTTTCTATGCTAAATATCCCTTGATTTTTTTGTCCCATAATTCTTCTCATTTTAATTCTCTTATCAACATGGTGAAGTGCATCGGCTTGCCTTGTGCAAATGATTTTTTATTGATAACATTGGCATATACACTGATCAAAACAGGACGATACAAAAAAAGAGCCTATAGTGCAATTAAACGACTGCTTTGAACAAATGTCATTTGAACATAGCAGTCAGGCTACTGCTTCTTTGTTTTGAGCCAAAGAATTTTTTTTTTTTTTTTTGTTTTTGTATAAAATAATTGCGTTAATCGCGCGATAAAAAATTTAACGTCGTTAAATTTGGTTTGCGTTAACGCCGTTAATAACGCGTTTAACTGACAGCTCTACTTAATACGTATACTCTACAGACAGGACGCTGCCGAGTGGGAGGAAGCCACTCTAAGGCACACAAACAAATACAGGCGCACAGATACTCACTGAAGGAGTGGATGGACTCCGGCACGGTGGTCCCTGCTTTCTTAAGGGTGGTCTCTCCCAGGTCGATACCTTCCAGAGCCTCTGAATGGACAGAAAACACACACAACGTTCAGAACCAACCCTCAACACCCTGACGTTCAGCAACCTGACGTTCAACACTGTGGCGTTCAAGACCGACATTGAACACAGTGACGTTCAACACCGTGACGTTCAACACCGTGGCGTTCAACACCGAGACGTTCAACACCGTGACGTTCAACACCGTGGCGTTCAACACCGTAACGTTCAACATCGTGGCGTTCAACACCGTAACGTTCAACACCGTGACGTTCAACACCGTGACATTCAACAAGACTCCGCCCCTCCAGAACTCACCCACTGACTGGCCGGCGGTGTACGAGTCGGTCCGGGTTCGGGAGCGCTTGTTTCCTTTGGTGTTGGCTGGAATACAGAGCAGAACGTGTTTACGGCCGTTCATAACTCCTGAAGGGCCCTGTGAAGGACACTTCCACTCTGGGCCCTCTCACTGTGACCGGGGATAACAGGAGAGCCAGACTGGCCTTGTCCTTCTAACCGCCGACACAGAACACGCTAAAGAGCCTTCTTTCAGCCAGCGTTACAAAGAGCTGAAGTAGACAAAGAAACTACCCGGCAATTTTAATCAGCGGCCAGACAGAAAGTGGTCATGGATGTTGGGCATGAAAATAACTTTGTGCCCAACTCTCTGAAGTTGTGAGGTTTCATACACTGCACTAACGACAACGCACGGGTTAGCATCCCAGGATACGCTAACCCAGCCTACGACGCTAAACTAGCATCTCATGCTAACCTAATCTAATTGACCCTGAGATACTAACTTAGCCTTGGATGCTGCCGTCGCATATCCTGTTTAGCTAGGCTAGGTTAGCATCCCGGGCTAGCGTCTGCGCTCCCCACTGTTGTGCGTGCTGTTGTGCGTGCTGTTGTGCGCGGCTTACTGTCCATGAGCCTCCAGTTGAGCAGCGGGTCGTAGACGAAGGCCTCCAGCACGGCCATGACGCTGTCCCGATGCTCCCGGAGGACCTGCATCACCGTGTGGCACGTGATGCGGTAGTTACCGTCCAGACCCGTCACCTGCACGCACGGACAGACGGTCAGACACACACACACAGAGGGACACACACACACACACACAGGAACACACACAAACACACGGACAGAGTGACACGCATACACACACACAGGGACACAGACACACACACAGAGACACACAGAGACACACACACACACACACACACACACAAGGGGACACAGACGCAGACATACACACACACACACAACTACGGCTGAAACGTTGGGCCGTTGACATCACTGGTCTGTGATTGGTCCGATGACCTCAACAGTTCCAACCTATCAGCACGTCTCCCCCCCCCCCCCCGGTATGAGGCGGTTCTCCCTGCTCCGGTAATACAGCAGAGCGAGACGGTTCCCCTTTAGGTCCTCATCTCCTCCAGGGCCTACCTCCATGGCGTTGGTCAGCATCCGGGTCAGCCGGAACGGGATCTTCTCTGGGAACTTCTCCCTGGTCATGGCGACCTGGGAGAAGAGGAACAGGAAGTTAGGGGGCGGGGTCAGCAGAGCAGAGGGGGGGGGAGAGGAGGAGGGGGGGGGGGGGGGGGGAGTCTTACCTCAAAACAGTCCCCAAAGTCGATGTGGAGGATCTTCCCGCTGAGTCGGTCCAACATGAGGTTAGACGGATGCCTGAGGAGGAGGAGGAGGAGGAGGAGGAGAGGAGAGGAGAGGAGAGGAGAGGAGTGGAAAGGGGAGAGAAGAAGGGAGTGGAGAGCAGAGAGAAGAGGAAATGATACTAATGCTTATAATCCCAGGAGGAACAACAACAGTGGATCATGATAATAATAATAGTATGACAATCAGAATCAAACGATAAGAAACAAGCAGACAATATGTCTCAATACAAATAAGAACTATAGATATAGCATAAAGGTTTCACATTATGGACAATTGAGGGAGACAATGCGGTAGTTGCATCTATCGTAAACTATTCACGAGTGTTGGAGGTAACACCATCAGCCCCTGACCCCGTGGTGACGGTGTGTGTCCGTGGTGCGGGTGGAGGTCTCTAGGACCCTGAAGTCTTACCTGTCCCCCAGTCCCAGGATGTAGCCCACCATGGACATGACCGCCAGGGAGCGGGTGTAGTTGGTCCTCCGGTCGAACCACACCTGGGGGACGGAGAGCAGTGCACCTCGTTAACAGGGTGGTGTAGCTCAGAGCAGTGCACCTCGTTAACAGGGTGGTGTAGCTCAGAGCAGTGCACCTCGTTAACAGGGTGGTGTAGCTCAGAGCAGTGCACCTCGTTAACAGGGTGGTGTAGCTCAGAGCAGTACACCTCGTTAACAGGGTGGTGTAGCTCAGAGCAGTGCACCTCGTTAACAGGGTGGTGTATCTCAGAGCAGTACACCTCGTTAACAGGGTGGTGTAGCTCAGAGCAGTACACCTCGTTAACAGGGTGGTGTAGCTCAGAGCAGTACACCTCGTTAACAGGGTGGTGTAGCTCAGAGCAGTACACCTCGTTAACAGGGTGGTGTAGCTCAGAGCAGTGCACCTCGTTAACAGGGTGGTGTAGCTCAGAGCAGTGCACCTCGTTAACAGGGTGGTGTAGCTCAGAGCAGTACACCTCGTTAACAGGGTGGTGTAGCTCATAGCTGGTTACAGTACGATAACAGGGTGGTGTACTGGGTGGTGACCTGGTTGGTGACCTGGGTGGTGTACTGGGTGGTGTACCGGGTGGTGTACTGGGTGGTGTACTGGGTGGTGTACTGGGTGGTGTACTGGGTGGTGTACCTCAGAGCTGGGGCTCTTCAGCCACAGCAGCTTGGCCAGGTCGTCTCCAGCCGTGTTATTGACCGCGTGCTCGAACACCTCCACCTTCTCCATCAGCGTCAGGTGGTCGTAGTCCGGCGCCATCTGAACGACAAACACCAGCGCTCAGACCGGTGGAACCAGTGGAACCAGTGGTGGAACACCAGCGGTCAGAGCAGTGGAACCAGTGGTGGAGCACCTGCGGTCAGACCAGTGGAACCAGTGGTGGAACACCAGCGGTCAGACCAGTGGAACCAGTGGAACCAGTGGTGGAACACCAGCGGTCAGACCAGTGGAACCAGTGGTGGAACACCAGCGGTCAGACCAGTGGAACCAGTGGTGGAGCACCAGCGGTCAGACCAGTGGAACCAGTGGTGGAGCACCAGCGGTCAGACCAGTGGAACCAGTGGAACCAGTGGTGGAACACCAGTGGTCAGACCAGTGGAACCAGTGGTGGAACACCAGCGGTCAGACCAGTGGAACCAGTGGTGGAACACCAGCGGTCAGACCAGTGGAACCAGTGGTGGAACACCAGCGGTCAGGGAGGAGTCTAACCCAACCCTGACTCATGACTAACCCCGGGGGTTAGTCATGAGTCAGGGTTGGGGGGTACTAGTGAGGGGTGTCTAACCCCGGGGTTTGTCATGAGTCAGGGTTTGGGGGTACTAGTGAGGGGGGTCTAACCCGCAGCATGATGCGGTGCTCGATGTTGAGCAGGATCTTCTTCTTCTCGCGGTAGTCCCTGATGAGTGCGTGCAGCGTGTCGCAGTGGGGCACCCAGCCAATCAGACCGGAGTTGGTGGACAGGGGGATGACGGCGTAGCGCTGAATGCTGGGGGGGGGGGGGGGGGGGGACATCATCATCAACATCATCAACCTTGGTCTACACACTGAGTCAGAGGACTCTTCCAGTGAGACGTACAGATAGTGACAACAGGTCAAACATAGAAACCCACCGGGGGGCCGTGTTACGGAAACGTGCTAACTCGAAAAATCCTGTCTTATCTGTTTGGTAACTATGGTAACAAGGGTTAGGATCGAGATTCAGGACAAGAGTCATCACAGAACGGCAGATCCTACAGTCAGGATTCTTATCTTAACTCCAGATAGGAAATGTGTATTACTGAAATATCCTAAATTACCAAACTCCCCAAAAAACTGTCCTAACCATAGGATGACCCATCAGCTCTCTCCTAATCGTCATTTACTGTTACAAATTAGCTAGTTGGCAGCTCTCTTATTAAATGTAGCGCAGCAAAATTGTGGACGTTGTCACCTAATGGTGATTCACGAAATATATTTGCTGAAAGGCTTAATCCGACTCCGTAACTACGGAGACCCCTCGAGCATTCAAAGCCCTCCGTCGGGATGTCGGACACGCAATGCAATTCACCGCCCGATCTATCTTATATGTTGACTACAAACCATGTAAGTAGTGTTGTAAATAAACTTCCAAAGCTTTACAAAACTTATTTGGTGTTTTATTGGTCCTTAATGTGCAAAGTAAACAATGTGGAAAGTAAATAAGGTGCAAAGTCAAACCGGAGGAGTGATTCAGGAAATGATTTAGTTAGAGGACCAATCACAGCGCTTGCCATCTCCATTGCGTCGACAGATAGTAAAAAAATATTCGATGCGCACGTCTGTTGCTAGGTAACAGACATAAAAGCTGAATGTCGATGCTAGATCGCCTACTTAGGATATCTTTATCTTTCTGTAATACCAAATTGAGCACAATCCTATCTTACACTTCTCCTATCTTAACTTAGGTCTTAAGATAGGAAGTTTCTGTAATACGCCCCCAGGAACAAAATAAAACACTGCACGAGACACAGAACCAGAGAGCCACTACACACCAGTTATGGTCTTAGTGAGGCAAGTGCTTTGATTGTGTGTGTGTGTGTGTGTGTGTGTGTGTGTGTGTGTGTGTGTGTGTGTGTGTGTGTGTGTGTGTGTGTGTGTGTGTGTGTGTGTGTGTGTGTGTGTGTGTGTGTCCTAATGCGGGTGCATTAGGGCTGCACAACTACAATATTGGAGTTCCACAATCAGATCAATAATTTTTGGATTTGTACCTTACATTGCTAATAAAATATTATGAGGAAAGTGAGTGCTAGATCAAACTATAACTTTGATCTGGCACTGCGCATAATTTGTAGTTTTTCAGAATGTTTAAATCGTTAAAGTTGAAATATAAGCAGGTCAAAAGCAATGCGTGTGTGCGTGCCAGCCTACATGCATGCTTTTTTTGTGTGTGTGTATATGTAAATGTGTGTGTTTGTGTGGGGTCCTACCTGAGATTCTTGCGCAGGGAGGCGGGGTCATTGGCCAGTAATGTGTTCACCAGACCAAACAACTGCATCACCCTCTCATCCTGCCTTAGGTCCTCGTGGCCCTTGAGCAGGAACATGAACTCGCAACCGTTGCTGCCTGCAGGGGGCGACAGACACCACAGCGCCTGGTGAGACCCCGGACTCACCCTGCAGAGACCTCACTGCATGGGGGGCTCGCCCCTCTGACACACGTACTGGCTGGACGGGGCTTCACAGAAACCGATTTAAATAAATGACGCATTCATATCCATGGATATAACCCGAACCCAAGGGATACCGGGCATTATTGCAAAATGAGTCACATCACTAATTACATTTAGATTCACCTTTAAGGCGTTTAGCAGAAGCTTTTATCCAAAGTGACTTACAAAAAGTAAATTTGCTAGAAGGAGAAACAATTTATCGCTGTCGGTGCAGTAAGGATGTTCACAGAAACAACAGTCCCAATTGGTCATTATGTCAACAGTGACGTTACTTTTGAAAATTACAGTCCCATTTACTCCACATAACTGCTATAACTGCATCTCAAGGAGAGAATCCAAACTATGTGCTTCTCTTCGCCTGTTGTTTTTATTGCCTCTCTCAGCTGAAGTTACTTTTAAAAACGCACTCTTTAACTTTTGCACAGTAGCCGACATTCTTTTGTTTAAAATGCGCCTTTGTGTATTCTGCCGTTCTCCACTGAGCAAGGGGATTCAGGGAGACGGCTTGATCAGCCCGTGGGCGGAAGGCCGCCACCCTTAAGTGGCTCCAATCACGTTGAACAAAGAGCGATGACGGCAGTGAAAGTTACCCGGCACAGGTCAGCTCAGGACGGCAGCGAGCTCCAGTGGAAGAAGGCTGTTCTGGAGGAGTGACTCGTGGTGGTGGACAAACAATCAGCCTTATTGACGGAGGTGGAGGCGAGTGCCAGGAAGAGTTAGACTCATTTCCTCCATCCTTTTTGGTGGAGCACCCGTCCATGAACAAGGGAGAAATCAAGGCTCCGCTGCTGTCCAGCACGGGTCCACAGCGGCTAGGGGGGAATGCCACGGCGCAACGAGCGTGTGATGAAGACCACAACACTGAGTAGGTCTGAGTGGTGGTATGGGCGTCTCACCTGGCGGAACACGCTGCTGATTGGGTCCGCCGTCAAACAAACGACAAAGGGAAATGGGCTTCACTGACGGCTTTCATCCAGTGGGAAGGTTGTCCTATTTTTCTGCAGCAATGGTTACCAACTCTAAACCATGATGGGGATCTTTAGGGGCCACCGACTCTTACCATGATGGTGGTCTTTAGGGGCCACCAACTCTTACATGATGGTGATCAGTAGGGGCCCCTCTGGCTCCTAATTCTTACCCATGATGGTGGTCTTTAGGGGCCCCTCTGACTCCTAATTCTTACCCATGATGGTGGTCTTTAGGGGCCAGTCTGTCTACTTACTCTTACCCATGATGGTGGTCTTTAGGGGCCCCTCTGGCCCCTCACCCTTACCCATGATGGTGGTCTTTAGGGGCCCCTGTGGCCCCTAACCCTTACCCATGATGGTGAGCTTGCGGGGCCCCTGTGGCCCCTAACCCTTACCCATAATGGTGGTCTTTAGGGGCCCCTGTGGCCCCTAACCCTTACCCATGATGGTGAGCTTGCGGGGCCCCTAACCCTTACCCATGATTGTGGTCTTTAGGGGCCCCTCTGGCTCCTAACCCTTACCCATGATGGTGGTCTTTAGGTGCCCCTCTGGCCCCTAACCCTTACCCATGATGGTGGTCTTTAGGGGCCCCTGTGGCCCCTAACCCTTACCCATGATGGTGAGCTTGCGCGGCCCCTCTGGCCCCTAACCCTTACCCATGATGGTGGTCTTTAGGGGCCCCTCTGGCCCCTAACCCTTACCCATGATGGTGGTCTTTAGGGGCCCCTGTGGCCCCTAACCCTTACCCATGATGGTGAGCTTGCGGGGCCTCTGCTTGGAGGTGATGACCTGCAGGGAGGCGGCGATGGACTGGATGCGGATGATGGGCTGGTTGGGGTCGTAGGTCCCGGGCACGGCCAGCTCCAGGTCCCGGCACATCAGCAGCTTGGGGGAGACGTACTGCAGCTCCAGGGACGTCAGCTGGGGGACGGGGAGGGACAGGGGCCAGGGGCCGAGGAAGGGTTGGATGAAGTGACGTGAGGAGGCTCGTTTGCGTCAGCCCACTTTGCAGAGGTAGGGCTGCTAATAAGCCTCGATACAGGCTGCGTGGGTACAGCTGCTAATTAGCGTTAGGATGTAATGGAGAGGTACAACAGCTTATTAGCATCAGCATACAGTGTTTTGGCGCAATAAACTAATTAGCATTTACACACAATGTTTTGGTACCGTTGCTTTTTTAGCATTAGCATAGAACGGTGGGGTACAACTGCTAATAAGTATTAACACGATGCAGAGGCATCGGTACTTATTAACATTAGCACGCGATGCAGTAGGTCGTGAAATAAATACAAGGCAGGGCTTTTATTTTGACGGCATTTGGCGACGGCGACAATTCTCCGAAGGAGCGTAAGTATGCAGTGTCACGGTCGGTTCTACGAGAAAAAGAATCGGGAAACTGTAGTACACCCCGAGTGTGCTTAAAGGAACATCCATCTGCCCTCACTGGGAATACTAGCCAGTGTTCACGGGAATGAATCAAGGCACTCCACTGATCTCAACGCAAACACCGGCAGGATTCCTACACTAGTGTACACATGGCCTGGATGATGATGTGCGTTTTAGTGCGTATAGAAACAGCCCAGGCAGGCTGGGAAGCCTGCCTGGGCTGTTTCTATACGCACTAAAACGCACTCTAACCTAAACCTGAACCCCGCAGTCCTTACCCCTTTATCCGATCAAACAGCCGTGAAACACGCCAACTCATGTATTGAGCGACGCTCGCGGGCACGATGTCGGTGGTGCTCGCCTTCGGTCGCTCTGCCCTCCCCGACCGACCGCACCGGCGTTGTCGTTCCGTTTTAAATAATGCAGGCGCCGTCTGGGAGCCGGTGAGCGCGGGTACGCTCAGAGCCCTGCTAATGGGGCAGGGAACAAACCCCAGGCTCGTAACGAAGGCAGAGACCTCGGGTACGAGGGTAGGGGACGCGAGGGGGAGGCAGCCTGCCCGTTCCTGCCAGGGGGCACTTAAGAGGGAGTGCAGGCCGGCTCATAAAGTCCCGCTCTCTTGTTAAACAACTTTCTCCCCTGCGGGTCGCCCCGTCCTTCTCCGGCGGCCGTTAGTCAGCCCTCGAACGAGGCCGCCGGCCCGGCGAGAGGTAATGGGAGGTGTTCAGCGGTTCACCGCGGGCGCGCTGTAAATCCAGCCCGTTTACCTTTTAATAGATACGCCGTTAAAGCACGGTGGATTGGAGGGGGGGGGGGGGGAGGGGGGGTTGACCGGGGCTCCGGTGAACGTCCTCTGAAGGACCCGGTGGCTGAGGCGTGGCGGGATGCCCGGAGGCCTCAGGGCGGACACAGTGAACCACTGAGGACACTGCGGTGCTCTGTCGCTGTTTTTTTTTTTTCTCTGGAAATCCACTATTGGCTGGGTCGTTACCATGGTGACTCATCAATAGTGACTCACCAGCGTCCCCGGCTCTCTCCGGCAGCGGGCTGTGTTAGAACACGGGCCGCTGTCGCCGGGGGAGGAAAAGTTAGAGTCCCTCAATAGTTTCAGCGAGTGGGGAAGGTATTCGCGGAGCCCTCCCCTCCAGTGATTATGGATCGGGGATCGATCGGGGATCCATGGATTCACCGCAGCGTTCGTGTTGTCAGCACAGTGTGATGATGTTCACGAGGTAATGTCCTCCATACACACGGACGTTTAGCATAATCATCTAGCACTACGGCATCTACGGCAGTGGCTCAGGAGATAGAGCGGGTCGACTGGTAACATGAAGGTTGCTAGAATCGATCACCGGCTCCTTTTAGCTCAGCGTCGTGGTGTCCCGGAGCGAGACGCCTCACCCTGACTGCTCCAGACGAGCTGGCTGTCGCCCTGCGTGGCTGACGCCGCCGTCGGTGTGTGAATGTGTGCATGAACGGGTGAATGTTAGGCAATGTTGTAAAGCCCTTTGAGTGGCCAGTGGTTGGAAAAGCCCATAATAAGAACCCTGACAATTGACATTATGTCATCAGGGAGCAGGGTAGGCCGTCGTGCCCTAGCATACCTACAGATAGTCCGAGCAGATGGGGAGGGGGAGGGGGGGGTATCGAACCGAGAACCTTCCGGCTGGGCGTCGACCACCCCGAGTGGGCGTACCTGGGGGAGCTGCTTGGAGATGCGTCTGAAGACGTGGTAGTAGAGGTCCCAGGCCTGCGTCAGGTCCTTCACGTTGCCTGAGCGCATGTACTTCCTGCACCAGTCCTGCGCCTCCATCAGGTCCCGCCCGTACGCCTGTGACAGGAAGTGACCTCATTCAACGTCTGTGTACTACAAAGGCTACTGTTAGCTGATGGTGTTAGCTAGCGAGTGCCGGTACTAAGTCGTGTAAGCTAGTGTTTGATGTTATTAAGTACTGTTAGCAAGCGATAGCTGGTGATCGCAGTTACAAGCTAGCATTTGCTTGTGTTAGCCATCATTCACTAGTTTTAGCTAGCGATAGCTGGTGTTCACTGCATAAGCTAGCGTAGCTCGTTTTTAGCCACTTCTTGCTAGTGTTAGCTGGTATTAAGTAGTGTTAGCAAGCAATATCTGGTGTTCACTGTCATTAGCTAGCGATAGCTCGTTTTTAGCCACAGATGGCTAGGGTTAGCTGGTATTAAGTAGTGTCAGCGAGTGATAGCTGGGTTTAGCGTGTGTTTTCTAAGTGTAAGCTGACGATAGCTCGTGCTAGCGCCTGAGCTAAGCTACTGTCGGCCGCCCGGGACGGACCTGGTTGAAGGAGGTCTCCTTGAGGGTCTGCGGGCCGCGCTCCATCATGGCGTGGAGGGGCTCCAGCACGGCGAACATGCCCTTGACGTTGCGCTCGCCGAAGTAGAGGCGCGAGGCCTCCTCCAGGCCCTCGTGCCACATCTCGTGCCACAAGATGGCCACCCGGATCAGCTCCTCGCTCACCTGGGGGCCCACAACACACAACCTTTATTTAAACAGAGCCTTTATTTGAACAGAGCCTTCATTTAAACACAACCTTTATTTAACAACCTTTTCTGAACACAACCATTATTTAAACACAACCTTTATTTAGCAACCCTTATTTAAACACATCCTTTATGTAAATAAAACCTTTATTTATACAGAACCTTTATTTAAACTGAACCTCTAGGAAAAGAGAGATGGAGTGGTCAAACATAACTGCATTGATTTAATACTTCATACTATTTCCTTCTCATAGATAAATAAACAGGGAATAGAGATAGAGGGAATACAAATCGAGCACAATATAAGGATGTTAACGACGACAGAATAGTTAAAGTGTCTAGAGAAGAATTAGAGCTTCCCACCATGATGGCCGACAACAGTGGCTACAGGTGGTAAAACGTGTCCTTCCAAGATGGCTGATAACAGTGGCTACAGAAGGGTAAACGTGTCCTACCAAGATGGCTGATAACAGTGGCTACAGAAGGGTAAACGGGTCGTACCAAGATGGCTGATAACAGTGGCTAGAGAAGGGTAAACGGGTCGTACCAAGATGGCTGATAACAGTGGCTAGAGAAGGGTAAACGGGTCGTACCAAGATGGCTGATAACAGTGGCTAGAGAAGGGTAAACGGGTCGTACCATGATGGCCTGCTGCACCAGCGTGTTGCAGTGCTCACACATGTTCTTCAGGATCTTGTTGGCCGCGTTGTGGCGGGCGGTGGTGGTGGACTTAGAGGCCACGGTGAGCGGGTAGATCAACGCCTAATGGGGGGGTCAAACCAAATAATGACTTGTTTAATAACAGTTTCTTCATATCAACATTGAAATCACCTTGACTTCATCTAAATCTGTATCTTCTTCTTATGCAGACAGTGATACCTGGGCTGAAGTGTTCTGTTGTGAACAGCGGTGTGTGTTAGGATGTGTGTGTTTTGTTATAAACTGGTGTGTTAGCGTGTGTTATCTTGGGGTGGTACTGTGTGTTACCTGGGGGTGGTAGCGTCCGATGTCGGTGAGCAGCTGGTGGATGAGGCGTCCCACCAGGGCGCGGGGCGTGTCGATGCGGGCGATCAGCTGAGGGATGACCTGAGGAGACACAAGAGGTCTCAGACCCACTGGGGACCTCTGGGATGGACTATGGGGGGACCAGGACGCTTTTATTTTGAAATCAGTTTGAATAAACAGTTCAGTAATAAGTTTAGAAGTTTGTTTTTACGAGATGCCTAAATATGTTTGAATAATGAATTCAGGATAATTATAAAAAATACATCATATCGTTACTTATATTATGGATGCTTTTATTCCGCTTCCATCTTTTCGGACATTGTTATGCATTTGAGAGAGCGATGCTAGAAGCCAGAGAGAGAGACCGGGACAGACAGACAGACAGACAGACAGACATAATTACCTGTAACCAGGTGTCTATCTGGATGGTCTTGATGCCCTCCACCAGAGCCTCGTTCACATCAGGCCAGTGGCCGTAGTCGAACCACAGAGTGAGCACCCTGCAGAGGAACACAGCTGTCACCACAACCCCCCCACGCAGTGCACACCTCTGGCCACAAGAGGGCCCCTGGTTTCCAGCTACGGCTGTTCTCTGCACTTCCCAGTACAGTACTTCTACAACTGTATAGCATAGTATTATACTATACTATACCATGCAGTAGCGGTAGTATTAGTACTGTATAGTAGAGTACTCTAATATAAAGTTATAGTACTTTGTATTATTATTATTATTATATAAAAGTAGTGCACACGCCTTGTTTATGGTGGACAGTACTTTTTAGTGAAGTACGATCGTAATTTATTGCGCCCCGTTTAAAGTGAGCAGGAGTATGCTCCACTGGGTCTTGTGTTGTGCAGTACTGCCTTACGTTTATGGCATTGAGCAGACGCCTTTATCTAAAGCGACTTACAACGGTTCATACACACATTCACACACCGACGGCGGAGTCAGCCCTGTAGGGCGACAGCCAGCCGGTCGGTGAGCAGTCAGGGTGAGGCGCCTCGCTCAGGGACACCACTGCCGTGTTCCATTATCCAGACTTCCATCAGTACACTTAAACGAAGTACGAATCCGCACTCACTAAGTGCGCTAATTTTCAGATGTCAGAACTCTTTACGCCTAGCAGCTATAAAAAGCTATAAAAACTACAAAATGACTCTATTGATGTAGGCTATGTGGAAAATGCGCCGACGTTGGCTCAGCCTGGCCCTGCCCTCTTCCGCTACGTAGCTAAGATGGCTGCCGTTGAGTACGAATAGTGTACATCGCCAGTGCCACACACTTCACGATTTGACCGTTTCGAGTACACCATCCGGGTCCTTTCAGTACACTTATTTTCGCCCGGTCTGAATCGGAACGCCCTACGTACTCAAACTTAGGCTAGTAAGTACGAATAGTATGGATATTGGAACACGGCACTCGACACTCAGCTAGGAGGAGCCGGGGATCCAACCAGCAACCTCCGGTTACCAGTCAACCCGCTCTACCTCCTGAGCTAAGCCGACCCGATGCAGCGCATTGTACCGATATGAAGGCGGGGGGGGGCTCCTTAGAGTGGGAGCTTGAGGCCTGGTGGGGGGGGGGCAGGAGGGGGCCTGGTGGCCTGTTGGTCTCACCTGAGGGTGTCCTGGAGGTTGTTCCCCCGGGACAGGGAGATGGAGCGGAAGAAGCCCTGGACTGCAGGCACTGTGTACAGCAGCAGAGTCTTGGACAGGTCCTGGGTCCAGAATGACAGACAGACACCATGGGTTAGGTCCCATCACATGCATACACATACCAGAATGCACGGGGATCTGTGTATGCTTATACCATATTATGGCTTCTTCATTCACCCAATGTATGGAATACAAGTCAGCAATACAGCCTCGTTAGGTTCAAGCCTCGTTAGGTTCCAGACGCTGGAGCCTAACGAGGCTGGAACATAACGAGGCTGGAACATAACGAGGCAGGAACATGACGAGGCTGGAACATGACGAGGCTGGAGCCTGACGAGGCTGGAGCCTGACGAGGCTGGAGCCTAACGAGGGTTGAGCCTAACGAGGGTTGAGCCTAACGAGGGTTGAGCCTAACGAGGCTGGAGCCTAACGAGGTTGTGGGCTTGAGGGTTTTTGGCATCACTAGGCTGGAGGATAGAGGCTGGAGGCTGGGCCACAATTATTGCCTAGCATTCACCCGTTCATAGCCACATCCACACTCCGACGTGTCGGGCATGAGAGATAAGGGCCTGTTGGTCAAGGGCGGTTGAGTTTAGGTGTCCTGCTCAGCGACACTCAGGTAGGAGGAGCACGGGATCTAACTAGAAGCCTCCTGAGCCATCGGAGTACCTTTCGTCAACCCACAAAATGAACTGGGATGACGACTTTCAAAGCATTAACATATGGCTCCTGATTTAGAGCGATAATCCTTGTCCTTAATCCTTCGATTTATACCGGTATTTACAATGACTCATTCCATTTTGTCCTTCAGCAACAGAGCGAGTTACAAGCGAGGGTGAGAGCAATCAGAGCATGCCATCAGACTTGGAACAAGGACACGACTAAGTTAGCAGAAGCCACCTGGACAGACGGCAGCGGGCCACAAGAATCAGAATGAAGGGCGAGCATTTGCTTTATATTTATAATGGTCCTATGGCGTACCGAAATCCTAATCGAGAAAAATACACATCGATATATTAGTTCACTAAATTAAGCTTAGTTATTCTTGTGAGAAGATGACCATTCCTCCACACGTCCATCACCCTGAATGGCAGTCCCTCCTCTCTCCGCGTCCGTCGGAGACTCTCTCCCGGCCGGCGGGGCTCGGTTTCCCTCCAGCTTTTATTGGGTTTAAATAAACAGCGAGTGAGACGAGAGCAGCCATGTGCGAGCACCAGGCCCTCTGTACACTGGGAAATCAAGGTCACTCCCCCCCTCCACCTCCCTCTCTGCTCTCTAAAGGAAAACACACTCTGCATGTAGGGGCGCGCTCTCCTTCCAGCCCTGGGATTGAGAGTCTGGTGTATGTGTGTGTTGGGGTGCCCTCTCCTTCTAACCCTGGGGTTGACAGTCTGGTGTATGTGTGTGTTGGGGTGCCCTCTCCTTCTAACCCTGGGGTTGACAGTCTGGTGTATGTGTGTGTTGGGGTGCCCTCTCCTTCTAACCCTGGGGTTGACAGTCTGGTGTATGTGTGTGTTGGGGTGCCCTCTCCTTCTAACCCTGGGGTTTGACAGTCTGGTGTATGTGTGTGTTGGGGTGCTCTCTCCTTCTAACCCTGGGGTTTGACAGTCTGGTGTATGTGTGTGTTGGGGTGCTCTCTCCTTCTAACCCTGGGGCTGACAGTCTGGTGTATGCGTTGTGTGTGGGGGCGACCTCTCGGTGTGTGTCTGTTTTAGGACGGTCACGTTCTCCGTGAGCGATGGCATGCAGCAGCAGGCGACGCGGGCTGTAATTGTGCGCATACCGTTGACGCTCGCGTGACCCGCCGCTAAACGCGGGGACTTCCCCCAACAGAAGGCTAACGAGCAGCCGAGACGCTCGGCATTCTGGGAGCCCAGGGTGGTGTTTATTTGGATGTTTTTGTGTGACAGGCGCTTTGGAAAAACCCAGTGACCTCTGGTCTGGTGGGGGCTGTAAGTGAAGGTAGGTAGGGGTCTGTGTGTGTGTGTGTGTGTGTGTGTGTGTGTGTGTGTGTGTGTGTGTGTGTGTGTGTGTGTGTGTGTGTGTGTGTGTGTGTGTGTGTGCGCGCGCGTTAATATGTTACTGTGTGGGGGGTGGTGTTTCTAGTTGTGTGCATTCCTGCTCTGTTTGGGGGCATTTTATGTCTGTTTGACATTTGTGTTTGTGTATCTTTATGTGTGTGGCTCTTCCGTGTGCGTTATTGTCTGGTTGTGTTGTTCATAGGCCGCGGTTCAGGATTCCTGCAGGCTTTGTGTGGCTTTTAATGCTTTTGTGTGTGCATGTGTTTTTCATGTGTACGGTTGCACGCAGGTGGGCGTTTCTTCATATGCGTTTGTATAACTGTGTTTGTAACACAGACAGAGAGAGAGAGACAGAGAGAGAGAGACAGAGACAGAGACAGAGAGGGAGAGGGAGAGGGAGAGAAGAGAGAGAGTGAGTCAGAGTCAGATAGTGAGTAAGTGAGTCAGCGAGTGAGTGAGTGTGCAGAGGCATGTGTGTGCAAGGGCATGTGTGTGTATGTGCACAGACATGTGTACAAGCAGGTGCATGTTTGTGCGTTTGGGTGTGTGCGTTGGTGTGTGTGTATGCGTTGGTGTGCGTTGGTGTGTCCGTGTTTGTGCGTTGGTGTGCGTGTCTGTGCGTTGGTGTGTGTGTCTGTGCATTAGTGTGTGTGCGTGCGTTGCTGTGTGCGTGTTTGTGCGTTGGTGTGTGTGTCTGTGCATTAGTGTGTCTGTGCGTTGTTGTGTGCGTGTTTGTGTATTGGTGTGTGCTTTGGTGTGTGTGCGTTGGGAGTGCGTGTTTGTGCATTGGTGTGTGTGTGTGTGTGCGTTGGTGTGTGCTTTGGTGTGTGTGCGTTGGGAGTGCGTGTTTGTGCATTGGTGTGTGTGTGTGTGTGTGCGTTGGTGTGTGTGCGTTGGAGTGTGCGTGTTGGTGTGTGTGTGTTTGGGCGTTGTTGTGTGTGCGTTGGCGTGTGTGTGTGCGTTGGTGTGTGTGCATTGTTATGTGTGCGATGGTGTGTGTCTGTGCGTTGGTGTGTGTGCATTGTTATGTGTGCGATGGTGTGTGTGTGTGCGTTGGAGTGTGTGAGTTGGTGTGTATGTTTGTGCGTTGGAGTGTGTGCATTGGCGTGTGTGCGTTGGTGTGTATGTTTGTGCGTTGGTGTGTGGGCGGAGCCTGACCTCGCCGACCTTCCTCTGGCTGGGCGAGGGGGCGGGGCTGTGCTCGCCGCCCTCCGCCTCGCTGTCGCTGTTGCTGGCCTCGCTGGCGCCGCTGGCCCCGCTGGCGTGCCGCACCTTCTTCTTGTCGTCGCGGCCGGCGCTCTGGTGCTTGTAGTGCAGCACCGCCTCGAAGTTCATCACCGCCCACGCATGCCACGCCTGGGGGAGACACACACACACACACACACACACACACACACACACAACACACACACAGGGAGATATACACACACAGGGAGAGACACACACACACACACACACACACAGGGAGACAGACACACACAGGGAGATATACACACACACACACACACACACACACACACACACACACACCCACACACAGGGAGACACACACAAGGAGGGAGACACACACACACACTCACAGGGAGACAGAAACGAGGGAAACACACACACAGGGAGATATACACACAAGGAGGGAGACACACACACACACACACACACACACACACACACACACACACACACACACACACACACACACACACACACAGGGAGGCACACACACATACACAGGGAGACACACAAACACACACACACACACACACAGGGAGACACACACACACAAGGAGGGAGACACACACACACACACACACAGGGAGACACACACACAGACAGGGAGACACACACACACACACACAGGGAGGGGGAGAAACACACACACACACACAAGGAGGGAGACACACACACACACACAGACAGGGAGACACAAACACACACACACAGGGAGGGGGAGAAACACACACACACACACACACACACACACACACACACACACACACACACACACACACACACACACACACACACACACACACACACACACACACACACACACACACACACACACACACACACACAGAGAGAGAAAAACACACACACACAGGGACACACACACACAAACACGCAGAGACACACACAGTACAGGATGGGTCAGGTTCATTAGCGTTGCACAGCGTCCCTGTTCTGGTGGACCTGGCGTTCGTTCACCCCCGGGGCCGGGGGGTGTACTGGAGTCCTAAAGGATGACTCTCAGATCTCCACCCTTGTCCAACCACTAAATGTCCCGGGCCCCGGGGGGGTGAGTGAGGAGTAGAGGCGCCGACCAGAGCGATATGCAGATCAGGATGTTCTGCTTGGAGACGTGTAGCGGTGCTTCGTACAGATGTAGAACTAATGTTCAAATGAACGGCTCCCAACCGCTCCTCTGAACTCTGGTTCAACGGCGGCTCTCAACTCTGGAGGTGGAGGTGGTGGTGATGGTGTTAGAGGTAGTGGTGGTTGTTAGAGGTGGTGGTGGTAGAGGCAGTGTTAGTGCTGGAGGTGGTGGTGGCAGTGATGCTGTTGGAGGTGGAGGTGGTAGTGATGGTGGTGGAGGTGGTTGTAGTGATGCAGGTTGGTGGTAGTGATGGTGGTGGAGGTGATGGTGTTGGCGGGGGTTGTGGTGATGGAGGTTGGTGGTGGTGGTGGAGGTGATGGTGTTGGAGGTAGTGATGGTGTTGGTGGTGGAGGTAGGTGGTAGTGATGGTGGTGGAGGTGGTGGTGATGGTGTTGGCGGGGGTTGTGGTGATGGAGGTTGGTGATGGAGGAGGGGGGGGTGTAGCCTCACCTTGTACCAGTTGCGGTCGTGCTCGGTGGAGTGGCTGTAGTACTGCAGCACCTTGGGGATGGTGCTCTCGTTGATGCCCTGAAGGCTCAGCTGCCACTCGCCCAGCTTCAGGAAACACCTGGAGGGAGACACCCACACATCAACAGGGAGGAGGGGGGGGAGAGAGAGAGAGACACCCACACACACACATCAACAGGGAGGAGGGGGGGGGGAGAGAGAGAGAGACACCCACACACACACATCAACAGGGAGGAGGGGGGGGGGGGGGGGGGAGGGGGGAGAGAGAGAGAGAGAGAGAGAGAGAGACAGAGAGACAGAGAGACAGAGAGACAGAGAGAGAGAGAGAGAGAGAGAGAGAGAGAGAGAGAGAGAGAGAGAGAGAGAGAGAGAGAGAGAGAGAGAGAGAGAGAGACACACACACACACACACACCTGTACCCACATGTCTATCTAAAGGCAGTGGATTCCCTTCGGAGGTAACGGGAATACCATAATAACAGAACCGGGGCTGTGAGGAGTGACGCTGTCAGATGGTAGACGCTGAGGTTACCTGATCTGGTGAGAGGGAACGGCTGTCGACTTCTTATGTGAAAGAAGGCAAATCGGTTGAGTTTCATTGGTGATATTTTGCAAAACGCAGGTTTGTTGGCTTTATCGGCACACCAATTAAAACCGGATTAAAGTCACTGTCAGTTAAAAAAATGGATAAATGAGAAAATGAAAGTGATCACCATGGTAACAAAACTAATCATCAACTAAACGTGGAGCCCGAAAAGGTTTGCCATAACTACCTGTCATTATCTCAAAAACAAAAACAGCTGCGACCCTCTATTTAACCCTCTATCTATTAGATAAAAACTTTAATTTTGAGCACCTTTCAATTTAATTAATTCAGTTAATTAATTTGTTTTTAAGTCACTGGTGGAAGGTTGTTTTTTTACAAAGACTGGAGAAATTAAAGTGCTGTTGTGACCGAGTGACACATGGACCAGCGACAGGATGTAAACACCACGCGACTGCCGCGAGCGCTGGGTTCATCTGGACATCGGGACGGACCAACGGAGGGCATCACGCTGCCGTTCATCACGCTGCCGTTCAGCACGCCACCGTTCAGCACGCCGCCGTTCAGCACGCCGCCGTTCAGCACGCCGCCGTTCAGCACGCCGCTGTTCAGCACGCCGCTGTTCATCACGCTGCCGTTCATCACGCCGCCGTTCATCACACGGACCTCTGAAGCACTTCCTGGAAGCCACTTTAGAGCCGGGTCTTGGATCCCCAGCCCAGATAAAGGACCTGGTGGTGGGCCGTCCATAGCAGAGCGTGGGGTCCGACCCGGCCTGCATCCATCACCGCAACAGGCGAGGCGTAGCCACCCCCCATCCGTCCGGCTAGCGGGGTCGGTTCGGGGGGGTTAGGGTTCCATGCCGGGCTGCACAGTGCTGGGCGGCGGCCGGGCGCTACAGAACGAGGCTGGAGGCTAAGTGGGTTAGCGGCTGAGCTAATGGTGTGTGAGGGTGTTGGGGCCGGGGCAGCGGGGTTGTTGTGGGATCGCAGCGCGGTGGAACGGCGCGTTCAGGTTTTACATTAAACTCACAAATAGGTGGAGAAGTGTCCCGACGGGCAGAAAATAATGGGCCAGAATACACTTCTTTGTAGACGGAGATGGAGGCGTTTGGTTTGGTGGGAGGAGCAGGGGTCTGTGTGTGTGTGCATGCGTGCGTGCATATGTGTGTATGCGCATGTTTGTGCGTGTGTGTGAGTGACAGTGCAGTTAGTACACCAGGTGTGCAGCGTTCCACATGCTGGATGCAGAAAGTGTGCAAAACAGTCTGCAGACGGGGCAGACGTCACTCCCCCCCCCCCCCCGAACACAACCAGTGTTTAACCCCCCCAGGCCTCCCACTTAAAGCCCCCCGCCGCCTCTGGGGACACGCAGAAACGTCCGTCCAGAGTCACGCCGCCTTGTTGTTCTACGAGACGAACGAGGGGCGGAGAACGCAGCAGCACGCGTCTCTGTGGGTGGTGCTGGAGGAGGAGGAGGAGGAGGAGGAGGAGGAGGAGGTGGTGCTGGGCGGAGCGGGAAAGGTGCAGACCAGATGGTAATACTGTATTTTTTACTGTAAGTATGGCCGTCTGCCACCCTAAATATATAAATATGTGTTCCTAGCCGTGTTCCCCCTGACTGTTCTCGGTTGTCTAGACGCCAGTGATTGCACCGAATGTTTCTCTTCAGGTAGGGGAAAAACAATAGTAAAGGGAAAATAACCCAGCGTCAAGAGGGTCTGTGCTTCCATCTCCTATGGGCATCCATTTGAAGTCCATTCTTAATTTGGAAGGGCTTTAACGGCCGTATTGTAAATAGTTTTACGAGACCGCAAAGTGCGCAAACAACTTCCGCAGGGCTCGGAGGTTCTTAGGAAGCCATCTCTGGAAGCTCTAAACTTTCCCCACGCTAATCTAATAAGCCGGCCTCACGAGGCTTCCCGACAAAAGGTTTGGAAATGTTCCGGCCCGTGCAACAGCAAAGTGCTCTCGAAGGCAGAGAGATGTTCCATTGTTCCATAGGTGAGGAGACTACAAATGAGGGGTCGATTAGGGGGTTGGGCAGGGTGACCTTTCATTCGAAGCAGCCGACAGTGAACTTGTACATGTGCGATTAGGTGTGGGTAAGGCATCTTAGCTTGGGGTTCGAACAAAAGAACCTTTCAGGTGGGAGTCAAGCGTAAAAGGTTAACGCTTGTGCTCTGGACGCGTCCAGCCGCCGTTGCCCAACTCGCATACCTGGACCCGGGGGGCTGAGCAGAAATGCTGGCCCCTGTTAAACCTGGGGGGTGAGGAGCCATGCCGGGGGGGATGGTGAGAGAACCTGGGCATGCCCAGCCAGGAGGCTCGGTCTGTGCCAGGGCCGAGATGCAGAAATACAAAGGGCTGGCGGTACGGAGCACTGAGCATGACGCGCCGGTAGAACGGCAGCAGCGGCGCGGTCGGGTTCCAAGCCGGCTCCTTCGAATGGAAACCAGCGCAGGGCCGCTCCTCAGGTGACCTTCGTGTTTACAGTAAGGGCTCCAAGGATCTGCGAGGCGGCTGATTCCCTGACGTCGGCACGTCGGCCCCCATTTCCCCCGCTGCCGGCGAGCGGTGGTGTGGGACAGTACTTTGAGTCATCCGCCAGCACCTGCAAGACGTAATGACCCGCTGGCGCCCAGCTACGCTGGAGCTGAACTCTGGCAGCCTCGTGTTCCTAACAGAGGCCCTGGACTGTGACCCCGCCCATAGTACAACGCCACTGAACCAACGTCGGTCTGTGCATCCGTCTCTACAAATGGATCCAGAGATGGTCTTATTTCTTCGGTAATCGGGGCTGAAGGTGAGGACACACCAACGGCGCGTGGACGAGCTCTGGTCACGCCAGGTTGACACACTCTCAGAGTGAACCCTTTCAGGACAACACTCGGACCATGAACAGGCCTTCATGCCTTTCCTCCGTTTCTCCTTTGAAAGTTAAGGACTGAAACCAAGAAGGTATTTCTAATGTTACGAGAGTAAACATATATAAATATTTTTTTTGGAAATGGCATACCAAATCTGGCAAAGATCAATTCTGGCTACGTACTAGCTTCTACAAAATAGAGCTACTGGCTTCCGCCATAGACGGCTGCAAGTTACTGGCTTTGGGGAGGCGGTGAGCTATAGGCTAGATGGTGAGCTATAGGCTAGGTGGTGAGCTATAGGCTAGGTGGTGAGCTATAGGCTAGGTGGTGAGCTATAGGCTAGGTGGTGAGCTATAGGCTAGGTGGTGAGCTATAGGCTAGGTGGTGCGCTATAGGCTAGGTGGTGCGCTATAGGCTAGGTGGTGAGCTAAAGGCTAGGTGGTGCACTATAGGCTAGGTGGTGAGCTATAGGCTAGGTGATGCGCTATAGGCCCTGAGAGGGTGATGAGCTACAGACTAGGTGGTGAGCTATAGGCTAGGTCAGGAATGGGCCACTGGCGGCCCGCATCCTCACTCAGTCAGGCCCGCACATCATTTTTACTCAAAAAATAAAATAAAAGAAAGAATCGAGGTTACAGAAAACTTGGTTAAGAAAGAAGAAAAGCAGAGTATCTGTTCATAGAATTCAAAGGCAAAGCCATGTGTCTAGTTTGCTTAGAAGCGATATGAGTCATGAAAGATTTCCACTTAAGTCGCCACTACAACTACTACAACTGCCCTGAAGTGAATATCATGCTTGTTGGGTCCGAGTTCATTGAGTTGTTGCACTTAATGTTGGGCCACTGTTTTTCAGTTTTGTGACGTCATTGAATGATGATGTATGTGAGCCCTTTGCACTGATCAAAACACTAACCAATCATGTGGCTGTTTGAGCATGGAAAACATGAAATGAATCTATGTTGGTTCAATCAACATACCGTAAATTGGTTATGAATCTGGAAGATTTTGTAAGTGGCCACCCCCAAAAATGCACCAGAATACAGGAAATCATATCCAACAAATTCAAAAATGTGTAGCTTCTCAGTTTACATCTAGTTGAAGTATACAGTCACATGGCCCTCTGATGGGGATGATGAAGAATTGTGGCCCTCTTTATCATGAAAGTTGCCCATCCCTGGGCTAGGTGATGCGCTATAGACCCTGAGGGGGTGGTGAGCTACAGGCTAGGTGGTGAGCTACAGGCTAGGTGGTGAGCTATAGGCCCTGAGGGGGTGGTGAGCTACAGGCTAGGTGGTGAGCTACAGGCTAGGTGATGAGCTACAGGCTAGGTGGTGTGCTACAGGCTAGGTGGTGTGCTACAGGCTAGTTGGTGAGCTACAGGCTAGGTGGTGAGCTACAGGCTAGGTGGTGAGCTACAGGCTAGGTGATGAGCTACAGGCTAGGTGGTGAGCTACAGGCTAGGTGGTGAGCTACAGGCTAGGTGGTGAGCTACAGGCTAGGTGGTGAGCTACAGGCTAGGTGGTGAGCTATAGGCTAGGTGATGAGCTACAGGCTAGGTGGTGAGCTATAGGCTAGGTGATGAGCTACAGGCTAGGTGGTGAGCTATAGGCTAGGTGATGCCCTATAGGCCCTGAGAGGGTGATGAGCTACAGGCTAGGTGGTGAGCTATAGGCTAGGTGATGAGCTACAGGCTAGGTGGTGAGCTATAGGCTAGGTGATGAGCTACAGGCTAGGTGGTGAGCTATAGGCTAGGTGATGCGCTATAGGCCCTGAGAGGGTGATGAGCTACAGGCTAGGTGGTGAGCTACAGGCTAGGTGGTGATGTATAGGCCCTGAGAGGGTGATGAGCTACAGGCTAGGTGGTGAGCTATAGGCTAGGTGGTGAGCTATAGGCCCTGAGAGGGTGATGAGCTACAGGCTAGGTGGTGAGCTATAGGCTAGGTGGTGATGTATAGGCCCTGAGGGGGTGGTGAGATACTGACCTGGCCATGAGCTTGTGGAGCTCTTGCTTGTGCTGCTGATCTTCGGCGGCGATGGCGTGCTGCGCCTGCTGCTGCATGCCCTGCACAAAGTGCTGCATGTGCTGGAAGGCTTCGATCTGGAGGGGCACACCACAAACACGTTACACACACTTTACACACACATGTGGCAGCGCTGCGTTTTTCCAGCCAACAAACAACACCGACGCATTCCCAAGGGGCGCGTAATCTCCCCCATTCCTGTTTTCTCGCATGAGATAGGGTTAAAGACGGCAGCGATGGTGGCTGAGGTCAATTGGAGCTAAATGGTTTAAGGACTGGTGGTTGTTTCCACGTCGTTAGTCTGGATTGTGAACTTCAAGCAGAGCCCGACCGGTGGTTCGTGGAGGTGCCAATGTTTCTGGAGAAACGCAAACCGCGGATCTGTTCAGCGCCCGCAGGACAGCAGACTTCTCGCCGTTGCCTTCTTGTTTATCCACCTCGCCAGAAAAATCGCAAAAATCAGGAGACGGATGTGGGGGGAGGGGGAGGGGGAGGGGGAGGGGGAGGGGGGCGATGGCGGGGCGACGTCATGCATCGGCATGACGACCAGCGCTAAACAAAGCTAACGGATGACAGATGCTCGAGCAAGAGCACATGATCCGAGGATTTAACTCCTTGTCAACGACGGCTCACGGACACCCCAACGTTCGGTCATGGAACCCCGTAAAACACGACGGAACGCCGGGGGCAGGGGGGGACCAGGGGTTTAGGGGGAGGGGACAGTGAGGTGGAGGGGGGGGGGGAGGGCAGGGGATCTTGGGGTGAAGACGGGGGGAGCCCGGGGGTGTGGGTAGGGACGGGAGTGAGCGCGTGCACCAGCGCTGTAAATGACCGGCCCCGGCGTGGTGGGCACCACAGCGGGCCCCTGCGCTGGTGTCGGCCCCCCGCCCCCCCCTCCTGCGCTGGTGTCGCCCCCACCCCCAGCCCTGGTGTCGGGCGGGCAGTCACACTTACCTCAGCCCCCGTCACACACGGCCCTTAATGAGCCCTGGGAGAAGGAGCCACAACCACTTAGAGGGGCGACACCTGGCTGAGGGGAAAACAACACGGGGGGGGGGGGGGGGGGGGGGGGGGGCTGCGAGAAGAAAAAAATAAGGGTGCCAGACCGAAAAAAGAAGAAAGTTCAGCCGCTGCGATGTTATTGGCTGGGTGGGGCTGGGTCTCTGGTCGAGTGTTGGGGTGGGGGGGGAAATACATGTCCTGTACAACGTTTTTCAGTTTCAACACCTTTACTTCTGACTAGAAGGCGGGGGGGGGGGGATGCCGAGTTGGGAAGTAACCACGGCAACGGCGGGAGCCAACAGGGACAGCACCATTGAGCCGAAGAACAAAATAAAAATAATAATAAGAAAGAAGGAGGGAGAGGAGGAAGAGGAGGACGAGGAGGAGGAGGGGGGAGAGGAGCAGGACGAGGTTTCCACGGCGACCCACCTTCAGCGTGCTCTTCCACATGTACTTCATGTAGGCGTAGGTGACGTGGGGGTGTGTGGTGGGCAGCGGGTGGTCCAGTTGCTTGGACGGGTCCACCCCCAGGAGCAGGACCAGGGTCTTGTGGGCCAGCGCCTGGGGACACACAGGAGGTCGGATCACACGTTAGCATCACGCCGAGGACCACGCGGGCCGGGGTCGTCTGCTGGACAGGGAACAGCTCAATGAAGGACCCGCACTGAGCAAGACACCCCGCCCTAACGGCGCCTGACGGGCTGGCCGTCGCCCTGCGTGGCTCGGTGACTGAACGTGTGCATGAATGGGTGAATGAATGGGTGAATGTTGGGCAATATTGTAAAGTGCTTAGAGCGGCCGCTGGTTAGAAAAGCGCTGTATAAATGCGGTCCATTTACATTAAGGGTACGTTCATATATGATACTGCACCTTAACGAATAAATTAATAAAACGGATTATTCAAATGATTGATGTATTTTTTGCAAACAGTAGATGAACTAATTCTGTTTATACAATACTATAACGTGATGTTTTAGACCGTTCTGAAGTTGAACATAGAGCCTAATTTCCACCTCTCCCTGCCGAGGTATAGGCTGGAGGCGGGTTGACACGGACTCGTTAGCTGCTGCTAACGGGACAGTCCACCCCAGGCTGGGGGGGACGGGACAGGAAGGGGTTCTGTTTCCCCCATGGGGGTTCAACGGCCCCTGCAGCCCCCTACAGTGTGTGTGTGTGTGTGTGTGTGTGTGTGTGTGTGTGTGTGTGTGTGTGTGTGTGTGTGTGTGTGTGTGTGTGTGTGTGTGTGTGTGCGTGAGATACAAGAAAGATAAGCAGGGAAACCCTCCAAGAAACCCCTTCCCTCCTCTTCTTCCCCCTTCCATCCTCCTCCTCCTCCTTCCCAAACCCCCAAAGGGGACATCTTATAAAACAGTGGGGTCATTCTTCGATCTCCACATTCCTCCCCCCTCTGCCTCCCTCCCCCCCCCCCCCCCCCCCCCCCCCCCCACCAGTCAAGGCCTAATCACCTTTCCACCCAGTGAGCGTTTGATGTCGGGCACAATTAGCCAATCACAGCTCTTTCCTTCCGATGACATCATGGGGCTTCTGGTGTGCACGTGTGTATGTATATGCCAACTCTTGTCATTTTCTAAGTGTGTGTGTGTGTGTGGGTGTCTGTGTTTCTCCGTGTGTTGGACTGTACGCGTGTGTATATATATGTGTGTGTTTGACTGTACGCGCGCGCGTGTGTGTGTGTGTGTGTGTGTTTCTCTGTGTGTTTGACTGTGTGTGTTTGTTTGTTACTGTGTATGTGTCGGTGCGCATGCGTGTGTGTGTGCGCATGCGCGCGCGTGTGTGTGTGCGTGTGCGTGTGTGTGACAGTGCGCCAGTGGAAAGCAGGGTGTACTGCCTTTGGATCAGGTACAATCACTAGGAATAACAGTGAGGTAAGCGCGGGGGGGGGGGGGGGGGGGTGGGCTGGGCTGATAGAGGCTCTCTAAACACGCTGGGGGGCGGGGGGGAGTTGACGGTGTGATTCCACTGCCGGCCTCCAGCTGAGAGGGGGAAGAGGGGGTTCATTCGGCCTGACAGGAGCCGTCTTAATCAGTTTCAGAGCACTGTGCTGAAGAGGTTCTTGGACAAGGTAGATGGTGGATGAACTGCATCGATACAGCAGCGCTTTTCTACCCAGCGGCCACTCAAAGTGCTTCGCAATATCGCCCAACATTCACCCATTCACACGCCGACGCCAGTGTCAGCCTTGCAAGGCGACAGCCGGCTCGTCAAGAGCAGTCGGGTCTGGTAACTGGCAACCTTCCGGTTACCAGCCGAGCCACATGCCGCCCTATATCAAGGGCTCCATCTGCCCCAGGCTGGGGTAGTTGTGTTGTAGGTGCAGACTGCTTGCACGCCAGTGTCCAGGACGATACTAGACCAAAGTACGTGGGGAAGACACCGCGACACAGAAGATAGTAGACCGGGGGTAAGGGGGCGCATCGCTACGGGTGTACGACCCCCAGCTGGAAGGCATCCTAGAGACAGATATTTTAACCCCTTCCTCAGAGAGGGAATGACTGTCGGCTCTGCAAGGTCTCCTGGTGAACAGGGGAGGGGGGACGGGGCACTGCTGGGGGGGGGTACTCCCCAGGGGAGGGGGGACGGGGGGCTGCAGGGGGGTACTCACCAGACGACCGCTCTTGCCACACAGGCTGGCGTACTTGAGCCAGGTCCTCATGTCCTCGTGGGGGTTGATGACCAGCGAGCGAACCATCAGGATCCTCTGCCAGTCCTCGACGATGCGCTGACAGCCCTGTGGGGGGGGGGGGGGGAGAGAGAGAGAGAGAGAGAGAGAGAGAGAGAATTATGTTATTAAGTTGTTGTTTACCTTTCTACCGTGCCTTGGCTATATTAAAATCAAATGTAATTTAATAGAGAGGCAGGCGAGACATAGAGAGACACCCAGGAAGAGGGAGATGCACAGAGTGTGAGACATAAGCTTACACTCTAACCACGAACACAGTTGAGAGGATACAGATACTTTAAAGATAAACTAAAGACCCTGGATTGTGAGGGATGGAGAAGAGGAGCAGGGGGGAGAGGAGGGGGAGGGGAGAGGAGGGGGAGAAGGGGGGAAGGAGGAGAAGGGGGGAGAAGAGGAGGGGGAGCAGGGAGGAGAGATGGACCACCGACACCACAGAGTATCCTGCGGTGGATCTTTTCTTATCTTTTGGCTCGCTCTCTTGGGCACACATGCACCAAAGCAATATTTCACACAGATACACGAACACATGCTGGAGGCAGGCTTCAGTCTTTATTTTAGTTCTTTGACAACATAGAGAGAGAGAGAGAGAGAGAGAGAGAGAGAGAGAGAGAGAGAGAGAGAGAGAGAGAGAGAGAGAGAGAGAGAGAGAGAGAGAGAGAGAGAGAGAGAGAGAGAGAGAGAGAGAGAGAGAGAGAGACATTGATAGAGTGCCACCGGCAGACAGGGAGAGAGAGTAACTGAGAGAGCGTTAATGACTCAAAGATGTGAGGGTCAAACAGACAGACAGACACAGAGAGAGTGAGAGAGACAGAGAGAAAGAGACAGAGACAGAGACAGAGAGAGAGAGAGAGACCGACAGTACAGTAAGAAGGGGCTGGGACGATGGACAGAATGAGAGACAGGTGAGAAGCGAGGAGCAGTAGTGACGCCAGGACAGATGTGTGTGGTTTGGGTTAGCTGCTAATAAATCACTCCAGTGAACGAGCGAGCACGCACACACGGGCACACATACGCACGCACGCACACACATAAGCACCCACACATGCACGCACACAGACAGACAGACACACGTGCGCATGCACAGAGACACACTCTGGTAGTGCCATTATGGGGCCCAGGTCTGCTGTGTGTGCGTGTGTGTCTTGTGTGTTTTTCCTGTGTAGCCCTCTCCTACCCGGCCTTCATCTTTTATGAATGGAAAAAAAACGTCAAGACGCCGTCAAGAGTTCAAGCCTTTACTACAAACAGAGGTCCACGTGATCGTGTGTGTGTGTGTGTGAGTGTGTGTGTGCGTGTGTGTGCTTGCAGGTTCGCGTGTGGAAGATAGTGAAAGGACGGGGGGGGGGGGGGGGGGGGGGGCGGGGCAGTAAAACCTATGTGCGTGTATACGACCGTCGCCCAGGACGTAAACAGAACTTGTTTGTCTGTTGTCAAGGCGACGGGAGCGAGATCTAACCCATTTCCACAACATCGGCTCTCAGCAGGAGAGCTGTCAGAGGAACCAGAGCACTCCCGGCCCTCAGGAACGCTGGGCCCGCACATCAAACAATGCTCTGATCATCACAGAGCTCCCCCCAGAGAGCAGCCACGCACTGCACACACACAATCACAAACACACACACACATACAGACTCGTATACAAACCCACTTAAAATACACTCTTTAGAGTTAAGTGTTGGAAGAAGCTCGGTTGGTTCAGAGTTGATTACTCTGAACTTTGACGGCTGATCGAAATGCATTCTGAGAGCGAGACACTTTGCCACGTTTTGAATGCAGCCCAATGAGATCTCATGTAAAGAGACACCACACGCGTGCGTGTGCGTGTGTCTCTACCTGTAGTCTCTCCCACCAGGTGTCTCGGATGATGTCCCTCCTCTCTGGGACCAGTTTGTACTGGATCACCTCCTCCAGCTCCGACAGCATCTGGCACGACACCATGGCCTGGAAACACACACACACACACACACACACACACACACACACACACACACACACACACACACACACACACACACACACACACACACACACACACACACACACACACACACACACACAATGCTTTTTATTCATGACTGATGTGTGGTGAGAGGGCTGGATTATCCATTATTTATCCGCCTGTACACCTGAGAGCAAGCAAACCATATCTACGATCATGCTATGATATCAAATAATAAATGACTCCCACAGATTCCCAATCTTCATATCCCATGTCATGACATCAATCTTATCTTATGAGCTGCATGATGTCACAGGATATCAATACTGGGAGAGCGAGAGTCCTCAGAGTCCGACTCAGAGAGCAGACGGAGGCCGGCTCCTGGACCGGGAGGCAATGGAGGGCAGCAGGCAGGCCTAGCTCTGTCTGACGGCTGGTCCTGGTACCCCAGAACGGACCAGATCCAGGCCTAGCTCTGTCTGACGGCTGGCCCTCGACCCCAGGACGGACCAGATCCAGGCCTAGCTCTCTGTCTGTCGGCTGGTCCCGACCCCCAGGACGGACCAGATCCAGGGACGCAGCCCCTCCCTGAGCACAACCAGACACACACAGGCCTCTCAACGGATCCACCAGCAGCCGAACCCAGGGGCCGATCAGTGGAGGAGGAGGGGTGGAGGAGGAGGGGTGGAGGAGGAGGGGGAGGAGGAGGAGGGGTGGAGGAGGAGGGGGAGGAGGAAGAGGGGTGGAGGAGGAGGGGTGGAGGAGGAGGGGTGGAGGAGTGGAGGAGGAGTGGAGGAGGAGGAGAGGTGGTGGAGGAGGAGTGGAGGAGGAGGGGTGGAGGAATAGATGAGGATGTAACAAGGAGAAGATAAGGCGGAATAGATGATGAGCAGGTAAAGCTATGAGGAGAGGTAGATGGGAAGGAGTAGAGGAAGAGGACTTGATGAGGGTTAGACGTGTGGAAGAACGGACGAGAAGGAGGAGGAGGAGGAGGAGGAGGAGGAGGAGGGCGACGCGTCCTTTCCGTTCAATCAGCGTCAGAAAACGCTTTCATCAAGAGTCCTCCTCCTCCTCCTCCTCCTCCTCCTCCTCCTCCTCACAGACGGATAAATAAACGCAACGTCAACCGCCCGATGCAGATGTGGAAGGGTCCAGCGTGCCAACATCTGTCCTAAGGAAACAGCCTCTTCTGTTCTCTGGCCCGGGCCGGGGGAACACGGTCGCACCGCCGCACACAAACTGCCGGGACAGAGGAAGAGGAGCAGGTGGGGGTGGGGGGGAGGAGGAGGTGGGGGGCGTCCACAGCCTCACGGCGGACGGGGGTGTGGGAGACGTCCGCAGCGGCGTTCCAAGTACAACAGGACGTGATGGAGGGATTAGAGAAGGGGAGTGTGCTGCTTTTATTGATCCCTCAGGATTGGATTTCCGCGGGATTACGTGGGGCGTTGTGAATGCTCCGTCTGTCCTTGAGTTGTGTCTGGCGATGTGCGGCCAAGCGCTGCTCTTTCCAGCGCCAGCCTAACGACAAGAGAGTTCCGGGGACAGAGCGATATACATGTCTGCGGCTACTATTGCTTGAATAAATCTGACAGTACACTCCCAAGAAGTTATAATGAAGGCTGTAAAACGGAGTAAATCTGAATATTATGGGATGGGATCAAAGGCAATCCGTCGACTTGGTCATCCATCAACATCGTTCACCAGCGGTTGTCATGGTGTTGCATGCTGCTCAGTCTGCTACTATGAAGGAGCTGCCTTGCAGGCCATGTTGTAACGGCAGGAATTTCCCACGGTGCAGAAGGAGGCATTAGCATATTGAACATAATGTGGAGCGCTGCACGGCGGCTACCCAGAGGCGGTCCTCGGGCTGACGCGGAGCGCCTATGAACCACTCTGAAGCAGGCAGCTTGTTGCAGAAGCAGGCATGGATGAGGTTCTCTCAGAGAAGGTTGGTGGTTCTCTCAGAGAAAGGGTGGTGGTTCTCTCAGAGAAGGTTGGTGGTTCTCTCAGGGAAGGTTGGTGGTTCTCTCAGAGAAGGTTGGTGGTTCTCTCAGAGAAGGTTGGTGGTTCTCTCAGAGAAAGGTTGGTGGTTCTCTCAGAGAAGGTTGGTGGTTCTCTCAGAGAAGGTTGGTGGTTCTCTCAGAGAAGGTTGGTGGTTCTCTCAGAGATGGGTTCAACCTGTGAGAGAGCTGGGGTTGGATGAGGGCTCGTTGGGTCAGTGTCTGGCGGGCAGAACTCACCCCGTAGGCCCGACTGTAGCTCTCCCCGGCCATGGCTGTCAGCTCCGCATCCAGCAGGTCTCTGGCCTTATCGATGCACTGCAAACACAAGACACACACAGTTAGAAGGGGGCACGTGAACTCTGAAAGGGCTTTTTGCCCGCCTTGGATACATCTGCCCTGTAATGTGTCTGTGGTGATAAAACGAGGCTTGGTTCCTGCTGGGGGGTCGAAACGGGGGGGGCTGTGGTCGAAGGCCCCACGCGAGGCGCCACCTGGTTCCCTCACGTCCAAACGTTTATTTATCCTCGGTTGGTTTGACACTTTTAGTTTTTCAAACCTTTTGTTCAAATAAACATTATGCTCTTTGCACGAGAGGCGGCTGTGGTATAATTGATGTTGGTGGTCACCTCTTTAAACACCGTTTCCTCCTTCGGCGCTCTCATGCAAAATACTGATTATGAAATACCATCAACTGTTTACAAAGCTTCTAGTGGAAAACAAATGACGAGTTACAAAGCTTTTACCTCCAAACCTCTGGAGGTTCAACACTGAACTGCTCTGGTGGACTGTAGCCGCGCGGCATCTCCTTGGAAGTAGCAGGATGCGTCTTATTCTGGGAAAACGACTACCTCAGGGAGTACCCTGACGCATTGCTGCAACACGCTGAGCAAGCGTTCACCTGCCCTGACACACACCCCCACGCCCACCCCTCTGATGACCAACTCTGAACCTCGGTTCTTGATGACCTCTGCAAACAGCCCTCCCTGGAGCCCAATCCCTGGAGGCCACTAACTGGCAGAACACACACGAGTGTTTGACAAACAGAATGTGACGGTACTCAGCTCGACGTCTCCCAAGACAAATAAACCAAAAAAAAAAAAGAGAGAAAACGGTAAAGGGGCATGGCGAAGGCCAAGTTCAGAGGGGACATCTCAGATAGGTCTGACCCCCGGTCTCAATGCTCCATGACACCTCAGGGCCTGGTGGGGGGGGGGGGGGGGGGGGGGGGGGGGGGGTCGGTTTACACTGGAGACCACTAGCCTGGGTAGCCCCGCCCATTCTGCCGGCCATTCGAGTTCGCCCTGCAGAAGGGTCTGGAGAAGAGCGATACATTTCTTTCTGCTTCCGATACGTTTTTGCGGGAGCCAATCACCAAGCTGGCTTCCCCCGGGCACGCTATTGGCTGGTTTTACACAGTGACGACAGGGAAGTGGCAACAAGCAGCAAATTGAGTAGAGTCAATTGAACAAGGCCCGTTGATCACGCCTCTTGAGCTGAAGAAAATGACAGCAGCTTCCCCAGACCAAGCTCAATCGTAGATTGAGCTTGGTCTGGGGAAGCTGCTGTCATTTTCTAAGCCAGGCTAGTACCACTGCACTGGAGACGGACTGACTCACCGTAGCGACAGACGACTGACTGGCCTGATGAATGTGGGGTCGAGGGTCAGAGTGCGAGGCGAACACGAATAATAAACCTCTGTTCTCCGTCGTCACCGTCAGTGGGATCAGAGCGCGGAGGGAGCTGAGGGTTAAACCGCGGGGCTCCGCTCTGGACGGGCTTTCAGCAGACGGGGGGAAGAACTTTATTATGGAGCAGTAAAATCGCGGATGAGATTATTCCAGCCATGTCTGGTTCTTCACGTTATTTCTGTAATCGTCGAGGAATTTATAGTCAGATTTCATAAAGCGTGGGGAGGGGGGGGGGGGGGGTACGCCTCTACACAACCGAGCTTCCATGACCAAATGTCTGGTTATTGGAGAGGAGAAGGTCTGGAAGGTGGAGGAGGAGGTCGAAAAGGTGGAGGATTTGGTCTGGAAGGTGGAGGACGCAGTCTAGAAGGTGGAGGAGGCTGTCTGGAAGGTGGAGGAGGCGGTCTGGAAGGTGGAGGAGGCGGTCTGGAAGGTGGAGGAGGTGGTCTGGAAGGTGGAGGAGGTGTTCTCGAGGTGGAGGAGGCGTTCTGGAAGGTGGAGGAGGCGGTCTGGAAGGTGGAGGCCCCACCTCGGGCTGCGACCGGCCTCATCTTGGGCTGATTGGACGAATCCTAGCAACCACACCTGGAGCTAATCTCTAAATAAGCATGGGGCTAATTTAGGGCTGTAGGGTTAGGGTGCGCAGAGGGTGGGTTTAGCGGCAGGGTGGGGTAACACTGAGTGTCTTGGGGGTGAGGTGGGGCTGGACAGGTGTATATCACTGTTAAGGTACAGGCCTGTGTTTGCATGCAGACTAACCAAAGACACGGTGTAGGAAGACAAATCTCTCTCTGGGAGCGCAGCTAAATCTGATCCTTCAACGCTTTGCAAGCCCCCCACTCTCACCTCAGAGGTTTGGAGCGGGGGCTCAGGTGATTTATGATTTACGTTTCCTCACCGAGGAGGAACTACGTTGAAAACGAGAGACAGAGGGGGCGTATTGTGGGCTTTGTTCCTTTAAAATTAAACACCCGAGCCAAATGAGAATTCAAACCGGGGACTGGAGCAGGACTTGGGTTGTTTCTACATCTCGATGCTGTGTCTTTTCTCCCACCAGGTTTTACGGCCCAAATGAACATTTCATGCGTTCTTCTATAAAGTCTAATGCATGTAGCAGCAGCAGCAGCAAGAACAGAGCCCTTATGGGCTGTTAATTACACACAGACTCAGACACACAGACTCAGACAGACACACAGACTGAGACAGACACATAGACTGAGACAGACACACAGACTTAGAGAGACACACACTCAGATAAATACAGATAGACACAGACAGACAGACAGACAGACAGACAGACAGACGCACACAAATACACACACACGGTCTGTAGTGGGTGGACAGTGGTGGTGACGTCACTCACCTGCTGGGCCAATGAGAAGAGGTCCTGATGCAGGGCTAAGACGGCTCTGTAGAAGGCTCCGTCGTGCGTGTCTCTAGGGATCATGCATGTGTATTCCTCCATGCTGTCCCAGTGGCCTGGGGAACACATCAGGTCATCACACATGAGTACCAGCTCTCCAACACATTGAGAAGGGTTCAAGGAAAGGATTCCTGCAGAATAGGCCAAACAGTGTGGGGGGATGCCACGTGGAACCTCATATACGTTAAATGTCCCGTAATGAAAGGGCACATTTCCCTGTCAGTCATGAGATGGAAAAAATGAAAGGATGGAAAAGGACAATATTAATGGAGAGCTCACTGTAGTGACTTCATAATATAATATAATCACGATGTTATGATAAGAGCATGTGATGGGTGGACTCAGTTCACAGGCGTGTGACCGCGAGAAGAAAACTACAAATTATCTTGGGTGGTGGTGGTGATGGGGACAAGACCTGGATCTAGCCCAAATAGAGAGGTTTCTGAGGGTAATCTGGCATTGAATTAAACAAATGGGTCTTGGAGGGAACTACTTTAATCTTAAGCGACTTGAGCGTCTGTATCAACAAACCACAAAGTTATGAACGCAAAACATAATGGCGGTATAATGTTTTTCACTGCTCTCAGACTACATTCCTTAAGTCTGCTGTTCCAGAAGGCATTACCAGCATCCAGGCCTGGCCTGCCTACAGACTCCAGGCCTGCCTACAGACTCCAGGCCTGCCTACAGACTCCAGGTCTGCCTACAGACTCCAGGCCTGCTTCCAGACTCCAGGCCTGCCTACAGACTCCAGGCCTGCCTACAGACTCCAGGCCTGCCTACAGACTCCAGGCCTGCCTACCGTCCACACCACCATCACCTCTATATACCTATCTATACCAGAATACATCATTTGATGTTTTGCTGGCAATTATTGTTGATACTTCTAAATCGATGTTTTGCCATGTCTAGCATGGGCAGTTTCAAACACAGCGATGTCACCCCATGATGACAAATAACTTCACGAATAATTACTAAGCAGTGGCAAAAAAGCGACTGAAATCCTTCATTTAGTGTATGCTACAAAATGGAGGTGCTCATTAGGATGTGAGGCCCTGATGTACAAGCCCCTACGTCCGAAGCTCTAGATGTGTACTGCAACATGTATCCTCCCCCACCCGGCCGCCCGGATCCGTGAGCCCTCTGCCTGACCTCACCGTTACTAATCACTGAGGAGGAGGAGGAGGAGGAGGAGGAGGAGGAGGAGGAGGAGGAGGAGGAGGAGGAGGAGGAGGAGGAGGAGGAGGAGGAGGAGGAGGAGGAGGAGGGAACAGTAAACAGGAGGGCGGTGGTTACCTAGCCCCCACGCGGCCGCCGCAGCCATGCGAGCCATCTTGGCCTGCGTCTCCTCGCTGACCAGCGTCCACTCCTCACAGCATTGCTGGTGCAGCTGGCCCCTGCAAAGCAATACAAACACATCAACACACACACACACAGTGCAACACACACAGTGCAGCACGCACACATCAACACACAGTGCAACACACACAGTGCAGCACGCACACGTAAACACACAGTGCAACACACACAGTGCAGCACACACACGTAAACACACACACACAACACACACAGGGCATCAACACAACACACACACATCAACAAACGCAGTACAACACACACATGTCAACACACACACAACACAACACACGTCGACACACACACACAACACACACTTCACCGCAAGAACACAAACACATTGAAACCCACACGTACAGCCCCACGTCACAAATACCACAACACAAACATCGCACAATGACACAAAACATAACACAAACAAGACCACCAACACAATCCCAAAAACAACACAAACAGATCTCAGCGCACAACAGGATTAGAGCGAGGAACACGCGGCACCCCTAACGTCACCGGGGTCAACAGTGAACGCTGCCACCATACCAACCAGTACAAGATGTCCCAACATTAAAACCAATATTAATAACAACACACACACACACGCACACACACACTTTCCAATTTCAACCGCCAAATAAGCATTAGGTGATGTCATGGCCGGTGCGGGCCAGCGATCCTGGCAACGGATGCAAAGGAACAAGACTGGGAGTCCAATCCTCGCTTAATTACGCCTGCCGGTATTTATTTATTTATCTGGGTTTCTTTTCCGTTCGGAGCGCGGGGTACCTTGGACTGAGCGTCTCTAACCCCAGAGCCCTGCCAAGCAGATGTGTTCCCGGGGGAAAGCGGGGTCCATCTGACCAGCGCTAATTGGTCATTAGCAACAATCAGCCAAATTTGATCCGCGCTCCCCACTCGGGAAGAGGCTAACTCGACCCAGTGCGTTGCGCCAGAAGAGAACCAACAGGCTGAGGCAGGAGAGAGGGGCAGGGGAGCAAGAGGACACGGAGAGAGAGAGAGACACAAACCCTGCAGAAACAGAGAGAGAGAGAGAGAGAGAGAGAGAGACACACACCCTGCAGAAACAGAGAGAGAGAGAGAGAGAGAGAGACACACACACCCTGCAGAAACAGAGAGAGAGAGAGAGAGAGAGAGACACACACACCCTGCAGAAACAGAGAGAGAGAGAGAGAGAGAGAGAGAGAGAGACACACACCCTGCAGAAACTGAGAGAGACACACACCCTGCAGAAACTGAGAGAGACACACACCCTGCAGAGAGAGAGAGAGAGAGAGAGAGAGAGAGAGAGAGAGAGAGAGAGAGAGAGAGAGAGAGAGAGAGAGAGAGAGAGAGACACACACCCTGCAGAAACTGAGAGAGAGAGAGAGAGAGAGAGAGAGAGAGAGAGAGAGAGAGAGAGAGAGAGAGAGAGAGAGAGAGAGACACACACCCTGCAGAAACTGAGAGAGACACACACCCTGCAGAAACTGAGAGAGAGAGAGAGAGAGAGAGAGAGAGAGAGAGAGAGAGAGAGAGAGAGAGAGAGAGAGAGAGAGAGAGAGAGAGAGAGAGAGAGAGAGAGAGAGAGAGAGAGAGAGAGAGAGAGAGAGAGAGAGAGAGAGAGAGAGAGAGAGAGAGAGACACACCCTGCAGAAACTGAGAGAGACACACACCCTGCAGAAACTGAGAGAGAGAGAGAGAGAGAGAGAGAGAGAGAGAGAGAGAGAGAGAGAGAGAGAGAGACAGAGACAGAGACAGAGACAGAGACAGAGACAGAGACAGAGACAGAGACAGACAGAGAGAGAGAGAGAGAGACCCAGCAGAAACTGAGGGAGAGACAAAGTAGAGCAAAAAAAACAGACATACAGAGTGAGAGTGGAAGAGACAGACATACAGTGGGAGCAGGAGGGAGAGACAGAGAGAGAGAAGGAGGGGGGGGGGAGAGAGAGAGCGAGAGAGAGAGAGACACACAGACCGGTCGAGTGAGAGTGGAGGAGACAGACAGACTGAGAGGGAGAGACACACAGAGAGAGCGAGCAAGCGAGAGAGAGCGCAGATGTGACAAGGTGCAGCAGGTTTCCAGCTCCCCTCGGTATAATATATGAAAGCTTCCCGAACACAAAGGCCCAGACCGGCCTGGAGGGAGTAATACAGCAGGCCGTATATTCAGCAAAAGGTTTTAATTTACTTTATCATTCAGCTGTTCTTCTGGAGCAGAAAGATGGGCCTTATTAGATTGAAAGGTCCAGTAAACCAGGAAGGTCTGTCCAATCTGTTATGGAGAGGGATCTAAGGATGATGAACTGTTACCTAAACTACAAACAATGTTCTTTCATAAATGCTCCGGACTCACAGGACAGGATATTAGGTCACCATGCAGCCCGTCCCTACAAACACAGATGCACACAAACACACACACACACATCCAAAAACAGACACAAAAACAAAGACACACAAACACACAGAGAGACCAAAAACAACGATCCACTATGACAAGTGTTGGAACGCTCGCAGTTTTTGGAAACCTCAGGACGTTCCCCGGATAGATCGCCATGGTAACAAGAGGCCCGTATCGCCCAGCCCCACAGCGGTCTACAACCTGCTGCGTTAAGGCAGTGGGAGGGTCCGTTTGAAGCAAGGCAGCGGGTTCAATCCCCGAGGTCCTACAGGGGGCCTCACCGCCTACCGGCCCCCCCGGTCGGAGTCAGCATGGACCCCGCCGTCACAGCGTCACCTACCATTCCCCCAGGGCCTCCAGGCAGCGCATGCGTCCCAGGATGAGGTCCGGCTCCTCCTTGGCCAGCTCGATCTTCTTGCCGTACGCCAGGAGAGCGTCCTCCCACTCGTGGAGCTTCTCGTACCAGGTGGCCTGGATCTCCTGCAGCGGGGAGGGAGGAGCAGGCGCTGAAACCACCACCAGCCATCCATCGGCCGGGGCTCAGTGATGTATGGATCCCAGAAGGGGTCTAGGAGACCGGGGGGGGGGCAGGGCCATGCGGGGGGAGCCATATTCACATTCAAGGTTCTTAGGTGTCTTGCTCAAGAGCAGCCAGAACGAGGTATTCATCTAACTCGCGAGAAAGGGGGAGGGAGTTTGAAGCCCGTGTGGACGTGCGGAGAGAACAGGCAACCTTCCCCAGACCGGCCCTAGTGGGGTTCAACCCCGGGTCCTTTCCTGCGGAGACAGAGGGGTGTTAACCACAGCGCTGCGGAGCCACACCCCTTTAAGAAGGTCTGACCGCCGTTTGGTCGCGTCACGACAACGAGAGGCGTGATGTTTTTCAGCGGTTTTATTCAGTTTGTTTAAGCCGCTCGATTGAAGATATTGGAGCTCGTGTGGGAACCGAGGAATTCTAATACCCAGCGTTAATCCCTTCACCAGATGCTGGGCTGGAGGTTAAGGGTTCCGTCTTAATGAGGCAGAGCGTTCCACAGCAGACCCTTTGGTACCGCGGGCCTCAGCCGGTTACACGTCGGACACGTGTGCGTACGACGAATCGCCTTTATTTCCAACGGTGCGCGCGACGACCTCTGACCTCTGGTGACCCATGGATGAGGCAGACTGGGGCGCCAGTAGGAAATCCAAACCTCCCTTCCCACTGTAAACAACCCCGGACCACCAGATCAAGCGGTCGACACAGGTCCTAGAAGCATGCGTGTCGGAGCGATTATCGGTGTTGTTTTCGCCACAAATCTGCCAATCGGGGGTTTAATAGGGGAACGTTTTACGTGATATTTACGGGACTTTGCTGACGCCTTTGTCCGAAGCGACTCACAACCGTTCATCAACACATTCACACACCGACGGCGGAGTCGACCACGCAGGGCGACAGCCAGCTCGTCAGGAGCAGTCAGGGTGAGGCGTCTCGCTCAGGGACACCTCGACACTCGTCTAGGTGGAGCCGGGGATCGAACTACCAGTCAACCCGCTCTACCTCCTGAGCTACCGCCGCCCCCGGAACATGACTGAGGCTGACAAAGGCAGAGGGGTAGGGCCCTTCAGGCAGCAGCCCTGCCTGTGAGACAGCGCCTGACGTCAGGCTAAAAGTAGCGACTTCATAAAGCGGTGTGGGACCATGCAGTGCTCAGATCCGTCTGGGGCTGCGCTACACAAACACCGCTGCGGTTGTTTTCTTCTCGCTGGCGTCCCGGCCCTCGCTCTGCTGCTAAAGTGTTGTTATACTTCCCGCCCCCTCAGAGCCTTTCAAACAAACACACACTAGGACAAACACGCAGGGCAGTTGGTGGATTTGTTTGGTTTCATGGCTCTGGGCCATGAATGGCAGGAAGCCAGCGGCGAAAACTAAGAGATGTGTGAAAAAAGGGCAACTTCCAAGAGATGCCGATTCGAATGCGAGCTGAAAGAGACGGGTTTTCATAAAGAGTGTCTTTCTCTAGTTATGTAATCGACGAGGATACAAAGTGAAGGAGTAGGCGTCTGCAGCATGTCTTGCGTCCACAGCATGTCTTGCGTCCGCAGCATGTCTTGCGTCCAGCAGTGTGATTGTATATCTGGCCCGACTGTCTATGTAAACCCTGAGTATTGGTGTCTGACCGTAAAAAGAGGTCTGCACATTTTGAAGCCTCCTCCGCACTTGTTGTAGGTCAGACGGGTGCTTGCTAAAGTGAGGGTTTGAGGAGGCTACGCGCCAGTACAGTGGAGCGCTTCGTAGCGTTCCTGACATTCAGGAAACGCATTCAAGTAGGCGAGAGAGGACGCGAGGTAGAGTGCGAGCGATGTCTTTTATACGTTTGGTACATTGTGTGTGAACACCTTACAGTCTACGATGTCCGTGGAAAAGCCCACTCCAGGTTTGATCGACTCACTCCCACACATCAACAGATGTCATCTTCTGTATTACTGCCGGCAATTTATATTTTACATAGATTTTACCTTTTTACAATGCCTGGTTGTTTTTCCTTTGTTCGATTTTTTAATAGCTCTTCCCATGCACATTTTTATTTTCCATGCCACTGAAGCTCTTATGAATATGAATTGTGTTTATAACCGTGACAGAGAGAATTGTGGGAGAGAGACAGACCTAGGGTGAACAGAAGGAGAGAAGGAGACAGAGAGAGAGTGAGAGAGTGTGAGAGTGAGCTGGAGAGTGAGGAGCAGAGTGGTCAGGGAATTTCTGCCCCCCGTGATCCCTGCATATTTGGGTTGAGAACGTGCCTTAGTGGGCAAGTCACAGCAGGGGGCTACACCCATTATGGCTGGGCGATGTTGAACACATGACGGGATAATTACGTATTATTAGGCGAGTAACAGGATAGCACCAGCGTGAAGAAATATCAAATCGGATTAGACAATTAAATAAAAGACTCAGCACCATTGAGATGTAAAAAAAAAAGTTATGTTAGGCAGTGAATGAATGAATGAATGAATGAATGAATGAATGAATGAATGAGTGACGGAGTGAATTAACGATTGCGTGATCACGAAACGCTAAGTTCGTTCATGTCTAAGCCCTGAATCGGTCCACCTTGGAGGGACAGCGTGATCAGTCCTGTGATGGCGTCTCCTCCTCCTCCCCCCAGAGTGACTGCAGGGCACTCACCAGCTCGCCGAAGTGCTTCATGGCGTAGTCCAGCACCCCCGACGCGGCCTCAGGCTGCTGCAGCTTGTTGTTGATGCTGCAGGTAGGGACACAAACACAGCGGGTTAGAGGGAAGGGCCGGGGAGTCATTCAGGTCCACCTGGAACCACACACACACACACACACACACACACACACACACACACACACACACACACACACACACACACACACACACACACACACACACACACACACACACACACACACACACACACACACACACACGTACTCTGGAGGTCATTCGGGTGTCCCTGTAAAAGTACAGGGCAGCAATAGCAATCAAAACATTATAAGGGTTAGGGGCAGCATAGGGTAAGGGTTAAGGGGTTTGACCCCGAACCAAAAGGATTTGGGGTTTAAACCTCCATTGTCCACAGCTTACCTGTAGAGGTAAGAGTAAGACGCCCTTACCGCTAACTGCTCATTCAGGTAGTTTATTTAAAAACACATAGACCGAAAAGTACATCTCTAAGCAAATAAAAAAATAAAATAAAATTTGAACGCAAAATGTAAATTTGAACATTATCAGAAGTTGAGAAACAAAGACCCCCGAAGCGCTCTGAGATCACACACAGCTCCCCCACGATGATGGATCGCTGCTGAGGTCAGAACTGCAGGACAACACAGCCGCCGGTGCCGCCGCAGATAGACATGCTGGCCCCAGTCTCCCCACTGCACAGACCACTGTCATCTGGCCAGAACCCCAGAGCCTCATCTGCCCAGAGCCCCAGAGAACCCCAGAGCCCCGGGCCGGATCAGGTGATGCCGCGTGTCCCCACCACCCCACCACCACTCGGTGGCTCCAGTGGAACCACATGTCTGATGTCAGAGGAGGTAATCAGGGCGTCCGATGGGCGCGGGCCACAGGGCTCTCTTTGTGCGCGCCGCGGCTGTAAAGCCACCGACGACAGCGGCACGGTGTTAACAAGTGACTGGAATGAGGAACGACCTGCGAGCTGAGAGGCGAGCGGGCGGGGGGGGGGGGGGGGGGGACGTTCTCCCGGGGGCCCCGGGGGGCCGTAGAGTGTTGACACGTCTAGAGCCCTGAGATATTTAAACCTCCGGCGGGAGCGCCGCGGTGATGCGTCTCCGAGACGGCGGAGACGGTTGTCGTTAGCGACGGAGCATCGAGTCAGGGGTGACCGAGGCCCGCGCACCACTGCTCAAAACTAATGTTTCCCGCCTCAGTGAAAGGTGTGTATTTATATAGAAGCGTTGGTGTCAAGTATGCTGGATGGTCGATCCAAGCCTCAGGTCCCCAGTGGATTGGTGCGGTGTAATCCGTCAAGACAAAAGGGTCCGTCTCATCTGTGTGGAACACCCGACCCCCCCTGCCTCCCTCTCCTCCCCCCAGCGTCTCTCACACATGGAAACACTCTGCTGGAAGCAGCCCATCGTATTTCCTCCGGCTGAAGGCAGAGCTGAGCCTGTCGCGGCCGGCCTCTGCCTGGATGAAGCGTTTCCCAGTGAGGAGCGAGGCAGTGGGAGCCCGGCTCACAGCAGGGTGCAGCCTGATGAAGGCAGCACGGGAGTGGGATGTCTAGAAGTGTGTTTGTTTGACAGGACGGGTGGAAGGCAGACAGAGGTGATGAAGGAACGTGGGGTGGACTCACCGGTGGGCTGAACAAGCACACAGAGACAGAAGAGGATAGGTTTTGGGTGAATACGATTCAACCGGCGCGTGTCTCGTGCTTTTCTATTCATTTACTTTACAATAACAGCCTAAGCAGCATTAAACAAGCATCCGGTTTGAATATAGTGAGCAGCATAATAGCATGTGTTGTAGATTTCTATAGGCCGTAAGATTTGACTGGGTTGTCTTGCAGCACCTTGCTCTTCACCGTAATTAAGAGCGAGGAAAGACTTACTTTGATAAAAAAAAAAATCATGGACATAACTCATGAACATATTGCTTTAGATGACTTCCTTTCAAACGTCAATTACATTGAACAAACCCCGACACACCAACAAATGATCAGTGAAGACCGAAAAGAGCGACCGTACAGCAGAAGGCGCCCAAGGTGCTTTAAGGAACGCCGAGCAGATCTCATCTGGTGCTCACCAAGGCACGAGTCAGTCATTCAGTCGGTCAGCGAGCCATTCTCAACCTCTGTTTTTGAACCACTGTTCTGAACCCTGACGCTAGGAACATGGCGTCCTGCGTGTATCTGCACAACAGCTGTTTATGGAGTACGGTCGCGTTTATTTGATGAGTCCCGGAGAACATGAGGCTGCTGAGGAAGCCTGCCAGAGACGGCCTGTACCTAACCGCCTCTGGAACCACAATCAAAATCCACAATGAGAAAACGCCTCTTTCTCCCCCGTAGCCCAGGGAATCTGATGTCCTTCCACCATCTGGCTGCCATCTCCAAACACAACCAAACACAGTCCAGATGACAGCCCCGCGCCCTGGAGAAACACATCGACGGAGATGACCTGAGATGTCCTTAAGCTAGTGGTGGAGCCGGCGCTTTGTGAATGTTGACAATCAACATGTATGTTAACACCTACCCCCCATGTCGCCGACTACTTATAGGAGTAACGCCCCAGCGCGCCCTGAAGGGTGACGTCCAGGGCGAAGGGAACCTCAGAGAGATTACGTCAAACAGCATCCAGGGATGTCATACGTTTATATTAGGGATGCACCGAAATGAAAATTCTTGGCCGAAACCGAAACCGAATATACTGAAACAGTTGGCCGAATGCCGAAACCGAATACCGAATGTGGCTTTTAATGTTTTTCATTCATTTTGCTTTAATTTTTCACCATTGTATAAATCAAACAATTAAATGTCCTTTATCAACTTTTTTGTCTTCCTTTTCTATAAAAAAAATCAATTACAAATTTGATACAAAATATTTAATTAATACTGAACGTTTTTTTAACATTCCAGCAGACATTATAGCAAGAATTTAAGAACAATGTACCTTTAAATAAATGAGTAAAATTGTATTATATTTTTTATTTAAAAAAATAAAAAAAATAAAAAAATGTTCTGTGTGTTATGTTCGGCCTTTTTACTCCTTCGGCCGAAACCGAACATTATGTTTTGGGCCATTTTCGGCCGAATATGTTCGGTGGGCGAATATTCGGTGCATCCCTAGTTTATATGGATGCATAATTCCCTGTAATCCCCGAGAAGCCTCAGACGCTACCTAAACACTGCGGAGGGCTTTGGACGCCGCCATTTAACTGCCTTTCAGAGCCTTTTCCTCAGTTCCACTCTGGTCTTGTAACTTGTTAAGGAAGCAGGCGTCACAGCCTTTTATAGGCCATAATCTGGGGGGCCCCGTCCCCCGGTGAAACAGAAGAGAAAACACTGCATGTAGGCCGAGAAATAAATACCGAACACGGGACAGTAGAGAGTGATTTGAACCTGAGAAGTGTCTGGGACCGATGGGGAAACCACAGTACGGTCTGAGCTGTGGCCAGGCGTTAGACAGCAGGCTGCGCTTTTATTGATGTTGTGATATGAATCACTGCAGTATTAATAACACAAGTAATATGTGTAAATGTAAAAGCTGCACTTTGGTTGAACTGTATTATGGGTTGCACACAAGTGAATAGCTGGTGTCTCGGCGGCTTGACGCGCTATGAGTTTCTGAAAGACACGTCGCAGTGACCCTCTCCTTAAAAAGAGAACAGGCTGGAGTAAATCAAGCTCCAGGAAAATGAAGACGTTTACCACGGCCTTGTCCTTTCCTGTGTTACGCGAGTGCGATGCATACTTGCGTCCGTACAGTGCGCTGAATGCCCTGGGAGTATTTTCTTCCAATTCTCCTCCCTACTTGACAACAAAGATTTTCCAGGAAAAAGATGAAGCCCGAGTTAATCTGGAAGATGGATCTGGCAAACCAAAGCAACAAGGTGACTCTTTGTGAGGGACTTTAATCATAGTGTACGCTGCTAAACATTCTTCAGTCGTTTCCTAGGGAGTCAATGGGCAATAAGCAAAACAAAGAACGCAAAGGCCTGGCCCGTTAACACCGGTTATATCAGCTTCTGTTAGGTTTCTTCATATCACACAAGTGCTGCTCCCATCTTAAAACATAAGATAAAATCATTCCAACAACGCTCTCTTAAGGGCCCCACACCCATTGGCTTGTAAAACGCAATAAAGGGGGAAACATTTTAAACATTTAACCTGACATTGTAACCTCAGGTTCTAGAACATAATGTACCGATGTACCCGGGTCGTGTTTAATATTCCTACAGCGATGGCTTGGATCGTGAAAGGTCGACCTGCAGTTCTTTTAGAAAGAACAGCCTGTAACGCCCCGAGGTGAACGAAGAACAGAGCGGAAAAACACTGGATCCACTCAAACTACAACCATAGCCACCTGATGCTAGCTGAGAGCGCCAAATACCAAACAAGTTCAACGGCCATCTAAGAACTGCTTTGAAGGAAAGTATGAACCTAGGGCCGTGACTCTGAAGCATGTCTTCTCTCACAAATAGGTATACTAATGAACATCTTCCTGATGCGCCCCACCTACTCTTGATAGAAGCTGTATTTCAACACACTTGCTATGGATGTTCTTGCACTGGTCACATGACCTCACTTGGCTGTTGGTTCGTTCTTAGCCTGTGCTACAAAGACTATGAGACGTACACCTGTGCGTTAGATCGGTGGCGTCATGTCACACAAACGGGGTCATTCCGAGATCACGAGGCAAAAAATGCCTTCCAAAATGTCCAACTCGGGAGGACCTCTGAGGGTACACTTGCGGTGACCTTTGACCTTGCATATTCACAGAGGACCCCCGTGTTCGGGCCCCACATGGCCTTCAATTTACTGCAAGGGAAGGGGAAGCGGGGGGGGGGGGGGAACACAAGCAGTGGTTGAGCGGACATCATGCTGTTGCTCCTGCATTGCTGCTCAGTGTGAGCCAGTCACGCAGGCATGCGGTTTCACACACGCCTACGTGCAAAATGTTTATAAAAGCGATACAGTGCTATTGATGGAGAGAGACAGATTGATTAGATGATGGATGAATGAAGAGGACGGAATACAAATACAAATCCTCTCTCTTTCTCTATCCCTCTGTTGAAGTCGGTGGAAACATGAACGAGCTTCAGACGCCCGAGGCAGGCCAGAAAGAGCTGCCTCTCAAGGTGGAAAGAGATTTACTACGCCCGCGTCGGGCGGCTGCCAAGCGAGCGCCGGCCCTGACGTGCTGCCCCTCTCGCGGCGGTCCCCCGGTGACCACGGCCTTTAACAGCTCCCAGTGAAAGAGGAGAAGCAGCCGCGGCAGCACCGGCTGTCACACGCAGTCACCGTGGGACGGGGCCGTCCTGTGGGGGGCCCCCCGCCAGAACGCAATCAATCGTCGGGCTACGACGGCGGGACAGGATGTGCTGGGGGTACGCACCGCTTGTCCCAATGGGTTACAGATGAGGGGCTCGAAGGGGTCCCGGCTCGGAGATCCAGAGGAGACGGGGGGGGGGGGAAAAAGGGCACTCTTTCACGCCGTTGGTTCCTCTTGAGATAGCGTGCTGGGAGTCTCTCTGTTTGCAACTTGAGAGTTGCTCATCGCAAATATACATCAGAGGGAATGAGTTGTAATGGAGTGAGACAGAGGGGAGGTTTTATTCTGTTGTACCAGACGAGCCCACGGGGTATTCTGTGACTTGATGAAATATAATTAAACCACTGTGAAATTCTAGAGTTGAGACGAATATAAACACGACAGCTTTGATTGGCTCTGGGCACTAACGATTAAATCATTAAATACTCCATTTACAGACACTGGTAACTGGCTCCAAAAGGCCAATCCTTTTTTTCCGACCCGCAAAAAAAAAGACACCCATTGTTTGGGGAAAAGATCAGTATCGGATTAATAATGTTTGACATAGGCCGATATGGTGTGGAGTAGGCCTTACTGGCTAGCGCTCTCTATTGATGAAGACCTGCAGCGACTGGCCCTCCCAGACCTACCCAGTTAGAAGATGACTGACGGACGCAGAGGAGGAGATGTTTGCTCAGCTGGATACTTCCACCGAAGCATGACTGAACTAAAACGATACAGTTGTACCGGTTATGGAACCGTGCCAATAAGGGCGTTGGAATCTAAACCGAAAGAATCGAAGGATTAAGGGAATTATGAGGAAGTGTGCACCAACCATCGACTCATTTGAATGAAAGCGTGGAAAAAAATCCCCTCTTTTAAACAGACAGCTTCAATCATCCCCAGTTTATCCCCACTTTGAGACACAATGTGGGGATGCAACGTAAATCTTAGAGACTGACCCTGGTTTATCAAGAATCTGCCTTCAATCACCTCAAGATTAGAAGTGCTCCTGATAAAGATCTACGCTCACACCACCACAGGGTCTTCGGAGGAGAGAAGGCCTTGCCTGGATGGTGGCTATGACAGGGGTCGGCCCTCCCTGGGACCCCGGTGGAGCTACTGGGGTCTGGGGGGTGAGAGGGGGTGAGAGGGGGTGAGAGGGGCTGGTACTTTTCATCCCGAGACGGTTTGACTGGGGTCTTTGTTTCACATTTCCTCTCAAACCTCATCAAGCAAGGGTTGGTTTTAAAGCGACCCATGTGTCCTGCTCTCAGCAGCTACACTCCAAAGGAAGGCACGCCAACACGCCAAAGGGATTTAGTCCACTGGGTTTTAATGAATTCATGACCGGCACTCATTAAAAACTAATCTTTTACATTTTACCCCGAAAATAATGACATATTAGATAAGCTTTATGAGTAAAGTGAGCAGGTTCGGTTTATGGGGATTTCTTGTGTGGCGTATTTCTGGTTAAATGGGCTTACCAGAAACCCACATTTCGTGGGGTACAGCCGTGCTCAAACGAACAGAACATGCCTAAACCTCCACGACCCAGTTGTCATCACTTCTATAATTTTGCGTATGATTGTTTCTGCTGGTTAGGCCGACCGTGCAGCCTGTGAGACAGCTGGAGGAACCATCGGAGCGCTGCTTTAAATCTCGTTGTTGACACCGGGACCCCTGCATGCCTATGGAGCCCGTCACCTCGGGGGTCACGGGGTCAAACGGAGGGGTAAGGTCATCGGAATGCTGTTGTTGCTATTTTGATGGCGGCGAACGCCGGGACCAAAGCAGACTGTTGAAAAACGGCCTCGCGTTTCCAACACAGCGACGTCATCACTGGGTGACCCACTGACATCCGTCTCTGCTGTGTGAGGGTTTTCAACAGGAATCTTCTTTTACGTGAAGTACCTTAGACAGCTGATCCCCCCCCCCCCCCCCAACTACAACCCCTGTCCACTCCAAAACCATAACAAACATCCCCATAACAGTTTGGTTTGAATGAAAAATGAAAATCCACAAAACTGCTTCCAACGAGGTAAAAAAATAAATAACACTTTGCTGGTCGTTTGCCCAGCTGTCCAGCGGGCCGTTAGTCTGGTGACGTTGCACCCCGTGTCACCGGGCTGAGGCACGGAGCCAGCGGCGCTCCCATGAGGTAAAGTAGGGGCACCTTCAGGGGGAGCGCGGGGTAATCCATCTATCCTGGGCTCTGGAATCTGGCTACCGCTACGCGGGGTGATGAGTGAGAGTCCAGAACCTGGTTCTTGTTCCTCGTGCCATAACAGAAGGCAGCTGGGAGCCATCAGTGGCCCCGGCGGAGAGGAGGAGGAGAGGCCCCTGGTGGCATGCCAGGGTGAGGGCCTGCCAGTCAGACGGGGTGGTGGACACCCGGGCGCATATGTGCACCCTCATTAGCGGGAATCCGAAACAGTGTGTTTAACCTCCGGCCGTGACTCGCTATATCTTGGCACGGATTTGGATTTATACCAAGGTTATTTTTCCCGTTATTATTTCAGTTCGAGTCATTTTGTTTTTCTCGTTAGTGTTTTGAGATACTAAAGTTTTGTGAGGAGCTATTAACAAAAACAGAATGATTCAATTGTCGCTGTGCAGTTTGGGCTATTCTTGAAATATACCTTACATTTATCACATCTTTAAAATGACATCTACCCCATATATCTGCTTTTTAATAGCTACCTTGATTCGTTTTGCACATTTCTGGAAGAGAAACCTTCCATGGCAGCAGTACAGAATAGCTAAAGTGGTAAAGTGGTGTACAGGTTAGCTGCCGTTTAAAGGTTAGCTCAGGAGGCTGTAGTAGCTAATGGATGATAACTACATCTCATTTCATCAGGGACTGAGCCCAGCATTAAGACCATCTGAAATGCCTCCCCGGTAGTTGGCAGTCTGAATACACATGGAGTCATTTGTTGCTCTCCATTTAAGGGACGAATTAAAACGAAATTGATTCTAGGCCATAAATCGGGATCAACTTTTCCCTGAGTGTTTAGAGAACACCCTCCACACTTCAAAGACAATACTTTAAATGAAAATGCGGTTGTCAAAAAAATGTTGTTGGAAAAACAGGGCCACATTTCATCTGTTTGTGATCAACAAACAAGCCAAAGATAACCTTTTAGTGGAATTGCCGTTCTTTCGAAAAATCACAACACAGACGGCAAAAAGGTATTTGGTGGTATTGCAGCTGCAACGCTGGGTTATATAAACACCATTTGTGTGTGCCTGCAAGAAAACATCTCAAAAGTGTTCCCGCCGCCAAGCATGTCATGTTTAATTCAACAGGAATTACACGGAGATGACTGACAGGTGGAAGAAGTTGGTTTTAATAAAGGTTATATAAAGACCTCCGGATCCCTCAGAGAGGCGTCCACGCGATCCTGACTTAACCCTTCAGCCTTTCCACCCCAAAGAAGCCCAGAGACTTATTTTTGTTGACCCAACAGTTGACCCATGATAGTCATCTAGAAAGTTTATGAATAAATGAGCACAGGATTCACTCAATCATCTGAGGTTCATAAATAATCCTTGAGAAAAACAAAAAAAATTTAGCCTCTATAGTAAAGGCATTAAGGGGGATCAAAAAGGCAAAATTCAATTTTCTGAATCTATTAACGACTCAAAAAACAGTCTTCATCTCCGGTCCTAAACCTCCGTCTCAGGTCTTGCGTCATGCGCCAGTGAGGTGTGTGAGCGCGCCTGAGAGGATAGCTCCACAGACCACTTCCTGTGCGCCGCCTCGCCAAGTGAGAGATCTGCGAGCAGCGGGCTTTCTGGGGACCCGGCAGCCGCCGGACGGCTATCCGTCACGAGAACAGAGACGGCAGTCCACCGCCCCGCAGCTGAGCTCCCCCTCCCCCGCCCCAGAACGAGGAGCCTGGTGAGTGGAGGAGCAGAACAATGAGGCTCCTCACGGCCCTCTCATGTGGGGAAGTGAGCAATAAGATCAACAGAGAGCCCCGCCGACCTCTGACCCCCCGAGGGCTCCACGGGTCAGCGACGCAGAGCGTGTTAAAAGCGGCGTGCACCTGGGCCCGGCGGCTCGGCGCTGGCCGACAGACACCAGGCCCGGAGCGGAGCGTTGCCGCGGGGACCCGTTGCGGAGGAGCGGGAAATTACTCCCGGAGCTGTCCGTCAAGCAGGGGAGACACCCGGGACGGCACGTTGTACCCCGTCGTCACGCCGACGCACCTCCCTGGCTCGGGGGGCTAACAGGAGTCATAGGCGTAACCTAGCGACCGGTCGGTTAGGAATGCATTCCCCAGGCAGGTAACCTAGCAACCGGTCTGTTAGGGACACATTCCCCAGGCAGGTAACCTAGCAACCGGTCTGTTAGGAACACTTTCCCCGTGCAGGTAACCTAGCAACCGGTCAGTTAGGAACATTCCAATTAAAAGGTAACCTAGCAACCGGTCAGTTAGATACATTTTGGGTAGCCGCTCACAGTGTTGCCTGAGGGATACTGAGCACGTCGGAAGCTGTAATTTTAGGCGTCGTCCCTGGAAGGGCTGATGGATGCCGCTGATTGGCACTCAGACCTCATAGTTATCGTCATCGTCATCGGCCAGAGCTGAACGTTGGCGTTTGTGTCGGTCTGAGTCAACATTTGGTTTTCATTTTAACTGGGCCAGTTTGCAATTTCCTTCAGACTAGCAATATTATATACTAATACCTATCCACACAGAAGTAATAAAATATGGAATATAATGGTTATTTTAGGGATCCACTGAATAGCACGGTTGAATTTAGACTATGCCGAAAACAAGATGGTATGTCAAAGTAAGCCAAAACTTTTACTCTCCGCGTGTGTTTAAATGTAGGCATTTGAAAACGCAGGGAAGTCAAAGGGTGAGTAAAGAATATAAAGTGAAGACTACAACAAAAAAAACAGGTCTAAACGTTTAATATGGACAAAAAGCATTTTTCAATGTCACATAAAATGCCTTGGGAAGGCATGACAAAACTTCCAGGAAGTCAATGCATGAGGTCACCAAAACATTGGCATTTTGTACGTCGTGTTATGTAAACCATATGTGCCCCGTCAGGTTCAATGCAGCCAGGGGTACACTTATGTGGCCAGATATTTATGTGGCCGCTGGCCAGCAACATTTTCAAAAGACACAGCCTAATTTCCTACTTTCAATAAGACATCAATGAAAATTGTTTATCGCATTCAGGATTAACTCACCGACTTTCAAACCGTCTGAGCAAATAAACAAAAGAGCAACAAAAATCAATTTAATAACTCTGTATCATGTTAGTCTAATGAAGTCCCAATGGCATTACGCACAGATGGCCGGCAGCTAATGTGCAAATGTAAAACATCGTCCACACATGGGCCACGTTCAACACTACACAGCCGGCACTGGGGGAATGGAAAGAGGAGGCTAGCAGTGAGCACACCCGGTCCCAGAAACTAGGGATGTGTCTGGGCATACGAAGGTAAGGCGAACTCCACCGTGGATAACAGCCCGGCGTCACCAGAAACAGCAACAACAGGCCTGTCCCCATTATGTAACATTCAGGAATCTCTAAGTGCACTTCTGACTACGGCTCTTCCCGCAAAATGACTGTGATTCCTAACAGAGCTCTCCCTCCAATGTCGGTCGTTCTAGCGACTTCCAGGAGACACATATCTGGAAGGGGACGACAGCCAACCACAGAATGATTCTCGATAAGTTTACACACCGGGATTTGGGGCATGGACCGATTTTTATATTCTGCGGTTTCCAACATTATCACTTTGTCTCAGTGTTGTTGAGCTCATTTCCTGTCAGCCCACCCAACCTCCATGGCTCTCCCGAGTGTTTGGTGTGTTTTGGTTCCTGCCCCTTGAGGCCCTTGGTTCTGGGTTAGAGAGTGGGCTACACAAACAACCCCGACAGAGACAATGGGACAGCAGGCGGGCTGGTTCTGCTGAAAGAGAGGCTGACAGAGATAGCCCTTCAAGGTTCATTCTTGCCCCATACGTGTCTTTCAGAATCAACAGGAAACGCCCCCCCCCCCCCCCCCCGCCTTAGCAGACATGAGCCTTAGACATTACATGAGGCCGCTGTTAATACTATGAGTCCGATTGACAGCATTGCACCACTCCAGCCCTTCAAGGGCCTGAAAGCGGTGAATGTTTGACGCGTAAAGAATGATTTTTAAAGAATAACAAATGGACCCCAGCCATCAGCTACCTACAGAGCGGATCACATTCATAATGAAAATTGACGGTCACCCCATCTTCCCCTCCTACCGTTACTTGACCCTTCCCGTCGCTGGGTCTCGGAGAATATTTCTTTTGAGGGCCTTCAGCCAGTGTTAAGTGTGCTCCAAAAACACTTGGGAGATGATGGGATCACTCCAATAGTAACCGGATAGGTAGCAGATATGGATCCTTTTTTTGGTGAGTCACCTTTTGGAAACAAGAATCAAGTGTTTCCACAGGGTTTTAAGGTTGTTCTTAGCGGTGAAATGATTCCGATGGCTCAGGGCTGGCTGTTGGTGCTAATCTTTAAAGCGATACCATACTTGTATGTGTATCCCTTTAGAGTACGAGTGTGTGTTGAACATTGTGCACAAAGCCATGTAAAAGTGTCCATAGTTACACCAACTGATGGCAACGACTTTTTATATTGTATGAACACTTAAAAACGTGCTCTTGGGACAACACAGGTGCCTCATTCAGGCCACATTGAAAAGCCTTGACGCACAAAAGACAGTATAAGAGCAAAGTAGAGCGGAAAGTTCAAAGAAAACATCCATGGTCATTACAGTCGAGATGTGACAGCAGCAAGGCTGATAAATGATATGGTGTTGTAACTTGTGTACAATCATGTCTTTTGAAGGCCATTTAGAGTTCCGGTAGCATCCGGTGGTTCTTTGGTGTCCTCACATATAGAAGAATACTCATTCAATGGACATGTGCATCGGACTGGCCTGATAATACGCTGTTGGTACAGCTGGAACACACAATGTGTCACTCGGTAGCATGCAAACAGGCCTCTGTTTCGGAAATTATAGTTGGGAGTTCAAGACGCATTTTTCTTGACCAATTATATGGAAGTGTATCATGTGCAGCAATCACTTATTACTGCCCTGCATTTGCAGTTCCAGAGCACTTTATTCCAGGGTCATTTTATTACCATTATTACACAGCTGCATTTACTGTGTTTGCTCTAAGCTCACTTAATTTCTTACATACATATTATATTTATTTAATGCACATTCTGTACAGTAGAACATCTGGGCATTTTATTACCTCCATATTATTTCTTTATATTATTTTTATGGATTTATATGTTTTAACCTTTTTATGTAGTATATTCTGTAGTCGATTCTATAAACACTCAATGAGGTGTTGTGTGTTTAAACCAAACACCAACCTTCGTCTGAAAGGTCTTTAATGACTTAATTGTAGGGCTGTCAAGCCCTACAATTAAGGCCTCTTACTGACTTCACACATCTGTAGGGTACGTAAAAACACAACTTACTGAAGAAAGTTACACCTCGTCATAACAGGAACCCGTCATTAAAAGGGAAAACCACGTTGTAAAGAGAGGCAAAAACGACACAGGCCGGCATGCTGACACACGTTTCAACCGAAGCGGATTTAGGTGTAAAAACGTTCAACCTGAAACAAATCCTAAACAAATACCAAGACGGCGGTGGAAGGCGGAGGCCTGCATTTCCAGCGGCACTCGTCATCAGAGGTCATACATGGTAGCATGATACGACCAGACAGGAGCTGATGTATTTTTTTTACTGGATCCTTCCATTACCCTTCCAGGCAGAGGAAGACAGAAAAACAACCCGCTGCTGGAGGGCTACGGAAACCTTTAACACCTGACCAACGAGGAGCCGACGCAGAAGGGGGCTGAACTGCTAGGAAGGAGCGAAAGTGAGCAAGCGGAGAGCGTGTGTGGGAAGGGGGAGGGGGCTGTGGGTGGGGGGGTCAGGGCAGCGACTGATGGGCTGCTGAGGCAGAGGAGGGGTGGGAGGAACCCATGTGAAAATATTTAAGATGCACAGAGGGAGCCGGACTGCAGAGAGAACACCGGAGCCGAGGTGAACAGCCGGAAGAAAAGGAGAGCTCTGGCACTGACCCACTGAACGCAGCGGAGCGGCAGTCACCGGGAACACACCGCTCTTTGAACACAGAGACCGCAGATCACAACCGAAACAGAGACCTTTACGCCGAAAACCAAAGAAAAAAAGAAAATGGCCAAAGTGTCGATGGCTATCGCGGCGTTGGGCGTCACGCTGCTCCTGGTGGCCGGGGCGTGGGCCCAGACCCCCAAGAAGAAGAACCTCCCCAAGTCCCAGAAGGGCGCGTGCTGCGAGGAGGTGCGCTCCCTGAAGGTGCAGGTGGCCAACCTGAGCAGCATCCTCGAGGAGCTGGGCCGCAAGCAGGAGACGGACCTGCTGACCGTGGTGCGGCAGGTCATGGAGTTGGACAAGCAGAACCGCCAGCAGGAGGCCCGCGTCACCGAGGCCGAGAGCAAGTACTCGGAGATCAACAACCGCGTGGAGATCCTGCAGCTGCAGGGAGCCCAGTCCATCACGCAGACCAGCTCAGGTGAGCGGCACATTCTAGCTTCATCTAAACTCTTATCGTCCCTCCCCAGCGAGACAGGGAAGTGTCTTTGAGAGTCGAGCAAAGTGCAGTTTGAGTTCAGACTTGTTTCATCTTTTCCTTTCCACTGTGAACGTCAAAGATGGAGAGATTATGAAAGAATCCTTGATGCTGTACAGTGATTAGTAAAGTAAGGCACTTAATATAGTTGGCTGAGTGTTACATTTGGCTGTTTGGCAGTGGTATGACAAAGTTCTCGTGAATGGATGAACAAATTTCACTAGTCTGCAGGGTCGGTTGAAGTGTTACCATGGTTACAGAGCGGACCCTCTTCCCTCTCCGTCCTGTCCTTCTTGTTCTCAGCTGGTGTGAGGCCCTCTCTCTCCGGATCTAAAGATCGTGTCTAATGTTTGCCATACGTTGAGCCTAGACCGTACAGGGATGACCTAGAAATACATCAAACCGATGACTAGAATAGACACGTTATTTTGTGATCCAGTTTTAAGAGTTCTTAATTTATACAAGTTAACCTGTTGCAGGTACACATTTATTGTCAAGTTGCAGTTAGCCACTTTTAACCTCACCTTTTCTTTGCGGTATTTTGCCTCTGGGTAGCTATAATCAACCTTGTGTACTTTCATGTGTAGGTGAGCCCACTGTTTGGGCTCACTGAATTCAAACACTGAGTTTCAACCAAATGAGTTTGGGCTGAGAGTTCTATGGAAGAGGGGAGCAATGTAGTGGGCAATGTTGTACATGAAATGCTTCACACACAGTGGCAATAGACGGGAGAATAAGGGTCAGTCTCTCAGACGCCAAACACTAAAGTCAACCACTGCTCAGACGGAGCGCCACTCATCCCCACACACCTCACCACCGACTGCAGATCTCCAAAGGACTGTTTACTTCTTCTTTCAAATAACACTGATAAAATGGCATAGATTACCATGTTGAAAATCATAAAACACACATTACCACAATTCAGACGAATTAATTACGATTTTGGGTTTGGCGGCCGTTTCAGCCACGGGCACCAGGCCAATGCAGTGGGCTGGGGATAATGAAGATCACAGTGCAGATAACAGTGTGTCCTCCGCCCACCGCAGTGCCTACCCCCTCATTTAGGAGGTGTACAGTCCCGTCTGGAGCGCTGGGAGACAAAGACCACCTCTATAAAAATGGCAAAACACCCCAGCGTCCAGACTTGAACAAGCCTTTAATCAGCATCAACCGCTGCAGAGAGGTTAACCGGGCCTGATTCAGTTTATTATTTTAATAGACGCTAGGGGTGTGTGCGTGAGTGTGAGCGCGTGTGGCTGTGTGTCGACTAGGAAAGTGAACCCAGGCGTTTTAACAGGCATTGCTTAAATTACAGAGCGACTGGTGAGGCAGGAAGAGAAGCAAAGATTAGAATGAGAAGGTTTCCACCGTACCCCTCTTTCAAACTCTCATTCCCACTCCTCGCCAGCCCCAGGTCTGATTCAACACCAGTGACCTCATTCCCTCTAGCACACAGAGTGCCATTATTCTGACTGCTGTGGACCTTTGAAGGGGGGGACCATTTTCACAGCGGTCCCTTCCACTTCAGGGTCGTTATCAATCCCTATGCCAAGCGACTGCACAATATATAAAGTGAATTTAAAGCTTCAGACCAAAGAGAGCATCTGGGAAGCCCATTACTGATCGGCCTTGCTCTGCTCATTCCCCTCCAGATGTCATGTATGACTGCGCTTCCCTGTACGCCAAGAACTACCGGATCTCCGGAGAGTACAAACTCCCCAAGGACGACTTCCTCCGGACGCCCGAGCTGACAGTAAGTCCTTCCATCCTTAGACGGCTTGAGAAGCTCCCTTAAGGAGAACCATTATATTGCTTTAAAGACAATGCCTTGTGTGTGGAGCCTTCCAACGTCTCGATCGGTGATGTTCAACACAGGCTTATTTAACGGTTAGGACATCAGTCTTGAAGCGTTTAGTTCGAGATGCGTCCTGAACCCCCGGCCTAACGGCGTGACTCCCTCCAGGTGTTCTGCGACATGGAGACCAACGGGGGTGGCTGGACCGTGATCCAGAGGCGCCGGGTGGGCCTCACCACCTTCGACCGCGACTGGAAGCAGTACAAGAAGGGCTTCGGCACGGTGCGCGGGGACTTCTGGCTGGGCAACGAGCACATCTACCGCCTGACGCAGCAGGCCACCGTGCTGCGCATCGAGATGGAGGTAAGGGGTCGCAGAGCGCCGGGGAAAGGCAGGGCTCAAACCCAGAGCGGAACGAACACTAGCTCCATTATGAGGGCCTCACCCCGCCAAAACACAGAGCGGTCCCAGTCATCCTCTCACTCTTTGTTTCCATTACCAGAATAATACATAAACCCCGGCTAATGGCCCTGGAGGTGGTTGTTCTCCGAGGGGTGCTCTTCTGCTGAGCTCGCCCGTTAATGTGTTTTTCCGACGCAGGACTGGGCGGGAGACACTCGCTACGCCGAGTACGGCTCCTTCAGCCTGAGCAACGAGCTCAACAGCTACAAGCTCCTCCTGTCCAACTACAGCGGAAACGCCGGAGACTCGCTGCGCTACCACAACAACACCTACTTCAGCACCAAGGACAAGGACCACGACAAGTGCGTGGACGACTGCGCCGCCCTGCGGAAAGGTACGGACGCCGAGCGCCTCTGAACCGCGACTCAAACGGCGCTCAGACTCAAAGCCTGGATGTGAGTCACAGACTTAGTGACCAATGTGATCTTGTGAACCCCCTGCAGGTGGCTACTGGTACAACTGCTGCACGGACTCCAACCTGAACGGCGTGTACTACCGCAGAGGTGAGCACTCGCCCAGAACAGACGGCATCAATTGGTACGGCTGGCACGGGTCTAGCTACTCCATGAAGAGGGTGGAGATGAAGATCCGACCTCACAGCTTTCGCCCGTGAGGGACGAGGGCCAGGGCAGCTGGTGCAGATGACTGGCAGGCCTTCTCAGAGATCAAACGAATACCGGCACACTCTGAACTTGGGGGGGGGGGGGCGGCTTTTGAACGGGGGAAGCAAACGGAGAGATCCTAACTCCTAGAAGAACGTCGTTTTCTAGATGTGTTTAGGTGGGTTGGATACGCAATGTTTGTTTGTTTGTGTGTTCTTTTGTTTTTGTTGATTGTAAATTGTAATGCGTTTATTTCATATATTTATCTTGAAAATCTCTATTTTCTTAGAACTTTACCACTGTTTCCGTAGGCTTAACTGGTTATCAGTTCTTCATCTCAAAAGTTTGTCGGGTATAAAACGACAAATGACAGTATAAGAAATAAACGCTGCACTAGACGTTGATTGCATGTAAAGACAAAAAAAGAGAACACCAAAGGCTACAACAAAAGTTACTGGAATGTAAACTACACCACACAGAGGATTGTAAAGAAAACCCAGAAACTAATTGTGGATAATAGCGATGTCATTTGTAAAATCTGTACAGCTCTTGTATTGTGTTGTTTTATAGGATAGAAAATAAAAACCTTTATTATTTCTAACTAAAGGTCTGATGTGGTGTAATTTTAGCCTTGCTCAGCAGCAGGGTCAGAATGTGTTGCCAACACCGCCACACCTCAACCAACACATCCTCGCCTCTCTCCACATCCACCGACGGCGAGGCCTTGACCTTGGGCCATTATCCGCTGACCCCTGGGCGGCCGCCTGGCCCCCAGAGGTCAGAGGGCCCGTGCAAAGGTCGCAAATGAGAGAAATTGAGACCACACACACATTTACACAAAGGCATGCTAGTGAGATGCCGCCCCCCCCACCCCCGCCCCCAAGGACAGCTTTGTGAAGCGGGGAGAGAGAGAGGAACGCCATCTGCTAAAAGGAGACCCAGAGGAGACACGAGGATAGAGGTTAGAGTTTCTCCAAAGTGTTCACATATTTGAATACTTAAAAACGCTCCGCTGCGTAAACCGGCCTCAAAGAAAGGTCATATATTCTTCCCCTTTTTACGAGGGGCCTCGCTCATTATGGAGACAGCGGGGCCCGAAGACACCTGAAAGGAATTGTCCTGAAATAACAACAAGGGCCCCACGAAAAGACTCAAAGGACGGTCTGTAGGGTCAGAGGTCAAGGTTCAGGTGTTATCGATTACTTTGTAAACACTGTTGTTTCTTTTTGTTCTTTAAGCTGCTCTTTTATTATTGCTACTACCCTAGGAGCCCCGTCATGGTAACCATGGTTACAAGGTGTCTGCATAATTCCCGCACCAAAGAACACAGAGTCCCATGCTTCATTTGAAAATGTAAATGAGACGCTGGAATGTATTTAGACCCTTGAATAAACCTCAGTGTCTTGGACATCGTACCGAGTGCAGCGCAGATGAGTTTCCCATCAGGCGGAGAGGCCTCGAGTTCTCAGATACGCGGTTCGCTTCATAATGTTATCAACACATTTCAGCAGCAATGTGTACTAATTCTTTCCAACAATTCCCTTCATTGTCAAACTAATGGCCGATACATATGCCAAATAAAAACGTTCAGAAATATGGCAATACCCACTTGTAGGAAATGAAGAAATGCCACTTATTTAGTACCGCAACAGCCTTTTTCTTTATAGAATAGACAGTTTTAATAGTAAATCACCGCCACTCATTTACCAGAACAATCCAATTTCGCCCAAGGGATTTACCTTGAACATTACCGCACAAAGTGGTCCGACAACTAACAGGTCTGGGTTATTTTCACTGATTGCTACCGTCTTTAATTAATTCATGTATATATTCCTGCTTCATTTCCTGATACAAACCCAGATCCCAAACACAAAATACAAACAGAGGTGACCTTGACCGAAACACTTAAACGGAACCACAGAATCACTTATATGAGCCAAGTGCAGTGACGGAAACACTGAAATGTTCAAAACAAACAACAATCACTATTAAAAGCAACAGTAGTGACGAAACTCCCTTAGATTTCAAAAACACGTCAGACTAAGCGGCACCAGGGCCTTAGACGGCCAGAAGGCCCCAGTGAGAGCAGCTCCTGCCTGGGTCGGGCCCGGAACGCACTGCCCTACAGCCTGGACCTTTTATTTGGAATCCTGGAGAGGTGAGAACCAGATGGATGGGTTTGGAAAGACCTCAGCGCTGGATCCCATCATTCATTCATCATCATCAAGGGCCCCAGAGAAATTGAAACCAGGCCCCTAAGAAACACTACTCCAGACAGTCTCACAGATGAAAAGGGGGCAAGCGTCCAATTAAATGCCTGGAAAACACATTGCACTCAGTAAAGCGCAGTAACCGAGGACACCGGCCCAACCGGGATGGGAATCCGGGGCTTGGAAAAGATTACCGTGCGTATCAAAGCTCTGTACGTCGGGCGGATACGGGGGCTTTATCCAGGCCAGTATTACGATGAAAAGGGCTTTGGGAGTGATGGTCTAAATGGTTTCTGGGCTATGGCTCCCGCCGGATAGGCTGGGGCTCATGAATCCACCTGCGTTCTCCAGTTGTTGGGCTTTTGATGCAATGACAACAGCAAACAAAATAAGAGCAAGTACAGTCATTTCAGAGTAAATGACTACCTCTTCCCCCATTGCCTGGAGCACTGGTCATAACAGTGACAGGCCCAGGGTATCATTCATATTTATAGGACTTTGGATGTATTTTTACTCCCAGGTCGACTGCCCCTCCGGTCACAAGATGAACTGTGTATTTGTAGCTCAGTCTGCTCCTTCTTTTGAAAATCACAGTCCCGAGCATACAAGACACTAAATTAGATTCAAGCCCAAAATACAAAGCAGCATCACTACTACGAAGAAGGCATGCAAAAATACACTATAACCATACTGAAACATACTATAGCATTGCACTAGTAATGCCTACAGTAGTAGCGCTCATATTGATACACAGCAGTCACAGTGCCCAACCCAATGCCCACTTCATGGAGCGGAACGACATGTCCTGATTGGCCGTAACAGAGACGACATGGGCTTTGGTCGTGAAACGCGAGAACAGCGGTGTCATGGAAAACGTCTGGGTGACGTACTAACCTACACTCTTCCACTATAGACGTATATGCAGATGCATAGATGTAAAAAGGTACACACTGGGTCACTGCAGAGTCAGACTGACGGGTTCATTTGAACTACTCAACTTCCTGCGTCAGTGCTGGCGTTCCCGTTTCTCCCGGCCGCGGGCACCGCTGCCCCCGGCCAGCGCCCGGGAGGAAATTGCTGCTAAACTTCGGGTTTCCAGTGAGAGGCGTGTGGTGGTGCGACCCAAGGTATGAGGCAGTTAAACGGCTCCTTGGCACCGCTAGACAGCGCGCCGTACCGAGGAGAGGGGTCCGCTGAACGGGGGCTTACCTGACCTCAGCTGGTCTCACTTAGGGTTGAGGCAGATAAACGTGAGGAGGCTTAGGAGTGAAGTGTGGAGTGAAGAGAGGACTAAAGGATCGACTCCAGAGCCGGGCAAGAATTCACTATCGCTCTTCGTCTTCATTGTATTATCATAGTCATGTGTGCCTTCATGGCGATACGCAGCACGGTGGAGTCATGAGTGATAGAAAGACATTGGAAGAAAAAGTTTGCGTCTGCGTATTAATTAGGAGCCTATCTTCAAGGCTTAAGTGAAGAAGCTTTAGAGCTTTAGAGTTTTGTAGTTTACGGGGAATGGGTTAACGTAGCGATCGTTTGTGCTAACATCTATGAACATCCTTATTGTACCGACAGCGATATATCGTGGTTTCTCTTTCTTCTGACAAATGTACTTATTGCAAGTCGCTTTGGATAAAAACGTCTGCTAAACGCCCTACATGTAAATGTTAAGTGATATCAATAATGAAAGTGACTTCAGCATGACTTGAAGCAAGCAAGAACAATTAAAACACATCTTAAAACCAAACCAGAAAGGAGCCAAAACCGGCACGGACATCTTTGAATGCTTTAAAACCCAGAGAAAAGAAGAAAGCCGACAACCACGGCCCCGGCTTCCCTGCGCTCCTACCTGATGAGGGCCTCCAGGATGAGGGGTGAGGGCCCCTTCTGGAACTCCAGCTCTTTGTAGTGGAGGGCCTTGGCGTAGGCTCGGCACTTGGCAGCCCTCTCCCCCAGCAGCACGATGCCATTATCGTCCCTCAGGGGCAGCGGGCCCTGGCAGCACACAACACAGCCGTGATTACCCCGCCGGCCGAGGACCAATCAAACGGGGCTCATGCCGCGGCTATTAGGGGGAACATCGGGACTTGGCGAGCGTGCGGCGAGGTCACGATAATAGTCGCGGCGATGCGGCTGCTTTTTCCAGGTGATTATTTTCATGTTGTGCTGGCTCCTGCCAGGTCCTCTCTCAAGCGTAACCACACCTGGCGTGAGCCACAAGACTTACGAATGTGACCGCAGTAATATATCTAGGACTACTGCTTCCATGTACACGTTTCGGCCCCTCATTTGAGACATTTATGTGTCCCCATGTACGTGATGTATATAGACTATCAAGGGTGCCCCTTTCTTTCTCTCCGTTCCTCGCCATGTGTTTTAAGGGTGCTGCGTCTGTCTTTAAGGGGTGTATGCATTTAATTTGCATCTGCCCGTCTCTGTCTGTCTGTTGCCTGCCTGTGTGTCCGTGTGCCTACCTGTCTGTCTGTCTGTCTGTCTGACTGTCTGTCTGTCTGTCTGTCTGTCTGTCTGTGTGCCTGCCTTTCTCTGTGCGTCTGTTTGCTTCTGTGTCCGTCTGTGTTTCTATGTGTGTGTGTGTCGGTCCGTGTGCCTACCCGTCTGTCTGTCTGTGTGCCTGCCTGTCTTTCTCTGTGCGTTCATCTTTGTCTGTGTCTATGAGTGTGTTTCTGTCTGTGTGTGTACCTTGTGGCTGTGTTTGTTTGTCTTTGTGTTTCTGTCTGTGTGTGTACCTTGTGGCTGTGTTTGTGTTTCTTTGTGTTTCTGTGTACCTTGTCACTGTGTTTGTACGTCTGTCTGTGTGTTTCTGTCTATGTGTTTCCGTCTATGTGTGTGTGTGTATCTTGTCGCTGTGTTTCTGTTTGTCTGTGTGTTTCTGTGTGTGTGTACCTTGTCGCTGTGTGTGTATGTTTGTCTATGTGTGTGTGTACCTTGTCGCTGTGTGTGTGTGTGTTTGTCTATGTGTGTGTGTACCTTGTCGCTGTGCTCCATGAACTCGGCCAGGTTGAGCAGCGTCTGGGTGACCTCAGCGATGTCCTGGGAGGTGAGGGCCAGCTCGATGCTGCGGATCAGCTCGTCCTGCTGGTCCTCGCTCAGCTCCGACCAGCAGGACAGGAACGCCGCGTTGAACAGGTCCCTGGGGGGGGGGACACAGCTCACTGTCACAGGGCGAACAGCAGGGATACAAACCAACTACAAACTAGTGAACATCTGGGGTAAGAACATAAATAAATAATTAGATCAATTATAGATGAGGAATCACTCTGAAGGGATATATGGATATTAAGAACCATTACTGGGTGGAAAACTTTGAATAAGATCAATGCCATGCAGAGTTAAAGCATTCCACACCATCATGTCTTATAGTTCCAAATGCTTAATATGTATAATATATATATAATATCAATCAAGTGGTTTCAATGATTGAATTTCTCAAAGAATGTCCCTGTGGTTCTTCATGTCCTTGAAGTGTCAGAAGCGCCAGAATAAGAAAGTTAGAGACAGACAGAGAGATCCAGAGAGACCGAGCGGAGACCGAGAGAGAGAGACGGAGAGAGAGAGACCGAGAGAGAGACGGGGACAGACAGAGATCCAGAGACACAGAAACACACAGAGAGAGAGACAGAGACAGACACACACAGAGAGAAAGAGAGAGACAGAGACAGAGACAGAGACAGAGAGAGAGAGAGAGAGAGATGCAGACAGAGAGGGGACAGACGAGCAGGAAGAGGAGCAGGAGGAGGAGGAGCAGGAGGAGGAGCAGGAGGAGGAGCAGGAGGAGCAGGAGCTGACCTGGCCAGGGGGATGTAGGTCTGGGCCAGGGACCAGCAGGAGCGGAGGGCCGGGGAGGATGACTCCTTCAGCAGCACCACGCTCAGCCTCCTCAGCCACTCCAGCCAGTCGTCCTTGGACACCTTCCGGGCAGCCCCCCAAGCCTGGAGATCCACACCACCATCAACATCTGCACCCGCCTCAACACCCACCTGTTCAGAGTTCACCTAGACTCTGCATAGCTCTGTGCAGCGGGGGGGGGGGGGGGGGGGGGGGGGGGTAGTGACGTGGCTGACGCTGACCTTCTGCAGGGCGGTGGTGCTGACGTGGAGCTTCTTCATGGGCCCCGGCTCCACCGGCCCGCTGGCCAGCGTGTCGCCCTGGTTACCGCGGAGATGCCGGTGCTGGAACACCAGGGGGTTCTCCTCCTCCTCGGCCAGGGTGTAGCCCTGCGCACGCACGCACGCACGCACACACACACACAAAAGAACAATGCATTGAGAAAACACACATAAAAACACAGGTAGAATCTCAGCCACACAAACACAATATCAGGTCAAATGCAGACACACAAACAAATTATCATCCAACACACACACACTATCATCCAACACAAACACACACACACACACACACACACACACAATCATCCATCACACACAAACAAACAACACACAGCCTTTCAAACTCGACAATGATGATGATCTCGTGTTTATCCAGTTGTTGATAAACAATGCCAGTTCCATCCGATTCCTTTTGTCATATTTATATTTTTCGTATGCCTCAAAATGGATTTCTTGATTGCCGATCGGCGACGTAATGTCACGATGTGCTCTCAACAAACATAATGCTTGACAGGAATCGCCTGTAAGCTAGCAGATGGAAGTCATGTTCCTGTCACAACGAGACATAAATAAAGTGTGTGTGTAATCCACGTCGCCCGAGCTTAACGATACACACAGGAAGGAACTTTAACTGAATAAAGAAGTTTGAAACTAAAACAACACGTTCAGACCGATCCAAACGATGACATACTGCAGAAGTCGACCAAAGAAATGACAGAATTGGATGACGTGAAGGCGCGTAGAACGCTTGTGTATTCTAGTGTCTCTATGTGTTCTCGGGCACCGTCCGTCTTCACACTTCTTACCGCTACAGGCCAGTGCATCTCCAACTGACCGGTCATAGCCAGGGTCATATACATTATCAAGGGAGAGACTGCTTCTGTTCTTCTGTCAGTTACGCTTTGTTTGGTATCAACCACGCCCTGAGAAGAGGGATCGACAGCCAAGGAGCACGTCTGGAGACTGATCCTCGCCCACCTACACTGTAGACTATTCCACCTAAGTCTGTACCTTGCTGAATTACATCCGGTAATAAACCACCTAATTGATCCTCTGATCCAACCTGTAAAGCTGCCTTGATTACCACGAAAATACACAAGGAAGAATGCATACTAACAGCTTAGAAATAGGGTGAAATCGAACAAGAGAGACAGATGAGGCCGGTTCAGAAGGGCCAACCTTGACGATGCGGCAGATGAGGATGTCGTAGCGTTGGTGGTTGACCCGGTGCTTCAGCATGACCTTGTTCACCATGGGGATGAAGATCTGGTACTGCAGGGGCAGAGAAGGACATTGTTTCATCGGCCAACACACGCATTCCTCTGCTCCTTCTGTGTAAGTCATACGAGTTCCACAGGATTCAACCGATCAAGGATAGAAGACAAATCATATCAATATCTATTTATCCATCTATCAGATCCTTAATATCCAATTATAATATTCATATTTTTTGTATTAACTGATAAACATACAGCAAAATCCTGCAGTAGATATATAAAGAATGATCAATGCGTCATATGTGTATCAGATAATGAACAGGAATAGATGTTTAAAATCTGAAACATATGAACAAATCAAGCACTGGCTTATCGATATCAAGGCATTGTGCAGATGACGTGATCATTTTAGAACCAGGACTACCCTCTCTCTCCCTTTAGGCAAGGAGAGGACAGAGCATGCTGTTTAATGTGTGTGTGTGTGTGTGTGTGTGTGTGTGTGTGTGTGTGTGTGTGTGTGTGTGTGTGTGTGTGTGTGTGTGTGTGTGTTTCTATGAGAGTGTTTGAACGTCATTCCCCTCCCCCCCTTCCCGGGAACTGGTGGATGACATCAGCAGCCTGGCAGGAAGTAGTTAACACAGTGTGTGTGTGTGTGTGTGTGTGTGTGTGTGTGTGTGTGTGTGTGTGTGTGTGTGTGTGTGTGTGTGTGTGTGTGTGTGTGTGTGTGTGTGTGTGTCCCCTGAGAGCAGATAGCTGCCATACGGTTTGACTTAAAGCAGCAGCAGGGGTCTGGAACCTTCTGGAACAGACTCTACAGTTACAGCTACCTGTAGGGGGGGAGGGGGGGAGGGAGATGGGGAGCTCCAGCAGAGCTAACTAGGCAGTGGTGTTGGAGTGGTGGTGGGACAGGGGGGAGGGGGTGAGGGAGGGAGGGGGTGAGGGAGGGAGGGAGGGAGGGGGTGAGGGAGGGAGGGAGGGAGGGGGTGAGGGAGGGGGTGAGGGAGGGAGGGAGGGAGGGGGTGAGGGAGGGAGGGAGGGAGGGGGTGAGGGAGGGAGGGAGGGAGGGAGGGGGTGAGGGAGGGGGGGGAGGGGTGAGGGAGGGAGGGAGGGGGTGAGGGATGGGTGAGGGAGGGAGGGTGGGAGGGAAGGAGGGGGTGAGGGAGGGATGGTGGGAGGGAGGGAGGGAAGGAGGGGGTGAGGGAGGGAGGGAGGGAGGGAGGGAGGGAGGGAGGGAGGGAGGGGGGGAAGGAGGGGGTGAGGGAGGGATGGTGGGGGGAGGGAGGGAAGGAGGGGGTGAGGGAGGGAGGGAGGGAGGGAGGGAGGGAGGGAGGGAGGGAGGGAGGGGGGGAAGGAGGGGGTGAGTGAGGGATGGTGGGGGGAGGGAGGGAAGGAGGGGGTGAGGGAGGGAGGGAGGGAGGGAGGGAGGGAAGGAAGGAGGGGGTGAGGGAGGGAGGGAGGGAGGGAGGGAGGGAGGGAGGCCTACCTTCTTGCCCAGCTGGAAGACCAGGGAGGACAGCGTGTCCATGGAGGTGGCGCGCAGCTCGGGCGTGGTGTCCAGCGTGCGCACGATGGGGTGGATAATGCGGGAGGCGTAGTCGGTGAAGTCAAGGGACTCCGTCAGACGGTCCAGCGTTTCCAAGGAGACCCTGGGGGGAGGAAACAGAGCATCACTCAGGACTCAAGCAAAGGGTAGATCCTATAACATCAGACAGACAGAGAGAGAGACAGAGACAGAGTGAGAGAGAGAGACAGAGACAGTGAGAGTGAGAGTGAGAGAGAGAAAGAGAGAGACAGAGAGACAGAAAGAGAGACAGAGACAGAGAGAGGGAGATAGAGGGAGACAGATAGACAGAGGGGGAGACAGAGAGAGACAGAGAGACAGATAGAGAGAGACACAGACAGACAGACGGAGACAGACAGACAGACAGAGGTAGAGATGGACAGAGGTAGAGATAGACAGGTAGAACTAGAGACACACAGGGGGAGAGAGAGAGGTGGAGACAAATAGAGAAATGAGAGACGGATAAAGAGAAAGAGGTAGAGATGGACAGAGAGAGGGAGAGAAAGAAGGTGTGAGAGAGATAGACAGACAAAGGGAAGAGAGAGACAAACAGAGGGAGAGAGAGCCAGACAGAGGGAGAGAGAGACAGAGAGGAGAGGATGACAGACAGACAGAGAAAGCAAGAGAACATCAGTAATGGCGCGGTAGAAAGACAGAGAGGTAGACACAGCCTGAAGCCGGTGCGTCTAGACCCGATAATGTAAATCTCTCCGTCCGGTTGACGTGCTGATGGGAGCGGCGAGCTCCAGGGGAGATGGCGTGCGGCGGTACTGACTTGCGGGCCTGCAGGGGGACGTCGGGGGCATCGAAGAGCTTCACGATGGGGGGCAGCAGCAGATGGAGGTAGTCGTCCAGGTTGGCTCCAAACAGCTGGATGGCGTTCAGCAGCTTGGGGGGGGGGAAGAGAAACATTACGCTACTACAAAGCCCCAGCACATGGGAGCCAGCCCTCGACGGTTCGTTGGCGGATTCTGTTTAGACTGTTGCTAGTGCTAGTGATTATCGCCCATGGCAGCACAGCCCTCTCCAAACACCAATAACCGATGCACCTCGGCTTCGGATTGCTTTAAACTGTTACGTAAACAAGGTGGAGATTCCTAAAACATTGGTTACAATAGTTTGACGACTTCTTTCCTTCAGCTTCAGCTTTAATAACATTCTGATTTCAAAACAGCACTTAAAAAGTCCACGCATATTCCCAGCAGAAGTCTATATGATCATTAACGACAGGTATCCGTGTGCGCTGATCTCCTAATAATCCACCCCGCGTCGTGAGAGCAGGCAGTCAGGTCGGGCTGCACATAAAGTTAGCAACAGCACAATAAACACGCTATCAAACTTTAACTCAAATAAGCGCAATTGAACAAACAAACCGAGAGTTCCCCAGTGGGTCTGACGCACACGGCCGCCAATACCAAACCCAGAGCCCCCGTTTCTCCCCCTGCGCCGGCGTCTTGGCGGACGCCTTGATCGACCAATTAGGCCGGCCCTAAGGTAACAGGAGCCTGATCGCCCTGCGTAGGGGAGAGCGCAGAGCGGCTGATCCAGGCAGGGCCAGGAGGCTCAGACACGGCCCTGCAGAGCTAAAGGCTCACACCTCGGCCTCCACGCCACCGGAGGACACACCGGTCTGGGGAAGGTAAGCTACACGCTACCCCATGCCTGAAGGCTGGACAGAGGAGGTTATCAGACGACTAAGGGGGGAGATAAGTCTGGGGGAGAGGGGGGAGAGATGACTGACGTCTGGAAGGAGAGGGGGAGAGATATCTGTTGTCTGGACGGAATGAGGGAGAGATGTCTAGACAGAGTGGGAGAGAGAAGGCTGATATCTGGACTGAGTGGGGGAGAGATGTCTGATGTCTGAACAGAGTGGGGGAGAGATGTCTGATGTCTGAACAGAATGGGGGAGAGATGCCTGATGTCTGAACAGAATGGGGGAGAGTGCCTGAACAGAATGGGGGAGAGATGCCTGAAATCTGAACAGAATGGGGGAGAGATGCCTGATGTCTGAACAGAATGGGGGAGAGATGGCTGATGTCTGAACAGAATGGGGGAGAGATGTCTGATGTCTGAACAGAATGGGGGAGAGATGCCTGATGTCTGAACAGAATGGGGGAGAGATGGCTGATGTCTGAACAGAATGGGGGAAAGATGGCTGATGTCTGAACAGAATGGGGGAGAGATGGCTGATGTCTGAACAGAATGGGGGAGAGATGCCCGATGTCTGAACAGAATGGGGGAGAGATGGCTGCTGTCTGAACAGAGTGGGGGAGAGATGCCTGATAACTGATGGAGTGGGGGAGAGATGGCTGATATCTGATGACGGGGGTGAGAGTTGGTGGGTAGAGTGGGTGGGTGGGTTGAGCGGGGGAGGGAGTGGGTGGATGGCAGGATGTAGGGCTGGGCGATTAAGCGAATTTCGATCTCAATTTCGATTTTAGCGAGAAACGATCACAAAATTAATATAATCGATTATTTTTTTAACTTTTTTTTTAAAAATGTTTTAGCTGGATACATTTCTCTACAATAATATGAATTGAACATTTTCTTTTTGACCACTTTGTGTATTTTTTTTAAGACGAAATTTCTAAGTTCTCGGTTACAAGGTGTTTTTGGGAGAGACATGCTGAATAAATACATCATGTTTTTAAACTCGAAAAATAATCGTTTTAATAATCGGGATTTCAATCTTGACCAAAATAATCGGGATTATGATTGTTACCATAATCTAGCGGCCCTAGCAGGATGTGGGTCATTGTAAGGCGGTGACGTATGTTTCGTCTTGCTTAAAGAAGACCCCCAGGCTTCTCTGCCCCCCGGTGTAAATATCACTCGGCGAGACTGCAGGAAGCCTCGGTTAAAGAGGGCTCGGAGTGTGTGTCCGTTTGAGTCTGTGTGACTGAGAACGTGCGTGTGCGTGTCCATGTGTGTGCTCACACGTATAGCCCCTGAATAAGATGGAGGTTGTATTTTCTTTTCTGCCGGTCGGGAAACCGAACTCCTCAACACCCCCCCTCCTCCTCCTCCTCCTCCTCCTCCTCCTCCTCTCTCCCTCCAGCTCCAGCAGGCTCCCGTGACCCAAGTCTGGGCCCGGGACGACCCAGACAGACGGGCCGGCCTCCTCCTCCCCCCCCCCCCCCCCCCCCCCCTCTTCTGGTCTCCCTCTCCACGCTTCAGGCCAGACACCCCAGGGAGCAAACGGCAGGCAAGGGATGAAAGATGGAGGACTCCTGGTTCTATTCAGGCATTGTGCGGACGCCTTCACCCAAAACCATAAGTGTATATCTTAGTCACACGTCATTGAGGACCAGGTAGGGGGTCGGACACGACTACAAGGAGGACGGCAGACATCCAGGTTCGGACCCCAGAAGCTTGGTGCTGGGGGTCAAACAGTCCTGACGGTTAAGGCACACTGTGTTCTTGTCCTTCTGGCCTTCCACATAGGGGTGGGCCGACCTTCTCAGCCCCCCAAAGCATCAGGTCAAGAGGAACGGTCAAATGGACGTGAGAGACGGCCTCTTACTAGGGAGAAGCACAGTGGGACCTCCATGTTCTCAAATTCACACACACATGCACATTCGCACACGCACACACCTATTCAAGATTGACATATTATCAATATGCTGCTAATTTCTTTTCAGCAAAAACAACAACATCAGGTCGTGTTACTGTGCCAGCTCTGTAATCAGCAGGGAAGGGGTTGGAAGCTGAATCCAGACCAAAATAAACAATATTTTCAGGTTGGAGTAGGGTTACTGTGATTCGCAGATATCCCTCCATCGGGGCCAGATTCTGAACTCTCTAAAGTCAATAGCGTGCCCAGACCCCAGCCTCGTGCAGACTGTGGAGTGTTTCACCGCCTTCCCGTTTTTATCTTCCTACCTCTCCGGCATCACCTGGCGGAACAGCTTCGGCTGCAGGCCCCAACCACTAAGTGAACCTCCAAACTATTCTTAAACAGAGGAAAGACATACTTTGGCAAATGTTTTTTTGACCCATACCAGCACCATTGTTTTGCATTATTATCCCATTTCATGTGGTTTTGACAAGTTCTTTGGGTTTCATTACGTTTTTTATGTTTTTATATTTTCTCTTACTTTACTTTCATTTACTTTCATCAGTCTGTATTCAGTGGAAATCCATTTTGATAGACGTGCCTGACAAATGAGTATTAAACAGCGAATCATGGAATCCAAGACCAGACTGAAGGCTGAACGACCAAGCCAATAACGCCTGGTTGTCATGGACAACGGTGTCGGCGCCGTTGTCCACCTCACACTCGTCCTTCCTTCGTTGTTGGTTCAACCCCTGTCTGCTGTTGGCAGGGGGGTTAGAGGTCTCCATGAGCAAGGCACCTCACACCAAGCTGTTGGCACCTCGCGTCGCAGTGTGCGTGAACGTGAGATACGACCTGCTCACGGAGTTGCCGCGGTGGCTATGAATGCGCTATAGAAACCCAGTCCGTTTACCAGGGACCTAGTGAGTGATGTCACTCCCAAAGGGAGATGAACGAAGTTTCACACAGTCACCTGTCAGAAAGTTAATTTATAAAAATAAAAATGATATGTTTATACTGTAACTAGGTGTTTTTTACTTTTTCACAGAGAGGGCAGGCCAGGGCAATGACTAGTGTATTCAACGACCAGAAAAAAGGGAACAGAGTTCGATCTCCAGCCTAAAAGGAACCATTGAAGAGTCCCTGACCACTGCCTACACCTAACTGTTCCTAATTCACTGTGAAAAAGGACCTGGATAAAAGCGTCTTGTAAATGACTAGATACAAGTAGATAGTGATAGAGATGGATTCCTTTGCATTGCTGCAACCATTTTTTTAATCCAACCTTAAACATGCTTACAGCAATTTGCCAACCCAAACATCCAACATGTGTCAATGAGTCTCCTTTACAAATTGCTAGCTTGTGGCTAACAAACTGCCAGCTTGTAGCTATAATGTTTCCAGCTTGTGACTAGGTTGGTTCCCAGCTGATGCTGGCGCGTTGTTAGCCTGTTGCTAGCTTGTTGCTAGAATGTCTTCAGCTTGTGAATAAGTTGTTTCCAACAGATGCTGGCGCGTAATGAGCATGTTGCTATCTTGTTGCTAGCTTGTTGCTAGCATGTCTCCAGCTTGTGTCTAGGTTGTTGCCTAAATTATGCTGGAGCGTTGATAGCACGTTGCTAGCTTGTTGATAGCATGTCTCCAGCCTGCGACTAGATTGTTTCCTACCTGATCCTGGCGCATTGTTAGCATGGTGCTAGCCAGCTGCTACCATGTTGCTCACCCGTTAGCCCGCTGCTAACAGAGATGGCTCCAGGGCTCACCTTGATGGTGACGCCGCGGCCGGTGCTGTTGTCGTGCATGAAGACGCGCAGCATGTGGGGGATGAGCTGTGGCAGGTAGAGCTTGAACTCCCCGCCCAGCGCCACCACGATCTGCTCGATCAGCAGGATGATGGTGTTCTGCATCGGGTTGTTGGGCGTCCAGTACTCCTACAGCACACAGAGGGACCAATCAATCAATCAATCAAAATGTATTGGTATAGCACTTTTCATAAACGCAAATGTAACACAAAGTGCTTAATACAATCCCCCCCCCCACCCCCAGAGATATTCACACATGTACAAACAACCCCCCATCCCCCTCGCACCCACCCATATCCAAAGCGATAACTTTGTGAAAATAAATAAATCATTTAATAAATGGATAAATACGTTGTTTAATTAAAAGCCAGGGTAACAAAAAAGGTAGGTTTTGAGTTTGCGCTTAAAAACAGCAACCCTCTCTGGTGGACAGGTTGAGGGTTAGAGACACTTGAGACCGATAATGAGTGTCTATAAAGTACTATAGACACTCTAACAGGAGGATTGCTTAAAGTAAATATATGTACATGTATAGGTTATACAAAATACAAGAAGGCTGACATCAAACCTTGAAGTCAAAATATATAACTTACAACAATGAAAGATTGATTCTTAGCAATAAAGTGCGTAACTTTGATAAAGAGTTTATTCTCCCCAATGCATAAATGCATTGCTTTAAACATGAATTAAAGAAAAAAATGAGTATAAGACTACAAAGTACAAGACTACTGAAATCAAATCTTGAATCCAAAGTTCATAACTTAAAATATTGAATGTTCATTTAACAATAAAGTGCATACCCTAAATACAGAGCCATGATTCTCCCCAATGCTCCAAGTGTTGATAAATAATGTTTATTGAAACAAGGCGACCGTGTATCCTTGATGTAGTCTAGGCTTGGCTTGTCCCAGTGCGGTTTGTCCCAGAGCACTCCCGACCACGGAGTAGCCTGGCCCACTTTTCCCACTACAGCTACCATCAGGGTAAAGCTCCCAGCACTGGGACTGGGGGAACTGGGGGAACTGGGTTCAAACCGCACAACAGAGGAGCGGGAGCGAGGGAGATAGGGTTGGACAGGTTGGACAGGGGGGAGGGGGGACGGAGAGAGGGTTGGCCAGGGGGGAGGGGGGGAGGGGGGACGGAGAGAGGGTTGGCCAGGGGGGAGGGGGGGAGGGGGGACGGAGAGAGGGTTGGCCAGGGGGGAGGGGGGGAGGGGGGACGGAGAGAGGGTTGGCCAGGGGGGAGGGGGGGAGGGGGGGGGGAGAGAGGGTTGGCCAGGGGGGAGGGGGGAGGGAGAGAGGGTTGGCCAGGGGGGAGGGGGGGGAGGGGGGGAGAGGGTTGGCCAGGGGGGAGAGGGGAGAGGGAGGGAGATAGGATTGGCCAGGGGGGAGGGGGGAGAGGGTGACTGTACACTCTGTGCAGGGGGAGCCGGGATCGGATGACCTCACGTGCGGAAGCAGTGGAAAAGCCGGCGGGAACGTCGGGAGTAATTGGGATTAGGAGGGCGGACGGCAGCGAGTCCGGGGGGGTGGGGGGGGGGGGGGGGGGGGACAGCGGACGCACGCAATGCTCTGCCACGCCAGCGCCCCGAGGTGTTTCACCAGCAGGGCACCCCCCTCCCCCCCTCCCTTCCTCTCCTGGGTGGTTTCCAGGGAGACCTGGACCGCGCTGCGTCCTGGATGGATGTTCCAGCCTCCCGTCTGGGCTCACCCGGCCGACCGGAGCGCCACAAAATATGAATAGAGCCTTTGTGTTCCACTGAGGGATGTGGAGGTGCCACGGGGACAGGCCTTCTTCCAGAGGGAGGAGTCACAGCCGAAGGGGGAGGGGTTATGTCCAGGGGGGGAGCCATGGTCATGAGGGGGAGGAGTAACAGCACTGATAGGGGAGGGGCTACTGTCAGGGGATGGGTAAACACCAGTAGGGGAGGGGTTACATTCATGGGGGGGAGGGTTTCCCAGCATGAGGGAGGAGTTACACAGATGGGGGAGGAGTTACACGAGTGCCTGGTAACTTCGTAGTTGCGCCAATTGCCCATTAGTAGGGCAGGGCTACAGGGACCGCTGGCTCTAGCCGGACGGTGGCAGATTTATGGTCCACCTAGGGGCCGGCGGCCGGGTCGTGGACGGGCAGAAGACATTCGTAACCGATGTTCTGTCGGTTGGGGCCCGTCGCCTTGGTAACAAGCCGTAGCAGCACAACAAGGGAAATATAAATAACACATAATGCATGGTGAAATTGAGATTTGACCCGTATTTTACGACAGCTCTTGTTCTGTCTGGCACTGCTCGGGCGATAAATGGAGCAACATTATGAGATGACAATTCAAAGCCATCACCAGAAGAGGACGGATAATGACCACTGCCATGTTGCAAAGAGTGTGGGGGATGAGTAGGTGAGTCCGGTGAGTCGGGGGGGGGGGGGGGGGGGTATCTCAGTGAGTCTAACTGAAGGCACGTGTCCGTGTGCCTCGGGGGTCATGAGCCTGGCTCTGGCGATACATAAACTACACAAGGAGGACCAGCATCGAGGCAGACTTTCAAAATAAGAGTCGGCTGTAAATAACCTTTGTACCCAAATAAATCAGCTCTTTTAAAAAAAATCTTGCCCTGTGTGCGCGTGCGTGCGTGCCTGTGTGTGTGTTACTTCTAATGATGGAAAGAGGAGTTGGGCAACCAAGCATAATTAAGAGTTTGCAGCTGCTGCAGCTTGACGCACAGGAAACAGAGCCGGCTTCACGGTCGTGCTCAGAGTGTGTGTGTGCGTGTCTGTGTTTGTCTGCGTTTGTGTGTGTCAGCGTGCGCTCCTTACTCTGATGAGGGTGAAGATGTCGTCCATGTAGGGCCGGATGTGGATCTTCACGAAGCATACCACCATCCCCATCTGCTGGAAGAGGAACTGGAGAGGGAGAGAGACCGAGAGGGATGGTGAGGGAACAGTGGAGTGATGACCAGAGCACGATGTGTGGGGGGGGGGGGGGGGGGGGGCAGGTGCTGGACGCCGTGGTGGTGAGGGAGGGGGGGGGGGTTGGGTTTATCAGGGTTGGCGTTTCGTCACGGGCCCCCGGGACACCGTCCCCCTCTGAAGTTATGGGATGGAAAATGTGAGCGGTGTGGAGACTAACAGAGGGTGAGGGAGTGCAAGACGAGTCTTGTCCAACAGCTTGAGAGGGAGGGAGGCAGGCTAACCCCCCCCCACTCACACACACCCACCCTCCCCTCTGTGTCCACAGCGTTATTGGGTAAAGATGAATGGCTCCCCCCCCCCCCCGCCCCGTGATGAATCACTGAGCACACAGGACGCGGGCGTGGGGATGATTCACGATGTGTGCATATGGATGCTTCAGGATTTGATTTGTGACACTGGTAGGACGGCGGAGACGTCCCAAAGTGAGGTTATTGATATTATTGGATGAGCTGGCCCGTCGCGCCCCACCCACCTGGATGGGTGACGGAATAACGGATGGGTGACAACAAGAACTTTTAAGCTGAGGAGAAGTACTTTTCCATGTTGCCTTGCATAATAAAACCCGATTGAAAAAGGTCAAAAAATGCTGGGCTGAGGGATGGGTCAAAGTCAGTCTGCGCGGAAAGACTATTTATAGATTTAAAACTGCAAAACTTAATTGTAATAAGCATTTTCCTATTCTGGATTTGTAGCTTCTCATTGAGATTGCGCAAGAAACGATTGAGACAAAGCCGTTAATCCGTTCACCCATGAACGAGGGAAAGTCATTCCAAATCTGAAAATAAGAGCCGCCCCATTACACTTTACCGTGGCGTGCGGCTGATGGATTTAAATCGACAAGGCAGCGCACGGCCACGTACTTAACAGCACAAAGACTAGCTCTGCTAAAGTTTGCATCTGACGTCCAACTCTCAAAGAGAAAGAAAACGTGACCAGAGGACTAATGGGTCTACAGGATAAACATTTGCAGATCCCAAAAAAAAAAGAAGAATAATCCCATTAAAGATGACATATTATACCACCAGGTGTGAGTGTGATTAGCCGTTACAAGCAGTTTATTTTTCTTCTGAAATCACAAGTGGGCGTGTCCCCCCAGATGTGTGCTGGATAGATCAGCCCACCAGCGTAGCCAGTGGACCGCAGCAAACGTTGCTCATCTATCCGTCGTACATCTGGTTGGACACGCCCACCTGTGATGTCAGAAGAGGCCGATTTTCAAAACGGTTTGTAACGGCTAACCCCGCTCACACCTGGCAGGCGGTACAACACCTTCAAACCCGTCGGCCTCAGTGGCGCCCCCTACCTCTCGGATGCTGGCGTCGCACACCCGGATGACGTTGAGGAAGGTAGGCATGACCTGCGGCAGGAACTGCACACACTTGAGGCCCAGCGACTTGAAGATGAAGGTGACGGCCTGCACCACCATGGTGTGGTGGTTGGAGAGCGAGGGGTCCCGGAGGATGCGCATCAGGGTCACCATGGCGACCGCCGGGTAAAACTCGTCCAGGGGCAGGTTGCCCATGTTCACTAGCATCTCGCTGGTGCTGTAGTCCGCTGTGGGGAGGGGGGGGGGGAGAGAGGGGCTCATGTTAACCCAGGGGCTCTCCGCCTCGTTCCACACCAAGAGGCCTGGAGCCGTTGTCAGGTCTTACGGTTCGGCCCCTCTGTTCAAACACTGTTTGTAACATCGGCATCCCTTTTAACGTTTAAGTACATTTCATTTTTTGGCCGTCATTATATTCTGAATCTTCACAAAAATATTTGACGACAGAAGTCCTGCGACCAAAGACTTCTGTGTAAATCTACCGGACCCGTTTCTGTTCCATCCCCTTGGACCGCTCCAAGTCTCCCTCGTTAAAGGAAGCCCTTAGCTCACCCCTCCCTCCCACGCGGAGAGAGGAAGCGGGGGAGGCGGTAGAGGTCAACACCGTATTGACCGTATAATCTAGCATGCGGTCAATAACGTCTCAGGAGCAACACTCACGTAAACCATGTAAGAACCGAACTGAATACATAAAAGAAGTGTGTCTTTGTTATTTCTGTGCCGTTGCTCCCAGATAAGAGTGGTGGAGTTGATGGACTGGGCGGACTGGGAGGACTGGGACTCGGTCTGATACCCTCCGCAGCACCAACTGGTTCCATTACAGACCGGCACACATCAATTCAAAAGAACTTTTGAAAAACGGGAAACCCATTTCCTTTCCCTCCGTCTTGCTAACAAATCAGCAGAACGTTTTAATACCCACACGTGCTTTATTTACATTTATATCCTTAACTGTCCCGCTTGATTTGTCTTCATCGTTTTCATTTTATGTGAAACAACGCCGGGTTTCCTCCGAATGGGAAGCCGGACGTTTAAATCAAAGGTGTCTCGCCGGTAGCGTTCAGACATTTATGGGATTCTGCGGAACGAGCGCGCGATTTATAACAAAACTGTCGGTAATCCGATGCAAAATGAGTCTGCGTAATGAGCGATAAAAGTCCCAACATCACATAACTAAACGAGGAGCCCCTATACACACTCAAAACGCACCCAGCACACACAGCCAAACCCGCCTTCATCCATCACGAGGAGGAGGAAGATGATGGTGGTGGTGAGGAAGGCCCGTCTGTCTCTCTACACGCGAGGCAGCTTGGGTTTCACTAGGGACATGTGGTTATGACATAAGTCTGGGTATTCCACGTTTCATTGGTCCACTGGAGGAGTACAGTTACCGCTCGGCGCTCCACTGTCTTCTCATTACCCCGCTGTCGGGGATCCTCTGGACGGGGTGGTAGTAGACGGGGATGATGGATGGGCTCTGGGCTCTGTTGGCTGGCCTGGTCACTGTGCCATGATTAGATCGTGTCATGTGTGCGCTGGCCTTGGCCCGAGCACAAGATGGACGCTGACAAGGAGACGGATTGGCCCTCGGCGCTCGTCTTCATAGCCGCCGTCGTCGTGGTTACAGCAGCACCCGTATGCAAAAACGCCAAGTGCGGCACAACCGACGCGAATTAGGGTTTGTATAAATCACGGCTCACCTCTGACAAACCCCTCGCGGTATGCATGACTGTCTAGTCTTGGCGTCCGACAGAGAGAACCACGGAGGGGCTACACTGCGTGTCCCAGCGCTGCCTGTTCATCCAACACCACTACCCAGCATCCTCTCTGGCTACGCAGACAGCAGCCCAGACGCACCGGTCACGACTGAGCCGGGACGCTAAACATCAGCAGATATACGAGCGCCTGTCGCCATCGCAGTCCGCCGAGGCTCTGAACAAACTGCTAAAGCCATTATGATGAGTCCTGAATAAACATTAGGGATTTGAATCACATTTTCACGGCCGAATACTCAGCGAGTGGTATGAAGGATTAATCGATTATTTCGATGTGTGCCACCAGTCACAGAAGGGAGCCACGGCTCATTGGCCAAAAACTAACTTTTACAGTGAAGAATCGCATTTATTCTGGTGTTAATCCCCATGAATATCTTCTGGTGAATACCTCAACTTCTGTAAAGTACCTGATCACTTGAATGACGTCAGACTCTCTCCCCGTTCCACTCCCAGTAGAAAACTGCACTGTTCTGTGCAGGATTAATACAATACAATTATAATAATGGGGCTGCAGAACCAACATTATGTTCTGTGCGGAAGCTCGCAAAGGAAATGGCCAATGGTCCAAACGTTGACTGACTCTAAAAACGGATTATTACCACTTATCCCTCATAACCAAACCTTAAACACCCCTCTCCTATGGTCACCTGACCATAGGAGAGGGGGAGCTCACCTGAACATGACATAGTTCTGTGTGGAGCGGACAACAACAGAGTAGACCTGTTGGCCAGCACTCGGTTGCTAGGGCCAGCCTATGCTAGTAGCAGAAGGCTGTGCCCTATGTAGCATTGGGTTGAACAGAGCACGCTATGCTAGCAGCATGTGGGTACGTAGCATTGCGTTGAACAGAGTACGCTATGCTAGCAGCATGTGGGTACGTAGCATTGGGATGAACAGAATACGCTATGCTAGCAGCATGTGGGTACGTAGCATTGGGATGAACAGAGCACTCTATGCTAGCAGCATGTGGAGTAGGTTCTTGGTCTCTTGCACCACTGCTAGGTCATTTTCGTTGGGAGTTCAACACTTTGGATTCATGATCAATCGTGAACGATATTGTAATTCAAGCACTAATTCCGTTGAAGTTTTTTAAATATTTGCAGAGCCGAACCCATTTATACAATCAAGTGTGATTAACCGTTGCTGGTCGATGACTCCATCGGTCGGACAGACTCGTTTGGTTTGAATAAGCGTAACATTAACCTTCCCAATTTAAAAAGTAGTTTTTGGATCGTGTTCATTTATTTTTTGGAGGGCGATCAACTCGCTGCTGGCCGCGCCGCCCGCCCCTGGCAGCCGCCAGCGCAGAGCGTTTAACCAGCGCAGAGGGACCACGTTTCCATATTCATCTCCGCGCCCCGTGTGAATATGACAAATTAAGTGCATTTCAAGTCTAGCGACATTCCCTTCAGCCGGGCGGCCAGCCCTGATCGTCCCAATATTCCCAATCCCACGCTACATAAAGCTCCTGGGGGGGGGGGGGGGGGGGGGCGTCACACTGACCCCGCGGAGGCTTCCCGGGCCGATAGCCTCGCGTGGGAAACTCACGAGCACCGCGTGGGAAACTCACGAGCACCGCGTTGGCCCTCGCTCACACAAGGAGCTACGGCGCGGTGATCCATCCAGCAGGAGCCGACGGCGGGACGCCTCCCACCCCCGGATCCCTGGCCTCGAACGGGGGGACGGCGGGATGGCTATCGGGGACCGGGGACCGGCCCCCGACCCTCCCCCCCTCCAGACGGGCAGAACGTGGCGCTGGTGGCGGGGGGAGTGCTCGGGTTGGGGGGGGGGGGGACATCAGTCACGGCCCACGGGGGTTAGTCATCAAACGGTACGCGGCCAACGTGCTCCCGGATCCCAGAGGGCGTCGTCCCCGCGCCCCCGCCCTCGTCCAGGGTACAGGGACGGGCTCTCGCTCCAACCAGCGCTTTACTTTGGACGGGCGCTCGGCGCGGCAGACAGGCTCCAGAGTTACGGTCGGTGCTAAAGAGCCGCGGGTTGGGAGAGGAGGAGGGAGGAGGGAGGAGGGAGGAGGAGGGAGCGGTATGATGAGGTTGTTGGCCGGATCTGAGAGGGATCAGGCTGGGTGCTGCCGCGGGCCAGATACGGCACCTCAAGTAATTGAAGCCTGAAATTGTTTTTAACATCTTTCACGGGTGAGTGAGAGTGCGAGTCCAGGCACTTGATTGAGTTTCATGCCTAGCTCCTTTGTTTATTCACACAGGACACGCAGCCCGGGTGCACCACGTGTACCAAAGCGTGCGCGGCTGCTGGCTCCAACAGGGCTCATGGTTGGACGTCTGTTGCTCAGACACACCTGGGTTTAGCTTCTTATGGTGTATCAAATACAAATAAAACACATATATTTGTATGGGCTTTGGCTCAAAATAAGTGGGAGCATTAGGAACAAAGGTCGAAATCGAACCTGGATCTCTACAAGGTGTACTGGCTCTGTATGGCAGAGCTATTGAACAGGCCCAAACCAAAAATATCAAACTCATAAAGTAGTAGAAAACGCTTCTCTGAGATGTGAGACAGACTTAGGATGTGCTGCTCCTCCCTATCTGCGGTCAGCGGTGTGTTTCTGATCAACACGCGTCCGACGCCCTTTCATCTGCGGCCGGTCGACCTCCAAGGGTTCATGTAAATCCCCCAGACTAACCAGTGCAGGACGGCCGGGCGCCGCTTATCAAAACCACATCCAGCGGGGCCCACACAGGCTCCGAGGCACGCCCCCCGCCCGCTGCACCGGGCTGGGGGGGGGGGGGGGGGGGGTGTGATCGAGGGACCACACAGCGAGAGGGAACCAGTCTGGACGGGGTTTATGTTGTGTCCTCTAGCCGGGCGTGCGCTGGTTCCTGATAAGTACGCCTCCGCCGTGATCTGGCAGATTGAGCGCTGCCAGCAGGACAGATTCTTTCTGCGTCGGAGGAGGTCGTGAGATCAGAACCCGGTCACCGAAAGAAAAAGATAATCCACACGCAGGTTTTGTTTTCCTTCCGAGTGCCACTCGTTTCTCAGTGGGGCCAACCGATCCCCGTGGTAACGCAGCGTCACCACGGTGACCAGGGGTCCCGACTGTAACCTGAACAGACTATCGTAACGAGGGCCGTCTTACCGGAGTCCTGGCTGGTCTTGGACTCGGAGAGGCTGACGGCGGAGGCGTCGCGCGATTGGTCGATCATGCCGATGTTGACCTTGTGCTTGTAGGGGTCCAGAGCGCCAAGCAAGCCCAGCACACGGATGGCCTGGGACACACACACACACACACACACACACAGTTTGAATGAATGCTAAATCAATCAGAGGGTGATCGATACTCTGCCATCGGGCTCCATATAAGAGATGGCCTCTTATCCGGGCAGCCAGGTAAACAGTCTAGGAGGAGAAGCCATTATTTATGTATCCCTGTGTGACTGAGTATGGGGGTGACCGATGTGAGTGTCTCTGCGTGAGTGAGACACAAGCACCTAATGAGGAGTTGAGTGAGTGCGAACGTCATGTCAAGGTGAGAGAGAGTGAAAGAGTATTTTTAGCACACACACACACACACACACACACACACACACACACACACACACACACACACACACACACACACACACACACACACACACACACACACACACACACACACACACACACACCTCTCTGCGGATGCCCTGGTTCTGCTCGGTCTTGAGGAAGTTGAGCAGGACCTCGAGCAGGGAGGGGTACTTGCGGTAGGGCTCCACCACGTAGCCCGTGCTGGCCACCTGCTGGCCCAGCGTCCACAGCGCCACCTGGTGGAGGGGTCAGGAACAACATTCTGAATGAACACCGCCCGAGACATCATGCCTTGCATGGCTGGCAAAAAACGATCCCACCCCATCTTAATAACTGCATCCTATTCCAGAAGCAAGACTATGAAAACATGATATAACAATAACAACACATATACAGTAGGGCTTTGATTCCGTTATTCGAATATAATTTGAATATCAAAAAATAAATCAAAATTCGAACGAATATTAGGCAGCCCATAATATTGTAACCTTTTATGGGCAGGCCAAGAGGGGGAGACGTCGGAGAACCCGACGCAGTCTATTCATAATATTGTAATGACCACGGAAGAGGCAGTGAATGAAGTATTGATTAGACAGCGATTTATTAGAACCCTAATAAACCATGGGAACACGCAAGACCGGTAACCATAGCAATGCGGTAAACAAACCCTGCGAAGCCCAATCCAGGTCTTCACATCAAATGAAGGCATTTGATGTTCAAAATATTATTAATAAATGTTCGAATATATTCTAATATTAATAAACAAACAAACTTCGAATATGATTTTTGGACAAAAGTCAAAGCCCTAATATACAGTCAGTTAAAGCACATTAAACCCTGAAAGGTGTCAGAAGGCTTCCTATTGAGACGTGGACTCACCTGTCTCTTGGCCAGGGAGGAGGAGTCCTGCAGCATGTCCATGATGATGGGGAACAGCTCGTCCATCCACTTCCTCATCTCCAGTCCACTCACCTGGCAGCGCAGGTGCACGCCAACCAATCAGAACAGGGGATTTCAGTAAGGTAGCGGAGAATGTACAGCGTCCCGCCCTGTCCTGTATCAATGGCCCTTAATCCTGCCCTCTCATTGGTCGTTTGATGGCTACTATGCTCATCAGATAATACATCTGAAAGTGCCACAGGTTAGATACCCGACAGTCCCCTTCCCTGCCCCTAAAATGAACAATCACCCCTCAATCTCATTTAAATCCTCATTTAAATCCTGAAATCCCCTTCCTGTCCTGTGTTCAATGAAGCAGCCTTAAGCACGGCCTTCCTGTCCTTCCCGTGCGCTCCCTGTGTGTGCTCTACCTCCTCGGTCACCGCCTTCACGGCGGGCTGAACCATCGGACCTACGCGGGCGTCCCCCGCACTGCCTCTGCACTGGGGGGCTAGCCCGCCGCTCCTAACCCTGCCCTCCTCCCTCCTCTGAGGGGGGGGGGGCCAGCCTGAGGCCTGCAGCCACCGCAGATGGACGGACACCTGGAGGGTAGGGGGGGGCTCAAGGCTCAAGGTCAAAGGTCACACTAAAGAGATGCTGCACTCGACGTGATGAAATACTTTGTTGACGCTGTAGGGATGAAACCACTTGGACCTGATTGAGAGATGTACATTCTGGTATTGATTACTTTACATCCTATCATTTACCATCAAGGCGTTGAGCGGAAGCCTTCCTCCAAAGAGACTTGCAGTGAGATGAGACACTTGGTTTATGATCGGGTAACGGTCGGGGCATCTGGCCCGAGGATGCCTGACGGGTAGACTGCAGTCTTTGGGGTCTGAACTAGGGATGCACCGAATATTCGGCCACCGAAAATGTTCGGCCGACAATGGCCCAGAACATAATGTTCGGTTTCGGCCGAAGGAGTACAAAGGCTGAAAATAATACGCCGAACATTTTTATTTTTGATTAAAAAAAATAATAATAAAAAAAAAGGAACTTTATTCTTCAATTCTTGCTATAAGGTCTGCTGGAATGTTCGAAAACGTTCAGTACTAAATAAATATTTTGTATCAAATTTGTAATAGATTTTTTTTATTGAAAAGCAAGACAAAAAAGATAATAAATAAAGGATAGATAGATAAAAGGACATTTAATTGCTTGATTTATGCAATGGTGAAAAAGCAAAATGAAAGAAAAACAGCAAAAGTCACATTCGGTATTCGGTTTCGGCTTTCGGCCAACTGTTTCAGTATATTTGGTTTCGGTTTCGGACAAGAATTTTCATTTCGGTGCATCCCTAGTTTGAACCAAGTACCTTTGGCTAATGGTCAAACATCCGTGCCACCGTGCTATTCTGCTCCGAGGAGCTCAGATGAGGTGTTGGTAGTTCTGCTAGGCAGCTGAATGTACAGGCTAACACCGTTCAACCTGGTGACCGGCCAGTAGCTTCCGGTCATCAGGGTGCTTCAGTTACACTCAGTACAACAGCTGCTGTCATGACTGAATGTAGCTCCATTAATCAGGTCATGATGTCCAGGTGGGGGTTCGGTGTCTCGCTGAGAGATGCCCAACCTCCCTCTGGCTGTAATGAATGTAGTGTGTTGGGTCTCGTACCTGCGCCAGCTCTCCGATGGTGGCCAGCACGCTGATGACCACCCCGGGGTTGGGGTCCGGGTCCTTCAGCTTCAGGATCAGAGCCTACGACACAGCCAGGGACCAGAGGGGGAGAGAGTGTCAGAGAGAGAGAGAGAGAGTCAGAGAGTCAGAGAGAGAGAGAGAGAGTCAGAGAGAGAGTCAGAGAGTGAGAGTCAGAGAGAGAGAGAGAGAGTCAGAGAGTGAGAGTCAGAGAGAGAGAGAGAGTCAGAGAGAGAGTCAGAGAGTGAGAGTCAGAGAGAGAGACAGAGAGTCAGAGAGTGAGAGTCAGAGAGAGAGAGAGAGAGAGTCAGAGAGAGAGTCAGAGAGAGAGTCAGAGAGTCAGAGAGAGACAGAGACAGAGACAGAGACAGAGAGAGAGAGAGAGAGAGACAGAGACCGAGACAGAGAGAGAAATTCGAGGGTCAGGGAAGGAGAGATCAATTTAATATCTAGTCATAGAGCTTTTTTCACAGTTAAACACAGTAAGATAAGTTCTTATTGATACGAGTCATGATTAAGCAGGCAGTGATTGCGCCATCTTGGCCAGGAACGCCTCCAGGTAGACTGTGGACATCGGGCATCGATCCCAGACCCTTTCGGCTGAGGGTCAAACACCCGATAATAGACAACCCTGCCTCCGTGTTTACACTAAAGGCTCATTCCACAGGCCATACCTAGCCACGACCCACTGTGAATGAATACGATCCTATGTAGCGACCAGCCAATCGGAGAGGGGAGGGGGAGGAGTCACCTTGAGGATGGGCTCCATGTACGGGCGTATGAGGCGGGGCGCGTTGGAGACCAGGTGTCCCAGCATGCGGGCGCTCTGCTCCTTGTTGCGGCCCACGCCGCTGTGTTCCAGCTCCGTCAGGATCTGGAGCGGACGCAGCACAACACACAGTCACAGCTCAGCTCCTTCACCCACACACACACACACACACACAGGCGCTGGAGGAAAGGTGCTAGGCTGCCCCCTAGAGGCCTATGGGGAGAACTGGTCAGGCACAGAATACAATGCAAGTTTAAAAAAAAGAATACTAAAGGAATCGGAATATAATCCATGTCAAGGACTTCATGAATATATTCAGTATGAATACTGCAGCTGTCCTGCTTCACATTAGATCCAACGTGCACAACTTGAAAAGCTCACAAGTACCACAAAGAAAGATATGATACACTGAGTAAAACCACCCAGAACAATGAGAGCTTAGTTTAAGAAGGAGAACACAGTCTTAGGATGGGCGTCCCCGGTCGTAATCAACCAGGCGATGGTGGAAACTTCCCCACACTGCTCTACCGTAGAACTCTAACGCTGTAGACCTGGACCTCTACAGTAGATCAGGGGGTTTTGGGGATATAATCAAATTGCGATTATTTGTACCAATATTGCGATTGCGATATATATGACTCCATGCGATTATTTTTATATTTTTATGTTCTGCATTATTCAATTAGCAAGCAATAAATTATTCTGTAGTATGACCAACATTGGAAGCAGTCGACATATAAAGTGCTCTTTCCTTTAGGCCAGGCCTATGCGTTGAGATGAATTGATGCATGAATTGATATTATAACATCTTTATTTAACTATTGAATAAAAAAAAAAAATAAGTGAATCTTACTGATTTCCAGTCATGAGATATAAGAATCTAATGTATTTTATTTATTTATTTATTATTCTTTTTTAATCGCAGCCTTTGCGATTTGCATATGGCGTTCTATTACATGGCGATGTCGGTTTGAACTGGACTAATGGTTCGGCCCTACCCCCCCCCCCCCCACCTGGGTGAGCAGGGTTGATCTGGACTAATGGTTCGGCCCTACCCCCCCCCCCCCCCCCACCTGGATGAGCAGGGTTGAACTGGACTAATGGTTCAGCCCTACCCCCCCCCCCCCACACCTGGGTGAGCAGGGTTGAACTGGACTAATGGTTCGGGACTAATGGTTCGGCCCTACTCCCCCCCCCCCCCACCTCGGTGAGCAGGGTTGATTGGACTAATGGTTCGGCACCCCCCCCCCCCCCACCTGGATGAGCATCTTGCGGAGGAAGGGCATGACGAAGGCGGGGTTCATGCTGCTGAGGCGTCCGATGGTGCAGATGGCCAGCTCCCGGATCTCAAACACCTCGTCGTTCAGCGCCACGAACAGGGCCTGCAGGTTCTCCGCCTGCGCCAGGTGGGCGTCGAAGCGCTCGTCCAGGGAGGCCAGCACGCAGTAGCGGATGTCCGGGTCTGGAGGGGGGGGGGGAGGAGGAGAGGGGGGAGGAGGAGGAGGAGGAGGGGGGAGGAGGAGGAAGGGGAGGAGGAGGAGAGGGGGGAGGAGGAGGAGGAAGGGGGGGAGGAGGAGGAAGGGGAGGAGGAGGAGAGGGGGGAGGAGGAGGAGGAGGAGGAAGAGGAGGAGGAAGGGGGGGGGAAGGAAGGAGGGGGAAGGAAGGAGGAGGAAGGGGGGGGAAAGGAGTACGAAGAGGAGGAGGAGGAGGAGTTGGAGGAGGAAGAGGAGGAGTTGGAGGAGGAAGAGGAGGAGGAAGGGGGGGAAGGAAGGAGGAGGAAGAGGGGGGAAAGGAGTACGAAGAGGAGGAGGAGGAGGAGGAGGAGGAGGAGAAAGGGGAAGAGGAGGAGAAGGAGGGCAGAGAGGATTCGGAGGGAAAGGAGTACGAAGGGGGGGAGAAAGGGGAGGAAGAGGATGAAAAAGGGAGGAGAAAGGGGTGGAGGAAGTGGAGGGGGAGGAGAACAAAGAGGAAGGAGGAAGAGAGTGAGGAGGGGAAAAAGTATGAAGACGAAGAGGAGGAGTAGGAAGAGTAGGTCAGCGGAGGTGGAGGAAGGAGTACAAAGAGTAGGATGATGAGGAGAGAGGGGAGGAGGAGGAGGAGTACAAAGAGGAAGAGGAGGGGGAGGAAGAGAAGGATGAGGTATTTACACCAGGGGATCTTGTATCCAGAGATCACTTGCAGAATGTTCCACTGGTCTGCTCAACAGGCAGACAGCCTGCGCCATCACTTCCTGTATCGTACCCTAGAGCTACAAAACATCACTACTATTTGGTTCAGAGCAAGCTCCAGATGTTGGGAGATTTATCGACTGAGAATCGACTACACTCTATATATATTATTATATATATGCGAGACACAAAGTTCAATAAGATCACTTTCTTTTTCCTTTAATATTAGTTGACTATTATAAACATCAGCCAGCTTGTCTACCGTCTCAACTTTGTAAATGCGTAATTTGCTTGGAATATGTGGAATATTACCGCTAGTTTATCTAGGGAACAACGATGCTCTCTCTAAAGCTCTGGTGACCCATTGAACATGAAGCTTAATGTGTTTCCTGCCCACCGTCTATCTGTAACTCATTAAGACATCCACATCCACATCCAGATTACAAAGTAGGAAAAGAGGAGACGTCAAACAGGGATAGATTTAAAAAAACACAATATTAAAGGTTGCATCAGCGATGTTGGGTGACGTCTCTTCTGTTGGTATTTGAAGCGAGATCCAAAACAAACAAGAGCCAGCTGTCCCCTCCCTTCCGTGGTTCGTGCGTCCAGTAAAAACTATCATGACGAAGCACAAAACCCCACAACACCAACCCCTTGTCGGTGATTGGTTGGAATACTATTTGTTTTAGTTTTGAGTGATTGGTACCATTTCTTTTTGTGTACGATCTCGGAGCACAGGCTGCCTACAGAGACGCGTTTTGTTTAACAGCCTGCTTATGGGGCGGGCAGTGAGGAAAGATCGGATGAAAATTATCCTTTATGTTTCCGTTTGGAATCGCTGACACAACCTTTAAATGACTCCATCTCCCATGATGCTTTGCGGTACCTGGGTCGGTGATGCCCACCACCAGCAGCTTGCTGAGCACGTCGGCCACCACCTGCACGGCGGTCTGGCTGACCACGTGGCCGCTGATCAGGTGCACCGAGGGGCTGAGCAGGCGCGAGCAGGTGCGCGCCGCCTCCATGCGGACCTCCTTGTGCTCGCTGTTCAGGAAGTGGTCGGCGCAGTGCCGCACGAACTGGGTGAGCGAGTGCCCTGATTGGTCGGGAGGCGGGGACGAGATAATGGGGGGGGAAGGAGGGGAGAGAAGGAAGGGAGAGCGAGAAGGGAGTGAGGAGCGAGAGAGTGAGAGCAAGAGGAGAGAGAAAGAGCGAGGGAGAGAAAGGAGAGAGGAAGAGAAAGACGAGAGAGATAAAGGAGAGGAAGAGCCAGGGAGAGAAAGGAGAGAGGAAGAGAAAGAAGAAGAGACAGAGATAAAGGAGAGGAAGAGCCAGGGAGAGAAAGGAGAGAGGAAGAGAAAGAAGAAGAGACAGAGATAAAGGAGAGGAAGAGCCAGGGAGAGAAAGGAGAGAGGAAGAGAAAGAAGAAGAGACAGAGATAAAGGAGAGGAAGAGCCAGGGAGGGAAAGGAGAGAGGAAGAGAAAGAAGAGAAGCGGCGAGATGGAGCGCAAAAGAGAGCGAGAGCGAGCACGAGAGAAAGAGAGAGAGCGAGAGAGAGAGAGGGACAAAGACAGATGGAGAGCGAGAGAAGGTAAGAGAAAGAGAAGAGGGAACAGGCAAAATAAAGAGAAAGTGTTAAACACATGTCTTTGAACCAAAACATTTCTGACATCCCCCAGACAATTTCCAATAATGTTCATGCTTAAACATTCCAGGGTCGCAACAGTCAAGCTAATTATCTTTCCAATTATTGTACAGCTATCCCAGACTCCCCCGCCGCAGTGCGGCTCCTCACCCTCGAACTCGAAGCTGCCCAGGGTGCGCAGGGCCAGGGTGATGCTGCCCACGTCGCTGGCCTCGGGGATGTTGGTGAGGCTGGGCGAGGCCAGCTGGTGGGCCAGGCCCTTGGGCATGCCCGGGTGGCGCAGCGGCTTGTGCATCAGCACCAGGGACAGCATCTTCAGCAGGCCGTCCTGGATGTCCTTCTTCAGCTGGGGGATCTGCCGGCTCAGGTCGTACAGCACCGCCGTCAGGGCCGGGCTGGGGGGGGTGGAGGGGGTTATGGTGCGTTTTATTACCCATCCGTCTCGGAGGTCCGAGGACGTTGCCTAGCGACGCGCATGAACACGCCCCTTTTTCCTCGGACGGCGAACTCGCTCGCTCGGTTGGACTCGGAGGAGATCGAGCGAGGATTCAAGATGGCTGCGATGGCTGTCACTTGTAAGTATGAACTGTTTTCATTGTGTTTGGACGGCTTTGGAGGTTTAAATGGCATTTTCAATCACTCGTATTACTGCAATACCTTACTGCGTCCGTATCTATAAGTAGGCTATAGCCTATGGCCTATAGCCTACTTATTACAGAGTGCCTGGTACTCTGCCAATGCAACCGTGACTACAGCCTTCCGGGTGGCGTCCATGTTCTTCTCCATGACCGAGCGAAACATAATAAAACGCTTGAAGTGTGGGCGCGACGTCGCATCCGAGGTCCGAGTCGGTTCGCAGAGAACACTAAAACGCACCATTAGACTGTTTATAGAGGGACTCCATTACCCATGATGCAACACAGATCCCTCACGTCTGGCCAGGGTCGGTTTAGGGAAGAACAAAGACTAAGGGTGTGTTCGAAACCGCCTACTTGCTTACTGCTTACTACCTATTAAATATTTGGCTTACTTCTCGAATCCTTAAATAATGATTGAGTAATCCATTTGAGTAATCGACGTTCAGAAGACCGTCCTTACTTAACCACCTCAGATGACGTGAATCAAATGACGTGTCAATAACCTACCGGCCGGGCGCCGTTAATAAATATTATAAATAAATATATAAACGTCACATTTAACGTCACAGTACACCTTCAACCTAAGGATTTGCGGTGAAATGTTAAAACAATTATTAAAAGCACTGCTGCTGCGGCTCCCCGTTTAGCGCCATTGCTTCCACTGTTCTTTTGAATAGACGCAGTGCATTCTGGGGCAGTTGAGTACGTCTAGTAAGCTAGCGATGCTTACTCAAAATCTTTCCGGAAGTAGAAGACATTCGGATACTACTCGCTTACCTAAACTCGCTTACTAAGTTCTCGCTTACTCAATTTGACGTCATAGTTAGTAGGAGTAGTAAGCAAGTACGCGGTTTCGAACACACCCTAAGTGTTCCATCGATGAAAATTATCTTTTGGTATTTTCGGGAGTCTTACTCATTTGTTGTCTAGGAGAAAAAAACAACCGTTCTTTAGACGGTGGCATTTATGTTTGGACCGATAAACTAATTTAAGCACCAAACATAAGGGACGATGATGATGATGGAGTTTGCAAATGTCAAGTAAAACTATTGATATACGCTCTGTGCCCTTTCAGTGTAGAAGGCATCAGCTCAAAACACTTTGAGGGCATCGGTACTGTCCTGTGGTACTCTGGTCTGGAGGGGGGTACTGGAGGGGGACTTGGGGGGGGGGTCTGGGGGGGGACTTGAGGGGGTACTGGGGTCCTACCTGAGACCCACGGCCAGCATGGGCTCCAGCAGCTCCTTGATGTCAGGCTGGATGCTGGGGCCCAGTGCCCGGGACAGCATGCTGATGCACGTGAACACCGTGGCGTCCACCTGCATGGTCTTCTGCCTCCTGGGAGAACGCACAGCGGAGAGACCGACATGAAGCGCACGACCATCGCGCAACCATCACACAAACATCACACAACCATCACACAACCACCACACAACCACCACACAACCACCACACAGCCATCAGACAACCACCACACAACCATCAGACAACCATCAGACAACCATCAGACAACCATCACACCATCACACAACCATCAGACAACCATCACACAACCATCACACAACCATCACACAACAATCACACAACCATCAGACAACCATCACACAACCATCAGACAACCATCACACAACCACCATACAAACAATCACACGAACGTCAGACAACCATCAGACAACCATCAGACAACCACCACGCAACCATCTGACAAACATAACACAACCATCACACAAACATCAGACAACCATCACACGACAATCAGATGACCATGAAGCCGGTTCTACCATCACGCAAGGTATAAATTAAAGCCACTGCATTTTATTGAGATCTTCTACGGCCACATTCACACGCAGGAATGAGGTCTCCTCCATCCATGCTCAGGGACACCCTGACCCCTAGGAATAGAACCAACCCCACACACACACACACACACACACACACACACACACACACACACACACACACACACACACACACACACACTAGGCGATTAATCAAATTTTGATCGCGATTTCTATTTTAGCGTCAAGCGATCACAGAATTAACATAATCAATTTTTCCGATTATTTTTATATTGTGTTTTTCAAAGTTTCAAAGAAATTTCAAAGTTCTCAGTTACAACGTCTTTTTTGGGAGAGACATGCGGAATAAATACAACATGTTTTCAAACTCAAAAATAATTGTTTGATTAATCGGGATTTCAATATTGACCAAAATAATAGGGATTATGATTTTTCCCCATAATCGAACAGCCCTAACGCGCACACACACACACACACACACACACACACACACACACACACACACACACTAGGGCTGGGCGATTAATCAAATTTTGATCGCGATTTCTATTTTAGCGTCAAGCGATCACAGAATTAACATAATCAATTTTTCCGATTATTTTTATATTGTGTTTTTCAAAGTTTCAAAGAAATTTCAAAGTTCTCAGTTACAACGTCTTTTTTGGGAGAGACATGCGGAATAAATACAACATGTTTTCAAACTCAAAAATAATTGTTTGATTAATCGGGATTTCAATATTGACCAAAATAATAGGGATTATGATTTTTCCCCATAATCGAACAGCCCTAACGCGCACACACACACACACACACACACACACACACACACACACACACACACACTAGGGCTGGGCGATTAATCAAATTTTGATCGCGATTTCTATTTTAGCGTCAAGCGATCACAGAATTAACATAATCAATTTTTCCGATTATTTTTATATTGTGTTTTTCAAAGTTTCAAAGAAATTTCAAAGTTCTCAGTTACAACGTCTTTTTTGGGAGAGACATGCGGAATAAATACAACATGTTTTCAAACTCAAAAATAATTGTTTGATTAATCGGGATTTCAATATTGACCAAAATAATAGGGATTATGATTTTTCCCCATAATCGAACAGCCCTAACGCGCACACACACACACACACACACACACACACACACACACACACACACACACACACACACACACACACACACACACACACACACACACACACACACACACAGTATTAATGTCTTACTTGTGGGCGAAGTCCTTGGGCGGCAGCGCGGCCTTGATGATCTCCAGCACCCTGGAGAGGTAGGGCTGGATCTCCACCCTGACGGCCACCACCAGGAGCCCCAGGGCCTGGAAGGCCGCGGTGCGCTCCTTCTCCTTCTTCAGGCAGCCCAGCAGGTATCCCATGGTGTCCGCCAGGTACTGGTCTGAGGTCAGGAGGAGGAGGACCTTTTAACACGCCTGGGTTTTAAACACTCCTCCAGACTACTACAGCTGCTTGGCTGAAGGGTGGATCACCGTGTAGCTGGGCTAGAAGCAATTGACCTGTATGTGATAATGGCTAGAAGGAATCTACATCTGCAGGTGATTGGCCTGTTGGATCTACCCAATGGCGGTGGGTCAATAGACCCCCGACCCCCTATCTATGACTGTGCCCCACCAACATTTTTGTTCACCAGCCGCAACTGGATCTACCTGTGACGTGATTGGCTGGAAGGTAACTGTGTGCATGCGATTGGCTGATAGGTGAGTACCTGTGAAGGTGTCGGGCTGGAAGGTATCTCTACTTCAATTTGATTGGCTGACAGGAATGTACCTGTGAAGGAGATTGGCTGGAAGGTATCTCCACCTGACTGTGATTGGCTGACAGTAAAGTACCTGTGAAGGAGATTGGCTGGAAGGTATCTCAACTTGACTGTGATTGGCTGACAGTAAAGTACCTGTGAAGGTGTCGGGCTGGAACGTATCTCTACTTTAATTTGATTGGCTGACAGTAAAGTACCTGTGAAGGAGATTGGCTGGAAGGTATCTCCACTTGACTGTGATTGGCTGACAGTAAAGTACCTGTGAAGGAGACTGGCTTGAAGGCAGCGAGGCGGGGCAGCAGGTTCAGTATGGTCATCTGGATCAGGGGGTTCTTGGTGGTCCGGTACTTCAGCACCCAGCCGCAAACCTGATCCATGAAACAACCAGAGGGTAAACACTAGGGCTGGGCCATTCATCGAATTTTGATCGCGATTTTAGCGTCAAACGATCACAAAATGAACATAATCTATTATTTTTATTTTTTTTTAGATCAGCTGGATACATATCTGTTCATCATTTTAGATTGAAACATTTTCTTTTCGATAATTTTTTTAAGGCGAAATTTCAAAGTTCTCAATTACAAAAATATAAATCGGAGAGACATGCTGAATACACACATGTTTTCAAACTCAAAAGTAATCGTGATTTCAATATTGGAACAAAATAATCGTGATTTTGATTTTCTTCCCATAATCTAGCAGTCCTAGTAAACACACTCAGTATCCCCAAGTGTTCACTTGCATGAATAGAAGTTTACAATAAACATGTATACTATAGACAGCCAAACTCATATCATAGTATAACCAAGCTGTAATGCATGCCGGAAAGTACAGTTTAACATAATAGGTTCCTTGACAAAGCGTTGTTCGGTTTGTGATGCCTGTAAACACCCCCGGCAGCTACCCAAAACAGAGCTGACAGCACGAGCAGGAAACTGGGCCTGTGTAAACCCCATGTCACACCAGCGTAGGCACGTACACCTCGTTTATGGACTGATGCTCCTACACCTTGTTCAGGTACTAATTCACCTACACCTCGTTTACGTATTAATACACCTACACCTTGTTTACCTGCTAATGCACCTAAACTTTGTTTACGTCCTTAGAACAAGGCAGGTAAACAAGGTGCACGTGAATATACTGGTGTGGTTCACTGGTTATATGCAGAACCAGTTTACATCCATCGTGTGTTGGTTGAGGTTTCCCCCGGTTCAGTCGGGTCCTCCTACATGTGGACGTTCTGAAACCCGGCCTCCAGCCGCTCCACCCCCGGACCCGCACGCACCCGCCGGGCGCCCCCACCTGGTCGAAGCGCTCTTCCATCAGCTCGCGGCAGTAGCGGCTCTCCACCAGGGAGTTCTTGGCGACGGTGGGCGTGGCCCCGAAGCTGAGGAACCCCTGGGGGGAGCTGTACCCCAGCAGCCCCAGCAGGGCGTTGGTCTGCTGGGGCTGCACCGACTGGAAGCTGGTGAAGGGCGTGATGTGCCGCGGCTTGGTGCCGAAGCCCATCATCTCCTTGCAGTACTTGTCGTGGACCAGCTGCTGCTGCGTGATCTCCTCCATCTCCTCACGCATGCGCTAGGGGGGGGGGGGAGAGGGGCGGGGGGCAGAGGGGAGAGGGGGGGGGGGAGAGAGGAGGGGAGGGGAGGGGAGAGGGTTTCATGTTGGCGGGTCCCGCACAAAGAGTCACTTATCGGCGACAGCTTGTGATATGGCCGACATCGTTGGGACTATAAGGTCGCTTTGAACATAATGTCAGTTAAATAAAGAAGAAGTAAAGTAAAAGGATAAGTAATAATAATGTCGCATCCTAGCATTATAGATAGCTTGACACTTGACCGTTAAACTTAAAGGAAATTGTTAACCACTAAACAAAAAAAGCACAACATCAAGTAAAATTCCTCAAGCTAGGGTTGTAATAGGCGCCAGAGAGTCGTTTTAATTAAAAAATGCTTTCATCCAAAGGAAAATATATGAATTAGCAGGTAGGGGTCGAGGCGTCCCACTCTAGGCTGACTACAAGTAGACTGGGGAGACATTCGGGTTTGAACCCAGAACCTCTGTTCTGGGGGCCCTGGCGTCCTCAGTGGGGGGCCTCACCTCCCCCTCCATGCTGCTGATGCGGACCAACTCGTTGAGGATGAGCAGCGCCCCGTGGACGCGGTCCTCGCGGTTCATGCCCTTCTCCTTCACCAGCGTCTCGTCGAAGCCCTTCTCCGCCTCCTCGAACGTTTGCTGTCAACGAGAAGAGGCGGTCGGCTCCAACTGATATCATGAACAACGCTCGCTTTGCTTTAAATGGATCAGGTGGTTAGCCAAATACATTTTCTCAAAAAATTCACGTTAATAACCCAGCATGTGGGCCGGGTAACATTTCAAACAGTAGGACATGTTTAGGTTTAGCAGTACGTACTCCCACTATCTCTGATCAATGCAGGACATGGACAAACACACAGGCAATGTTTTATCTGGCCAAAATACTACAACACACAAAATGCGCTCTGAATGCCAATTCCCTGCATCTTCAGGAAAGCTACAAATTCATACTTGTGTCTCCAATGAACATCCCAGTATCTACTTTGAATTCACTTTACGGCCCATTGCTGTGCAATGATGACACCTTTATGCCCAGTCTGGGATGAATACAGCAGAGCTCACAACCTTATCCCAGTCCTACATTTGCCTCAGAACCACAAAACGAAAGCCTTAACAGGGCAACGATCGTCAGAATCCCCCAGCCAGAAGCAGGGAGCCAGGGGTAGTAAGAGCCTTTGGGACTGTGGTTCTTGGGATCTGTAGGTCTCAGGGTAAAGGGGTCTGGGGGCATGGAGGTCTGGGGGCCGGACCTACCTTGTACCACTGGGGCTTCTGCATCTCCTTGGTCTCGCGCTGGGTGGTGAGGATGAGGCAGGCGCGCAGGGCCGACACGGCGCCCTCGCGGATGGCCTGCTTGGGGTCCCACACGGCGTAGAAGATGTTGTCGAAGAAGGGCTGCACCTGCTGGAAGAAGAAGGTGGGTGCGCTGACCGCCAGCTCCCGCAGCACCAGCACCTGGGGGGGGAGGAAGAGAGGGTCACGCTGTGGTCCTGGTGGTGCAACACAGGCCCGTTCACATGAATGACCCCAAGTGTTTAAACCATAATGATGCTTAACCCCTGACCGATCCGTGATGACGTGTGCGTGGATTTACTGAGGAAACGACTGAATCTTTAGATTCAAATCTACTCAATCTGAATCTACTGAATCTGCTTCAGACCTTCGAGAGACTTTCTTAAGCCATCTCTCAATACACTAGACCAAATCACAGACCAGAAGCAGTTCTGCCGGTTGGAGCAGTCGGGGCACCAGTCCATCAACCGTAGTTTGTGTACTTCTGTTATAATACTTTAAAACATATTTTTCTTCGCTGTGATTAAGAAGTCTACAAAACCTTGACTCCCACCAATAATCACCAGTTAAAAATCGATGATGTGTTCCAACTCCTTTAGCTACTCTGTCCAGTCTGTCTGTTTTAAACTTGATTCAGCAGTACTTTTACAGTCACCTTAACACTGGGCCACTTTATAATTTATACTGTTTATACTGTTTGTCCTTACTTCAGAATCTATTTTATTTTCCTTAGCACTACTTGGATTTTTCATTGTAATGTATTATATCCTGTGTTTTCCACTTCTGCTGTGGTGTAACAAAGGAATTTTCCTCCGGGGGATCAATAAGGTTGCATCTATGTTGTATCTGATATCTATAGTTTGCTTTTATGCTTCAGCCTCACCTGGAAGTGACTGCGGACATGTACACACACACACACACACACACACACGCACACACGCACACACGCACACGCCTGCTAAAAGACTGTTGTGACGTAAACACAACTCAAAGCAAACACGATCGAAACACGTTAGTGACGTCGAACCCGGCGTGGTCACGGCGCTCCACTCACGGCGGCGTGGCGTCGGCCCTCGTTGCGGTCCGCTCCGAGCCACTCCAGCGCCCGCTTCACCTCGAACTCCACGTACTCGGCCGTGAAGGTGTCCCCCGCCATGGACAGGTGTCCCATGGCCTTGGACGCCATCTCCATGACGACGGGGTCGCTGGAGGGCAGCAGGTTGCGCAGGTAGTTGGCGAAGCGGCTGATCCTGGTGGCGTTGCCTCCCTCCACGCCGATCAGACTCACTGGGGAACGAGCCGTTGATTATTAGTCCCGTTAGACCGCGATGTCACAACATGTCTCAACCGTCAACACATGAGCTCATGTAAGCTTAATGGCTTATTTAAGGGGTCTATGGAGAGTCGAGTGGTTAGGGTCTCCCAGCCGAAGGGATCTGGGTTCGAACCCCCAAATGTGAGCAGTTTACTTGAAGGCTTGCTGAGCAAGATGCCAGAACCCCTATCTTCACCTTACAGACATGCACGTAAAAATGTTATTTGGATAGAAGCTTTGGCTACTAAGTAGTAAAAATGACTGTGTAGTATTTGAAGGGAAGACGATGGATGGTTTTGAGTCGGTAATCGTACTTGAACGGAGACTTACCGATGGCGAGAATTCCTCCTTTCTTCTCGTTCACATCAGAGCTGGACACCAGCTCGAAGATGTGGTGGTTCAACTCATCGTAGAACGTAGTGGCTTCGTCCTGGCTCAACTGAGTATGCATAAAAACACAACACATACAGCATCAGCGATGTGACAGCATCTGTCAGAGACGATAGCATGTGCCTAGACAGGGACCGCGTCGTGGGCAACACCAAACTCAGGTAGAAGACGGATGACTTGTATGTCACTCACCTCTCTGAGCTCTGTGGTCACGTAATGCTGCAAGTCCTTGGCAGACTTGGCTCTGGTGTCTTCATTCCGACTCTTCAGCCCGCTGACGAACTGCTGCAGCACGGTGGCTGTGCCCGACATGACCACCATGTCGACGGCCGGGTCTGCAAGTAAACATGGTGTGGTGGGAACAGTGTAACGCAGAGGTGTGATCGTGTGCAATGGTCAACTATAAAATGCAAATCAAAGTAAGAATGAAACAACAAAGATCATTGATTTAGCAGCCTGCTGCTACCCAATGTTGTTGTACACATGCTAACGTTACTGTCAACACTCGCTAGCTCGGCAGGTCAAATGTCTCGAAAACAGGTTTCCACACGACCCCGGGGTGTTGGGGTTTAATGTTCCTGGTGTATGTAAACAGAGTGCAAGATGTTTCGTAGTCCAACGGGAGGAATTGAGTTCCCAGGCGTCTGTCATGCCTGCATGGCTCAGGTGAGGTTAGCATGAGCTAACGTAGCCTGCATCCCTGCTAGTCGCTCCAGTGTCAATGTAGTGGTCTGTTGCAAAAGTTGTCAACCGCCGTTTATCACTTACGTTTTCGATTTCTGCGCCACTTAATCTATATTCATCAATCTCTGCAGGCTGTCTGTCATCGTACAGCGCTAGTTTGACTCCTGAGCTTTCTACCAGAGGACACCGTACTGGTGGCTGTTGTTGTGTTTGGGCTCCACCGGCTGCGTCCTTGCGGCGTGTTCGAGCAGCTCGAGTTGCGCTTTCGGGCGCATACTTTTGTACAAAGATAACGGAATGGAGGGAATCCACGTTTTGGTTGCAACTTTTAAACAATTCTGTGATTTTTAAGTTTATTAAAAATATATATGGATATAAGTGCTCAGAAACGCTCCTTAGAAAAAATATTTAAAATGAATGTAGGCCTACATTACATTTCATTATAAAACAATGATATAGCAACCCCATAATAAATTATAGCCATAGGCTATTTGAGATAGGAGAACTCATGGAAACAAGATAGAATACCAACTTCAACTCGGTTAACACAACTCCGCACATAATTTCAACCTCACCTAGGTATGCATAAAGCAGCACACCCCTGTCACTGATGTCCCATAAGCTCGGAGCGCCCTCTAAAGTACTTCAATTGCCAACGACAGTGAAAGACCATTTATGTGTATCTGTGAACTTCTTTAGAACAAACCGCCATGTCGTGACCAGTTCCGCCTCAAGAGGGAGACATAGCCCAAGGATACGGCCGTGATTTGATTGAGATGTGTTTTTGCGGGGGGCCCGTTCAAACGTAACGTTTGTTGCTAATGCACGCTGAAATTAAGTCTGGCTGTTTGATTATAGCTCTTCAAGTTCGACATTTACCACCGTGCAGAAGGCTACAGCGATTAGAGTCCTCCAGCAGAATCAGATGTATCCTGTTTAAATGTCAGAACACTTTTTTCCTCCCTTCTCTGTCATTATAATCATCATCATTTATATTACCATTTCCCCCATCATTAGCCATAATCATGCTTAAAGAAAGGTTTCATCCGACACACGCAGGCTTTTACTGACTCAAATAACAAACTAATCAGCCTCCTTGTTTTCTTTTCCCTAGCAATAAAAACCGAACTTCAAGTAGGCCCAAGTTGCACTCCAGTGTTTAGCACTGTAGCTGTTGGACCCGTGCAGTCTGACCAAACAACATTCCTTCTTCCTCAGCAGCATTGCTTGGGCCTTAACTGCCGCTGATGTGTCGCAATGGATGGCACTCAATAACAAAACCGTTCACTGTCCAGTCTCATTTGGCATCCACCAAATACCTTCGTCCTTCCAAACAACCGAGAGCATTAACCTTAAGACTGACTGATGTGTTTGCATAATCAAAGGTCATGGCGTCCATTTGCGCATATAAAGAGAGAGAGGGGCGGTGAACTCATAGTGAGGCACTTTATTTAGCTCATGCCTGCTCTCGGAATCAGCAAATACGTCAACGGTAACACTTTTGGTTTGCAATCCAACGATAAGACTTTGATTTAGCCAACTCCAACTGCAGCTGAACCCGACTTTCTCTTTCAAGTGGCTCCCTGGGTGTGTGAAAATCCCTTTATCTGCATTCAGGGCTAATGGCTACCCTGCATTCTTATCTGCACTCTGCGAGAGGACACAGATAACCTGGACTTGAACCCAAGATGTTGCAAAGAAGTCAGTAACTATAGAGAATCAAACTTATTTTTATGTGAGTGTTGCAATATTTATGCTGAAATATCGCAAAGAAAATTCCCCCCCTGAAAAAGCCAACTGAATAAATGTCTTGCTGTTTGAGCGTAGGTGTAATGATGGAGTCGAAACGTCTCCAAAACCCTTCCTGTGTAGGATACGCTGATCCACGGGCCCCAGACGATTCGTCTGGAGCTGAGCTGTTCTTTATTGGAACACTCATACAATAGTGATTGAGTGTGAGCGGAATCGCTCCAAGAGTACAATTGGAACACATCCTCAGTTGGCAACCAAATAAAGCATTAAAGGGAATACTTTTCTCTCAAACAAATCCACACACACAAATGCAAACTTGTCTGCAGAATGGTACACAGTACACAGTCAGGCCAGACTTTGTGGTTTTGGGTCTTGATGAGCTTACCTGAGACATACCTGGCCCAGGTGTTCTCCAGACCCCACCCACCTCCACCTAGAAGCCCAGGCCAATCCCTCAGCCAGGTAGGGGCTTAGCCTCCAGGCTCCTGTAGTTTGTTTGTGCTGTCCGTGAGTGTAGCCCCCCTCCCTCCCGTGGCTTAATGTGCGGCAGACCTCTTTGATGGTGTTCGGGTGGAAGCGGCTGTGCTGTATGCACAGGTGTAGGTGGGCCAAAGCCGCGTGTACAAACAGGCCTGTGGTGTGTGTTTATGAACAGAGCAGCGTGCACGTTTAACGGCCTCATGTAATGCACACATAATATGCACCCTTCATCTGGGAATATTTTGGATGTGTGTGTGAGTGTTTGCATGTCTGTGTCTTTGAATGTGTCTGCGTCTGCGTCCGTGTGTGTATGTGATTGTTTGCATGTCTGTGGCTGTGAGTGTGTCTGCGTGTGTTTGAGTGTGTCAATGTGTGCGATCGTAGTACTGCGGTTGAAGCTATACCCAGTCTATAAGTCATGGGGTTTCTGCAGGGAGCGGTCCAGCTGTGTGCTCACCACGGGGGGCAGAGGAGTGTACAGAGAGGGGTTAGATTAGAGAGAACAGGTGCGAGAGGGTAAACATTACCAGGTGGTGTGTTTGGCTACCGGGAGGGTCACTCTGTTGATAATAACGTCCCCGTCTCTCCCCCGCTTCCAGCCATCTCTTTGTCCTGGCCCTCCCCACTGGCACGTCAGACATCTCTCCCTCTATCTCTATTTCTTATTTCATTGATTCTCTTTCTCTCTCTCTCTCTCTCTCTCTCTCTCTCTCTCTCTCTCTCTCTCTCTCTCTCCCTCTCTCTCTCTCTCTCTCTCTCTCTCTCTCTCTCTCTCTCTCTCTCTCTCTCTCTCTCTCTCTCTCGCTCTCTCTCATTGTCTCTGTCTTTTTCTTTCTCTCTCTCTCTTCTTATGTATCCCTCTCTCTCTCTCTCCCTCTCTCTCTCTCTCTCTCTCCTTATGTATCCCTCTCTCTCTCCCCCTCTCTCTTTCTCTCTCTCTCTCTCTCTCTCTCTCTCTCTCTCTCTCTCTCTCTCTCTCTCTCTCTCTCTCTCTCTCTCTCTCTCTCTCTCTCTCTCTCTCTCTCTCTCTCTCTCTCTCTCTCTCTCTCTCTTGTTCACCTTGTCCCTCTTTATATGAATTCCTATCATTATCTGTCCTGCCTTCCATCTGTTTCTCTCGGGCTCAAATTTCAATGCAAAGTTTCAGGGATGTACTGGCATGCTGTCAAGTTTTATTGGCATGAAATGACACGGTGACTGCTGCCAAATCAAACGTATGTACATGTGGTAACATAACATTATCATTATGATTCAGGTACCTAATAAATTATATATCATAACACTCATCACTCATCCAGGCTCACACAATATACACAAACACACACACACACACAAATGTTGGGTACGATGCATCTGGTATCTCTCTTTATTTATCTGTCTCTCCATCTTGCTCATCCTCTCTTCTCCATCTCTCTCTTGCCCTATCTCTCTCTCACTCTCTCTCTCTCTCTCCCTCCCTCCCTCTCGCTCGCTCGCTCTCCCTCTCTCTCTCTCTCGGTCTCCCACTCTCTCTCTCTCTCTCTCTCTCTCTCTCTCTCTCTCTCTCTCTCTCTCTCTCTCTCTCTCTCTCTCTCTCTCTCTCTCTCTCTCTCTCCCCCCCCTCTCTCTCTCTCTCTCTCTCTCTCTCTCTCTCTCTCTCTCTCTCTCTCTCTCTCTCTCTCTCTCTCTCTCTCTCTCTCTCTCTCTCTCTCTCTCTCTCTCTTTCTCTCTCCCTCTCTCTCTCTTTCAGATAGCCATCCTGTCCCGACACGCTTCGCAGGCCTTGTCGTCGAGTGACAGACAGACTGTTGGGTGCTCTTCGTCACTTTCATCGTCTTCCTTGCTGTCATCGCTTACCTCACCTCGAGGCTTTCCCGCTCTTTCCACTGAATTCCTCTCGCTCGCCCATCCGATTTGCGTTCTGTCTCTCCACTCAGTGATCCTCCACTAAATGTTTCCCCCTCGGACTCATTCTGCCACTCTGTTCATCGCAGAGCTGGAGAGAGCGACAGAGCGAGAGAGAGGCACAGAGAGAGTGGCAGAGAGTGGGTGAGGAAGAGAGGGGGAAAGGGAGAGATATAGTTAGGGAGGGGGGGGGGGGGCATTTCACTTCCACAGGCTGGGTTCGATCCCCAATGTCGGCAGCCTTCCAATTGGCATTGATGCCATCCCCTGCCTGCTCCTTAGTGTGGTGTATCTGGCTTTCTGCACTGTAAGCTGCAGGCTTTAAGGATTCGGTAAAAGGCACGGCTAAGTGACTTAAGAGTTAAAGCAACCCCATCACTTCACAAACCTGATCACCTCCTCTATCAACCCCATCACCTGCCAAACCTGATAACCTCCTCCTTCAACCCCATCACCTGCCAAACCTGATAACCTCCCCCTTCAACCCCATCACCTGCCATACCTGATAACCTCCTCCGTCAACCCCATCACCTTCTAAACCTGATAACCTCCTCCGTCAACCCCATCACCTCCCAAACCTGATAACCTCCTCCGTCAACCCCATCACCTTCTAAACCTAATAACCTCCTCCGTCAACCCCATCACCTGCCATACCTGATAACCTCCTCCGTCAACCCCATCACCTCCCAAACCTGATAACCTCCTCCGTCAACTCCATCACCTTCTAAACCTACTAACCTCCTCCGTCAACCCCATCACCTGCCATACCTGATAACCTCCTCCGTCAACCCCATCACCTCCCAAACCTGATAACCTCCTCCGTCAACCCCATCACCTGCCATACCTGATAACCTCCTCCGTCAACCCCATCACCTCCCAAACCTGATAACCTCCTCCTTTAACCCCATCACCTCCCAACCCTGATCCAATTCTCCGTCAACCCCATCAACTCTCAAACCTGATCCCCGTCTCCGTCAACCCCATCACCACCCAACCCTGATCCCATTCGCCGTCAACCCCATCACCACCCAACCCTGATCCCATTCACCGTCAACCCCATCACCACCCAACCCTGATCCCATTCTCCGTCAACCCCATCAACTCCCAGACCTGATCCATTCCTCCATCTACGTCCTTTCCATCCATCAATCAATTCATCCTCATAAACCCGCCCATCCATCCATCCATCCCTCCTCCTTCTCTCCCTCATTCCCTCATCTGTCATCGTTCCCTTTCCCTGGTGTACCACTGCTGGTGGTGCGCCTCAGATTCCAGGGGAGGTCTGGGGAGGCAGGCTGGGAGAGGGCAGCATCTGGTCGGGGCTGAGGTCGGTGGTGGTGGGTCTGGTTCCTGGTCCGAGGCTGAACCCAGCTGGATATGCCCTCTCTCCCTCTGTCTCTGTTCCCACGCTTTTATTAATATCTCACCCAATATGCATGAATTCATTCATTCACACTGCACGCGCGGCAGCGGTCATGGTCGGTTAGTGAAGACATGAGGAGCCCGGAGATTGAACTAGCAAACCTTTAGTTCCCCGATGACAAGATGACTCTCGCACTATACTCAATATAAAATATACTCTCCTCTGCTCGAATCTACTTTACTCTAATGACTTCTCAGATTTGACACCTGATATTCATGCTACTTACCACAATTCTTCTCCTCATTTATGGTTAGAGTATTATAACTAAGACTAGCACTGCGTGTGTGACGATACATATCCTTATGGGTCTCTGACACGTGGGCTGATTTCACTTCAGTATTGCCAAGGTTTCATTCTGCTCAGTACAGCTAAACCGCCATGGGTCTATGGTCTTCCTGCCCCCCCCCCCCCCCCCCCCCCAATCACTTCAGAGGCGATGTCCGGGTAGAGGACGGGCAGATGGCTCCGGGCCAATCAGCCGATTCAGCTGAAGA